>NW_027206202.1:5304998-5729998 GCF_024711535.1 Dipodomys merriami | reverse complement strand
GGGCTGCTACTAGACAGTCAGTCTTGAGTGGGTATTGTCCTAGGTTCTTGGCCTCTTGAACAAAGTGAACAGGTGGTGCTTATGGCTCACGCCTGTGATCCTAGCTCCTTAGGGGCTGAGATCTGAGGACCACAGTTCAAAGCCAGCTGGGCAGGAAAGTCCATAAGACGCTTATCTTTGGTACCCAACTGAAAACAACAACAAAAAGCAAACCTGGAAGTGGAGCTGTGGTTTGAGGGGTGGAGTGCTTAGCTTTGAGCACAAAAGCAAAATGGCAGTGCTCAGGCCCAGGTGGGAGAGGAAGGGAGGATTAGGGAGGGAAGTGGAGGGAAGGAGAAGGCCCCTCCCACTGGAAGGTCCTCAGGCAACTTCAAGTGGCAGGTGGTGGTTACATAGCCACATTCCAACTGCGCATGTCCATTCCCACAATGCACCCTGTTATAATAAGATTCATGGCATGCGGTGCATAAATATGAGGCCTTAATTAGGGTGGGTCTCTCCTAAAAGTTCACTTAAAGACAGTTAAGTACAGTAACCAAGGATGAGTCATAAACGGAATTTTATTTTGCTGATCAAGTGTCCTTGTTGTCAGGATATGATGCCATTTATCTGGCTCGTGAAACATTTATAAGTAGTAGTATTTTTCCTCCTCCTCCCCTTCCTCCTTCTTTCCTTTTTGGTGCCTGTCCGGGGGCTTGAACCTTATGTGCTCCTTTGGCTTTGTCACTCAAGGCTGGTGCTCTACCACTTGAGCCACAGCTCCACTTTCAGCTTTTTTGGTGGTTATTCGGAGTTGAGCCTCGATCCTCAGATCTCAGCTTCCTGAGTAGCTAGGGTTACAGGTGTGAGCCACCAGAACCCAGCTCATTGGATACATTTTAAGAGTCAGACAAGGCAGCCACCCCACACACCAAGCAGCTCCTGGTTCCCAGAAAGCATTATTCTTCCCCGTATGTCTTCATTGAGACCTTCCTTTTTACCTTGTGTTTGTCTCTCCAATGTCTGCCTCTAAGTTTCACTGAAAATCTGTGACTCCATCTCCAATCCTGTAGCTAGAATGCATCAGTCCTCTTAATTACCACAGAAATATGCCCATGTCTCAAGTTTTCCACTTGTTTGCCTCATTGGTTTATTTTTTATTTCATTTTTTGCCAGTCCTGGGACTTGAACTCAGGGCCTGGGCACTGTCCCTGAGCTTCTTTTGCTCAAGTCTAGTACTCTACCACTTGAGCCACAGCGCCACTTCTGGCTTTTTCTGTGTATGTGGTACTGAGGAATCGAACCCAGGGCTTCATGCATGCTAGGCAAACATTCTACCTCTAAGCTACATTCCCAGCCTTGGTTTATTCTTTAATAGTTTATTTTTTGCTTTTGTGCAAGTACTAGGGCTTGAACTCAGGACGTGGTCGCTATCTTTAGCTTTTATACTCAAGCCTGACCTTCTACTACTTGAGCCACAGATCCGCTTCCTGCTTTTTGATGATTAATTAGAAATAGGAGTCTCATAGACTTTCCTGCCCAGGCTAGCTTCGAACCAGAATTCTCAGATCTCAGCCTGCTGAGTAGCCAGGATTCCAGATGTGCACCACCCAACTTCTTTACTAACTTTATTTCTCTTCCTTTTGTGGATGTCTTTGAAGACAGAGGTCCTCTCTTTATTTGTCTTTTATTCATAAATCTGAGGACAGCGAATAGCTACTTCCATTTTGGAATAGCTGCTCAATAAATGTTCCTGCATGCATAAATTAACGAGCAAATGATTCTTCAACACAAAGATGAACGACCGAATTGAATTTGGACAATGAGTCCAAGGGTATGTTTGTATCCACGACTTTGCCAATCATGCAGATGAGCTTTTCTGCCTGGGCGGATGGAATTTTGACGTAATTTGCATGCTGGAGGGGGAGACTGTCAATTCACAGAGGATTCTTCCAGGCATTTGTCATTCATTATAGAACATAAACTTGTGCTGGAGCTTATGCTGCGCAGTGCCAGCCAATTAGAGGAGATGGTAACTTTGGAAACAAACATCTGCTTGATGCTGGGTAAATAATATTTAGAGTCTGGTGTTTTCTGTCTGTCTTGTGTGAGTAATTGGAATCTCGTGTATAATTTTGTATTGGACCACATGGAAACTCACTGAAATCATTTGTATGATCTAAGTAGTAGCTACAAAATCTGTATTCGGGGATCTCTGCTATTGACCTAGGTACAAACAGATGCTCTCTCATGGAGCAGCTTTAGCATTGGAGGTAAGTGTACTCAGTGGGGGCCATGTTGATGAAGGAACAGAAGGACACTTGTCCTCCTATTCTATACTGGATAATTAGCAGAAGAAAATTCATAGAGCCTTGGTAGAAGATCCTCCCTCCCTCCTTCCCTCCCTCCCTCCCTTCTTCCCTCTCTTCCTCCTCCCTTTATTCCTTCTCTTTCTCTCACCTCCATCTCTCTTTTTTTACTTTTAAAAAATTGTTATTATAAAGATGATATACACTTTTCTAGCTCTTTTCTCTCTCTTTCCCAGCTCTCTTTCCACTCTTTTTCCCAGCTCTTTCCCCATCTCTCTCTTCTCTTTCCCAGCTCTTTCCCAGATCTTTCCCAGGCCTTTCCCAGCTGTGTAGAGGGCCAAGATGGCCTGGTGCCAGCCAGGACGATGAATAAACCTACCCCTTACCTGAATACCATGTGTATGGTGTGGTTCTTACTTGGCTACCTCTTTTAAAAACCTAACATAAATGGTGCCGTGACTCAGATAAAGGGCTTAAAGTCAGGATAGGTGGGATTCCTCTCTGTTTTTTCCCCTCTTTTTTCTTTTTTTGTTTGTTTTTCCCTTTTTGCTCTGAGGAATACCTACAGTTCTGACGGCCCTTTGCGAACCGGTCTGTCTGCTGTGGACATAGCTCATCGATACCATTGCTGGCCTTCACAGCCACGTCCACACCACTTCTCTACTCTGGTGAGTGAAACTACTCTCTATGGCTCTCTGTTGCTCAGTTTCTGTCCAGATGTGGCGCTACGCCAGAGAGCTCCTACGGCCTTTAGCTGAAAGGCCGGTCACCTCTGAAGCTGAGGACACTTGGTTTTGGGGGCTTGGCCATTTCTCTCTAGAGGGCTCTGGGGGAAGTCGGGCGCCGCTTCTGCCTGGTCAGCTCTCCTTCACTCACCACACTGACTCTCCTACCCCATTTAATGGGGTGCTGCGAGTCAATTTTTATGCCATTCTCAGTTTTAGACAGTTTTTGCTTCTGCAATGGTACATGGGCAGAAGTCTGTTTACTTTTAGGCTCTCTTTGCTCTCTCTGCTAATCATGTCCAACTTTCTCTCCTTTTTTTTCTACAACTTTTTGGCTTGTGTCCTCAAGAGTGTGACGCAGGCTGGGTCCCAGGGACCCCCCTCTAGGTTCCCTCTCAAAGGCTAGCCAATGTAGGCTTGATCTATTTGTTCAGGGTTTCTTTTCATTTTTTCAGAAATTCGCCATCTTGGCCACATGGTGGGTTAAGGGTTTGGCTCCATCGGATCCTTAACCTTCCACCAAGCTTACTACTCCATCCAGCTATTCTAAGGTGCCTTGCTAACAAGTTGCTCTTTTTACAGGCCCTGGTAACTGAGGCCCAACCATCTGATGTGCTTTGTTAGCAAAGATGTCTAAATGTTATCAAAATTTTAAGTTTTGAGTTTTGCCTTTTTTGTTTTGTGTTGTGTATTCTGGTACTGACTACATGACTCTAAAATATTGGGCATATCTGTGCTAAGATTCTCACATCCAGTGAGTTTTGTCATTTCAGAATATTTATTGGCAATTCTTGGTAAGAACTAAGTAAACTCTACTTATTCTACTTGATGTCCTTGTTGCTTTAATTGGAAATAATGAAGAGCTTTTGTGGCAAAGATTGCAGTTCAAAGCCAGCCCGGGCTGAAAAATCCCTAAGACTCCATCTCCCAACTAACCTGCAAAAAGCCAGGCTGGAAGCATGGCTCAAGACTCTTATCTCTAACCAGCCCAGCTCTGCAAGTGGTACTATAACTCAAAGTGCTTCAGTGCTGGCCTTGAGCAGAAGTGCTCAGGGACAATGCCCAGGCCTTGAGTTCAAACCTCCTGAATACCTACTGGGACAAGCCATCCCAGCAATGAGCACCTAGACTCAGCCAGTCTGGGGAACAAGGGAACATGGAGAGGAGTAAGAGGAGATGATGTCACATCAGCTACTTTGTGCCTGCCCTTTCAAAATTAACCAGAGCCGCGAGGTCAGTAGAAGTAAGAAGCCTGCCCATCCAATGTCTATACCTGTCTACCTATTAACTGTACAGGAATTTATATTCTTGCCTTTGTCTTCTCTACCTAGTCGCCAGATGTCAGAAGTAGCTAGGGACATTTCTACCAACATTTTCAGCCCCAAGTCCTTCCTCTTGCCATTTATTTGCTCTCCAGTATTTTTTTTTTCCAGCCCCTCAATGCTAATGAGACTTCTCCAGACTTCATCTAAGGACTCATGCCACCAAGGGACAGCTGCTGCTCACTGCCTTCTCTGGGAGGGGACCAAATTCCAACCTTTTACCCCTAATGTCAATGCCCCTTGTCAGCAGGAAGTAGCCAGAGAGAATCCTCACCCTATTTCATGATTATTAAAAGGCTGGAATGTAAGGTCTGCTCCTGGATGGCGAGCAGACTCCACCCTCCTCGCAGCAAAGTCTCCTCCCAGTACCTGCGTTACCTAGGCAACTGGCACACCTGGAAGAGGTCACATCTGAACTTGATGTGGCCACACCTTTCTCTGCCCATACCCTAGATAAGGCCTAGCTCAGGCCCAGAAGCCCTCTTTTCTAGCTCTTTTCTGTCTCTTTCCCAGCTCTCTCTCTTTCCCAGCTCTTTCCCCAGCTCTCTCTTCTCTTTCCCAGCTCTTTCCCAGGTCTTTCCCAGGCCTTTCCCAGCTGCGTGGAGGGCCAAGATGGCCTGGTGCCAGCCAGGACACTGAATAAACCTACCCCTTACCTGAAAAAAAACAAACAAACAGAGGGGTTACAGTTATATAAGTCAGGTAAAGAGTACATTTCTTTTTGGGATCATGTCTCCCCTTCCCTCACTTTCTCCCAATTTTCTCCCCCCATCCCTGTCTGCCCACAAGTTGTCTAGTTTATTTTCAACAAGGTGTCTAGTGAGTGCCACTGCTGAGTTTGTTTACCCTCTGTCCCTCTGTATCTGTGCCCACTTTACCCTCCCAAAGACAGATACATGAATAAACAAGACCAAAAGAAAATCAAAGGAAAACAACAACAAAGAAGAAAACACCTCACCTCTTGTTTCCATTTCCTGGAGTTCATTTTGATAAATATTATTTTGTCTGATGAAAGGCACATAGACATTGTGCTTTTGTGTTTCTCTTCCAAGAGTATCCTCCTTTGGTTTCACTGTGTGTGAATGCCCGCATAATTGATCATGTCCCAGTGTTTTTAGATCGAGCTTCTGCCTATGAGAAACATGTGACATTTGTCTCTGAGCTTTGCTTACCTCACTTAAAATGATTTGTTCTAGGTCCATCCCTTTTCCTGCAAATGCTATAATATTATTCTTTCTAATGGCTCTGTAAACTTCCATTGTGTATAGGGACCATATTCTTTTTTAGGATCCACTCATCTGTTGTAGGGCATCTGGGCTGTTTCTATAGTTTGGCTATTGTGAATAGTGCAGCAATGAACATGGATGTGCAAGTGTCTTTATGGTATCCTGTCTCGTGCTGTTTCAGGTAGATGTCCAGGAGTCATCATAGGGCAGCTTTCTTTCTTTTTGGTTTCAGGTACTGGGATTTGAATTCAGGACCTTATGCTGGTTTGGTTTGTTTGCTCCTGGACTGGAGCCATGCCTCCAGTCCAGCTTTTTGCTGGTTACTATGGAGATGGAGCCTCCTGGACTTTTCCACTTAGGTTGGCTTCAAACCCTATCCTCAAGATCTCAGCCTCAGGGACTGGGAAGGTGGCTTAGTGGTAGAGTGCTTGCGTAGTATGCATGAAGCCCTGGGTTCCATTTCTCAGTACCACGTAAACAGAAAAAGCCAGAAGTGGCGCTGTGGCTCAAGTGGTAGAGTGCTAGCCTTGAACAAAAGAAGCTCAGGGACAGTGCCCAGGCCCTGAGTTCAAATTCCAGGACTGGCCAAAAAAAAAAAAAAAACAAACAAACAAAAAACCCAAAGATGGCATGCATGTGTGAGCCTCCAGTGGCTAGCCATTCCTCCCATTTCACAACTTAACAAGGATCTATTTTATAAATAAACTGGATTGGAAGGGCTTATGCTGAGCTGTCGACACAACTCAGGTGCTCTCCAGTGCACTGCCCTTGCTTCCTGGAGGAGGAGGAGGAGGAGGAGGAGGAGGAGGAGGAGGAGGAGGAGGAGGAGGAGGAGGAGGAGGAGGAGGAAGAGGAGGAGGAGGAGGAGGAGGAGGAGGAGGAGGAGGAGGAGGAGGAGGAGGATTGGGTGATGGGGTTTCACAGAGGCATTGGCTGTGACACTGCTCTGGTTCTCTGCAGATTGGGCAGGGTAGGTTAGCTGTGAACACTGCCTCTTGTCTTGTTTCCAAGGGAAATAATACAAATTATTGGCATCCTTGCCTCTGTGTGTGTGTGTGTGTGTGTGTGTGTGTGTGTGTGTGTGTGTGTGTGTGTGTGCCAGTCCTGGGGCTTGAGTTCAAGGCCTGGGCACCATCCCTGAGCTTTTTTGCTTAAGGCTGGCATTCTACCATTTGAACCACAGCTTCACTTCCAGCTTTTGGGTGGTCAATTGGAGATAAGAGTCTCCCAGACTTTCTTACCTGGGCTGGCTTAGAGGACCATAACCTCATCCCAACTGAGACCTACGAGGGCCTGGGCCCTGGTGAAGAGCCCGCTGTGGGTGAATTTGAAGATACAGAAGATGCTGGATAATTGGCCAGGACAGCAGTGTATTTGCTAAGCTAATAAGGCTGCCAGCTCCCTAGCCACCAGCAGTAGGAAACACACAACTAACCCACTAGGTTGCAATAAAAACCATCTATGGAGCTTTAAAAATACCCATTTGGTCACCGCCCACAGAGATCCTGATTCTGTGGGAATCTCCTACATACTTTCCAGGCTAGTCTGCTGCATGGTGAAGATTTGGAGATCTCTGATCGAGTGTATGGATAATTTGAGTCATCAGGCTTTGAATAAGGATGACTGTCTTTCCACACAGCTTTATCTTATCAAGTCTCTTTCACCCCTCACACACCTCCCCTCGCCTTTCTGCTTCTCTCTCTTTCTTTCACAGTCAGAAATCCTTAAAAGCTTTCTGTCACTAAACCATCTGCTGGAGAAATCTCCCACTAGCTTTCAAATGCCAGGCCTTTCCCAGTAGCAATTTTCTTTATTATTATTTTTTGGTGTGTGTGTGTGGGGAAGGAAAGACTGAATTACATTTCTTCTCTATGAAAGAAAACACTTCCAGAAATGTTTATTGTAGGCCAGTAGCAGTTTTTACATATTTGAAAGCAACAACTTTATTAGATACAGCTTGTGGGATTTTTACTTGGGGCTTTCCTTGCAGGTGAGAGGAAGGAAACATGTCAAATTAAAGTGCCAAAGATGCTCTCTGAGTAAAATGGCTGTAGTTGGGGAAGAGATGGGGACCTTTAACATGAAGCAGCATCCAGAAAGGAGGCTGTAAGTACTGCCCCGCCTCCTGCCCACATCCTCACACGGGCTTCTGCACCCCAGCTCCAGAGGTGAGGAGTTTGCCCCATTCTGCACACCTGCAGTTAGGCGCTGCCCTAACCAGATGCTCAGAACGACGAGGTCTCTTGATCTTCGATCACCACGAACCATGAACAAATGGACACGTTTTCCTCTTGACACCTGCGTCATCCTCAGGTATTTTGTTATAGTAACAGAAAGCTACTAGTACAGAGCATAGTATGATGCTTTATTTGCTTCTTGATGTCCACAGGATTTATGAATGAGTACTCCAGCTGGGCTTCAAGACGCATTTGGATTGTACTGTTGTCACACTGAGTAATCCCTGCCCAGTGGCGAGCTTTCTACCATTAACAAACAACAACAAAACAAGTCCACAGTACTATCAAGAGACTTGGGGGAAATGTGTCCTTCCTTAGGAGATTCTTGTTCCCTCCCCACTTCCTTTCTTCCTTCCCTTCCTCCTATCTCCTCTTCTTCCTCCTCCCTATCCCATCTCCTGCCCTTCCTCTTCTTCCTTCCTCCCTCCCTCCCTTCCTCCCTCCCTCCCTCCCTTCCTCCCTCCTTCCCTCCCACCCTCCCTTCCCTCTTCCTCCCTCCCCTCTTCCTCCCTCCCTCCCTCCCTCCCTCCCTTCCTCCCTCCCTCCCTCCCTTCCTTCCTTCCTCCCTTCCTCCCTCCCTCCCTTCCTCCCTCCCCTCTTCCTCCCTCCCCTCTTCCTCCCTCCTTCCCTCCCTCCCTCCCTCCCTCCCTCCCTCCCTCCCTCCCTCCCTTCCTTCCTTCCTTCCTTCCTTCCTTCCTTCCTTCCTTCCTTCCTTCCTCCCTCCCTCCCTCCCTCCCTCCCTCCCTTGCTTCCTTCCTTCCTTCCTTCCTTCCTTCCTTCCTTCCTTCCTTCCTTCCTTCCTTCCTTCCTTCCTTCCTTCCTCCTTGGTTCTGGAGTTTGAACTCAGGCCTCACATTTGCTAAGCAGATGCTGTACCACTTGAGCCACATCTTCAGCTCAGGAGATGGTTTTCTTTCAGTGCTGATCCTCTGATTCACTGACTGTGGTAGATGGCAGTCTACCATCGACCTTTGCAATCCCCTTTCTAGCTTTGTTGCTGGGAGACAGTTTCCCAGCCAGGAAAGACTCCTCTTTATACCACCAATTCTTAAAACTGGGACCTCACAAGCTCTGTGCTGCACTGGATGTTAACCCTTTACCTGCCAGGAGCAATTATAAAAGGTCCTTATGGAGTATTGGATAGCTGCTTTTGCCAACTAATATAGAAGTACAACTTACCAACCATACTGTATCCTGGCCAATTATCAAACCACTATAGAATCTGCCATGCTATGAATATCTGTGTTTCTTTAAAAATTTATATGTTGAACCAAACAAACAAGTATTGAGAAGACTGATAGAATGTCTCAAATGGTAGAGTGCCTGCCAAGCAAGTGGAGGCTTTGGGCTTAATCCCAGTACTGAAAATAATGATGATGATGATAATAACAATAATAATAACTTTGCCAGGTGCTGGTGGCTCATGCCTATAGTCCTAGCTACTCGGGACTCTGAGAACTGAGGATCATGGTTCAAAGCCAGCTTGAACAAGATAGCCAGTGAGACTCTTATCTCTAGTTAATCACTAAAAAAGCTGGAGGTGGAGCTAAGGCTCAACTGGTAGAGCACCAGCCCTTTTAGCAAAAAGCTCAGGGACGGTGCACAGGCCTGAGTTCAAGCCCCATGGCCGGCACACGCACTAACTTCCAATGGGATAGTATTGAGTACTAAGAGAAAGGCTGTTTGGGAAGACATTTGCTCGTGAGTCTGGAGCTGTCAGGGAAGATGCTCATAACGCTAGTTCGCCCTTCTGCCAGGCAAGGATGCAGTCCGAGGGCCCCACCCATGAGGACTCGTCCTCACCACACACTCCCCCTCCCCCGATTCAATGATCCAGGATTCCCAGCTTCCAGAACCATGACACACAAGTATACTTGTTTCCATGCTTCTTCAGTTACAGGGTTTTTGTTACAACAGCTGGAACAGACTGAGACTGAATCATTATGAGAACTGAAAATACTTGGGAGAAAGAGTCCTGTGATCCCAGACACGGAGAGCTTAGCCCTTCATTTAGACTTTAGAGAGTCTTTTGTGCAAACATAAGCAAAATTATGCTACATATTCTGTACCAATAGCTGTTTTCCCCCCACTCTGTGTGTGTGTGTGTGTGTGTGTGTGTGTGTGTGTGTGTGTGTGTGTGTGCATGAGTATGCGTGCCAGTCCTGGAGCTTGAATTCAGGGTGCTATTCCTGAGCGTTTTTTTTTGCTCAAGGTTGGCACTCTTCCATCTGAGCCACAGCTCTACTTCTGGCTTTTTGCTGGTTAATTGGAGATAAGAGTCTCACAGACTTTCCTGCCTGGTCTGGCTTCACACTGTGATCCTCAAATCTCAGCCTCCTGAGAAGCTAGGATTATAGCATGAGCCACCGGTGCCTGGGACCCCCTCCCCCTCTTCCTTAGGAAAAAAGAGAAAGATCAACTTTATGCTATGTGAGCAAATAAAGAATGACCTCCAGATCCTCACTTTTTCTTTTATCTTCTAATTACAAGTTTGGGACCTAAATCAATACCATTAGCGAAGTGCTATTATGCATCACCAATCTGCTTCTGTGTACTCAAGTGGCATCCTTAAGTTACCCTGTTATTTAGTGTTTCTAGAAGTTACATCAAGGGTCTTCTCTGCAGCTCCTCTTCCTCTGGTCATCTTTCTCTGGTTTCACTCCATGTTCTGCAGGGCTCACTCCAGTCTTGACTTTCCAAGTAAATTGCAAGAATCTAGGGTGCATGATTAATTTTTCAGCTGGCTCTCTTTCTCTCTCCCTTTATTTTTTCCCTGCTTGATATTCTCTTCGCTCTTGTCAGAATTTGCAGCTTCTAGTTTGCTTTAGACTTGTAGTATTTCACAGCAAGAATCAGATAGTAAAAGACTATTATTGTTATTAGTGTGTGTATGTGTGTGTGTGTGTGTGTGTGTGTGTGTGTGTGTGTGTGTGTGTGTGAATACTGGGGCTTGAACTCAGGGACCAGACACTCAAGGCTGGAGCTCTACCAATTGAGCCAAGCTCTACTTCCGGCTCTTTGGCAGTCAACTGGAGATAAGAGTTTCATAGGCTTTCCTTGCCCAAGCCAGGTTTGAACCATGATCCTCACATCTCAGCAATCCTGACTAGATGGAATTACAGGTCTGAGACAACCCTGGCACCCATTGACTGTGTTACTTCAAGCACCACATAATCCAGGAGACTCCGCACTAGTTCAGATCTACCTACTAGAGATTTCTGAACTGTCTGCGCATCTTCCCCATAGCCATGAAACTTGAAGTTTATTTTCCCTCTGGATTTCAATAGCGCAGCGTGCTATCTTCTTTACCATTCTCAGGACTATAATCAGGCCTGGCACAGAACAGATGCTTAGGAAATAGTTATTGAATAAATAACCTGCAATCCAAAGAGGTAGACTCAGAGAGGACTGAGATAAATACCCAGATCTTTAATGGACCAAAAATCTTGGGACGACCTAAGAGACACAGTGCGACCACAGCTGTGCCCTGCAGAGAAAAGGCCAGCAGATGTTCTGATTGCTTCTAGATGTTTCTGTAGACTATGACACATGGAGATTTCAGGCAGGTGCATGTGCCAGGAGAGCATGGGAGAAGGAGAGGCCTGGAACTAGAGCAGATGGGAAGCTCTGTCTTTAGTTGTTAACATTTAAGGGAAAAGAACTGGGAATAGACGCTTAGCTCAGTTAGGATGCATTGGAACAAACCTTGCCAATGCTGTAAAGAAACCCATTTGCCTCCAGCAGACTTCATTTCCCATGGAAGTTTCCTTGGGCATTTTCTCTCATCCATCTCTGTATCCTTGATGGATGGCTGGGGAAATAGCATGGCGCAAGGCTCAGCCCAGTGGCTGTTTGCTGGGACACAGTGGCATGGACCAAGCATCTGCAAGGAACCATCTTCCCGGGGAAGAAGAAACTCTTGTCTTCTGCCCCCTTCCCCACCACTCAATTCCTCGCCAGCTGCCACGTCTTACTTAGTTTAGGCTGCTTCAACGAATTACCAAAGATAGCATGGTTGCAACAACTGAGATTTATGTCTGGATGCTGAGGGGTGATCCAGGCTGCTAGAGATAGTTTGGTTTAGACAAACACATATGCAACACATGTGCACACACAGATCAATGCTTATTCACCCCACATACACATATGCCCCCCAAATATATGCATATACACAAGGAAAGAAAGAGAGTAGTGTCTTTCCCTCCCTCCCTCCCTTCTTCCCTCCCTTCCTTCCTTCCTTCCTTCCTTCCTCCCTTCCTTCCTTCCTTCCTTCCTTCCTTCCTTCCTCCTGGGATTTAAATTCTGGGCACTGTCCCTGAGCTTCTTTTTTTGCTCAAGGCTCACACTCTACCAATTGAACCACAGCGCTACTTCCCACTGAGGAATTGAACCTAGGGCTTCATGCATGCTAGGCAAGCACTCTACCACTGAGCCACATTCCCAGCCCCAGTCTTCTCTCTTTCTTGTCCCAATTTGAGGGCTCCACCCACATTCCTGAAGCACTGCCCCAAGGCCTCAGCTCTGAAGACATCCCAGTGGCAGTTAGGGCTTCAGTATAGGAATTGTGGGAAGGCTAGAAAGTTCAGTTCCTGGGCCCTGCCCTAGAAAAGACATGGCTCCTGAGTAAGGGACATGGCGCCTTGACATTGTACTTAATGTCCATTTGCAAGTGAGAACCAGAATATTTCTTTCATAGGATTATCATAAAGGTGAAGCAAAACTACTCATGCTCTCTGCCTGCCACACAGTAAATAGGAAGTTACAGAGCTACAGAGGTGTTTAAGGTTATGAGGATGTGTGTGTATGTGTGTGTGTGTGTGTGTGTGTGTGGTGTGCTGATGCTGAGGCTTGAACTCAGGGCCTGGATACTGTCTTGGAGCTTTTTTGCTCAAGGCTAGTGCTCTACCACTGAGCCACAGCTCTGTTTTTGACAATTTGGCAATTTGATTGGCTAAAAGAGTTTCATGAATTTTCCTGTCCAGGATGGCTTTGAACTTTCATCTTCAGATTTCAGATTCCAGACTAGCTGGGATTACAGGCGTGAGCCACCAGCCTTGTGCTTTTAAACTTGATGTGGAGTCCGGCTGCCCTGACCACCTCCATGGTCCTCCTCTCACCTGGGCTCCTGTAATTCATTCCAAACTCCGCCCCTTCCTTGGCTCCTCCCTCCTCTCTTCCTCTAGTGCCCCATTGCAGACTGGCAGCGGACTTCCTGGGGTCTTTCCCTCCCTTGGGGCTCCTTCCTGCTCTTGCCCCTCGCCCCTGATCCTCTGCCACATCTGCCAGAAAACACTCAACCACTTTGTCACACTGGAAAGGGGGAAGGCCCGCAGCAGGTGCAGCTCCTATCTCTAGAATCTTTACAGGGCTGGGCACAGAGTGGGCACTATGGAATGTTTGTGAATTGAAAAACTAGACCAAACAGAGGGTGTAGCCCCAATGATTGAGGAGGAAAGAGTTAATCAAAGACCTGAAAAGAAACACACACACACACACACACACACACACACACACACACACACACACGTAATATCTCTCCTATGGGGAAGCTAGGCCGAAAATACCAGGACATGATAAATTGTACAGGACTCCAGGCATTCACACAAAGAGGAGAAAACTCTCAGGAGAGGAACACAAAGACAATGCCCATGTGCATCTGATCAGACAAAATAATACCTATTGAGATGAACTCCAGAAAATGGAAATAAGAGGTTTTTTGTTTTCTTTCCTTTTTGTCCTGTTTGTTCGTTTATCTGTCTTTGGGAGGGTGAGGGGAGGCACAGATTTTGGAGGGACCAAGGGTGAACAAAGGCAGCAGTGGTACTCACTGGACCCTGTGTGGAAAATGAACTATACAACTTGTGGGGAGGGATGGGAGGGAAAAATGGAGCCAGTAAGGGACAGGGTAGCAATGTCTAAAGACAAACGTACTCTTCACATGATGTATGTAACGGTCACCCCTCCATGCATCTCCTTTAGAGTGAGAAAGAAATCAAAGCTCTGAAAAGAAAAAAATACATATATTATATCCATATACACAATATATAATATAATGTGTGTGTGTGTGTGTGTGTGTGTGTGGTGTGTGTGTGTGTGTGTGTGTGTGTGCGTGTGCGCATGTGCGTGTGCCAGCACTGGGGCTTGAACTCAGGACCTCCTTCTTTCATTTAGCTTTCTCATTCAAGGCTGGCACTTGAACGACAGCTTTACTTCTGGCTTTTTGTGGGTTATTAGGAATCTCATGGACTTTCCTGCTTGGGTTGGCTTCTACCTACATTCTGTAGATCTCCGTTTCCTGAGTAGCTAGGGTTACAGGTGTGAGCTGCCAGTACCCAGCCCTGAAACATATTTAAAAATTTCTCCCTACCAATTGAAAACTCTGGTTTTGATTATTATATTGCAGTCTAAGTTAAAAATGAAAAAAAATCCTAATAAAGAATCCGAGGATCTGGCCACCTCGGGCCCATATTCCTCCTGGCAACCGTAGGTTATGTAGAAATACAGTCACTCCTGGCAGAATGGACAGACCTTCTCTAGTGCACAGTCACACAGAGAACCTTGTGCTTTCACACACTGCAAACAGCTGTAAGGACAGAACTCTGTCCTGGGGAGAAAGACAGATTCCTCTCTCCTTCCCCTCCCTCAAACTCTCCTCTCTCTCTCTCTCTCTCTCTCTCTCTCTCTCTCATTCATTCATTTTTTCTTTCTTCCTTTCCCTCCCCTTTCCTTCCTTCCCTCCCTCTCCTCCTCCCTCCCTCCTTTCTTCTCTCCTCCCCTCTCTCCCTTCCTCCCTCCCTCCCTCCCTCCCTCTCTCCCTCCCTCCCTCCCTTCCTTCCTTGCTTCCTTCCTTCCTTGCTTCCTTCCTTCCTTCCTTGCTTCCTTGCTTCCTTGCTTCCTTGCTTCCTTCCTTCCTTCCTTCCTTCCTTCCTTCCTTCTTTCCTTCCTTCCTTCCTTCCTTCCTTCTTTCCTTCCTTCCTTCCTTCCTTCCTTCCTTCCTTCCTTCCTTCCTTCCTTCCTTCCTTCCTGGCTTTCTTGTATTCTCTTTCTTTCTTCTTTCTTTCTGTCTGAGATTGGGATTCAAACTTGGTACCTAACCCTCTTGATCATTGCCTAACACTCTACCAACCAAACAATACTTCTAACCCTCCTTGCCTTTTTCAATTAAGTCTAAAGCTCTACCACTTGAGCCACACCTCTACTTCCAGTGTTTTGGTGGTTAATGGGAGATTAAAGTCTCTCAGACTTTCCTGCCTGGGCTGGCTTTGAACCATGATCCTTAGATCTCAGCCTCCTGAGTAGCTAGGATTACAGATGTGAGCTATGGTGCTTGGCCTGGTGATGGCTTTGGGTGGGTCAAGGAACTGAGCAGCCTTCTGAAAGTAGGAGAGGGAGAGTGGCAGCCGTGTTGGGGGCCCTGGGACCACACTTCTCATCATCTAGCTGTCTGGAGAACTCATCTCTCAGAGATCACCATGAATGTCAAGGTCAAGGTACTGGCCATTATCTGGACTTCTTCAAAGCTCTGGAAACACGTCTGTGAGTTGTGTGTGGGGGGATGGTGTTGTGTTTTTTTTTTTAATCTCAAACTCTGCAGCATCCAGTATTACCTCTGATACCATCTCCCGAGGACTCTTTCCAGGGTTCTTTATTAAGGTTTAATTAAATTTTATGTGTTATCAATTAGGATTAATCTACATTTAGTTTGAATTAGAGGGAGCCAATTATAAGTAACACTACTTTTCATTTATTCCTGAATACAAAATAAGGTTTCTTCTTCTTTTCCTTCTTCTTTTTTTTTTAAACTTTCTTTGGAAAAATCCCCAAATCCACAATAGCACCTCTCCCCTGAGCCAAATATAAACTTTTGAAGAGTTTTATTTGTAGGTGACCAAAAATCCTATTGAAATAAAGTGAAAAAAGAGAATTCCTGTAAGAAGGCATTATAGACTAGAATGGGAAGCGAGGGAAAGGTGAATTAAAAAAAGATAGTTTGAACTTCCAGGTTTTCATTTGGAGTAATAGTGAAAGAGCAATGAATTCTCTGGTTGTTGGATCTACCATTTCTAGAAGATGCCAGACCACCTTGAGCTTTGGGTTTGTACCTTCTACCAACAAAAGGGCTTCTAGTTCTTCTTTTTGTTGGTTGTAGGGATTGAACTCAGGACCTGGGCATTGTCCCTGAACTCTTTTGCTCAAAGCTAGTACTCCACCACTTTGAGCCACAGCACCACTTTCAGTTTTCTGGTGATTCATTGGAGATGAGAGTTTCACAGGCTTTCCTGCCCTGGCTGGCTCTGAATGGTGATCCTCAAATCTCAGCCTCCTGAGTGGCTAGGATAACAAGCATGAGCCACTGATGTCTAGCCTTCTAGTTCTTTTTTCCTGGGCATAAGTGGGATTATACATCTCTCCATCCTGAAAGTGAGTTAGGACATGGGTCTTGTTTGGCCAATGAAATGCACACAAAAATGACTGGAGTCAGATCTTAAGAGTCATCATGCCAGGTCATGGGTAGTGACTCATGTCTGTAATCTCAGCTATTCAGGAAGCAGAAACTGGAAGGATCTGAATTTGAGGGCAGAACATGCAAAATGTTTGCAAGACCCAATCTCAGCCAATGAGCAGAGTGTGGTAGTTCATACTTGTAATTCTAGCTGTGTGGGGAACTATAGGTAGGAGGCTCATAGTCTAAGACTTGTCTTAAATAAAAACTCAAAACCATGTGAGAAAAATACCTAAAGCAAAAGAGAACTGAACTGTGGCTCAAGTGGTAGAGTGCCTGTCTTATAAGCGCAAAGCCCTAGTCCAAACCCTAGCACTGCCAAACGACGAAAACAACTTTTAGGAGATGAACTCAAAGGTACAATGCCTCTGTGCATCTGATCATATAAGATCATGTTTATTGAAATGAACTCCAGGAATGGAAACAAGAGGTTTTTGTTTTTGGTGCTGTTTTTTGTTTTCTTTTTGTCTTGTTTGTTCATTTATCCGTCTTTGTGGGGGCCCAGGGGACACAGAAATGGAGGGACAAAAGGGGGACAAAAATCAGCAATGGTACTCACTGGAGTGAACTATAAAACTTGGGGGCTGGGATGGGAGGGAAAAACTGGGAGAGAGCGAGGAGAGGGGTGACATTATCCAAAAAGAAATGTGTTCTTTACCTGACTTATGTAACTGTAACCCCTCTGTACATCACCTTGGCAATAACGATAAAAAATAGATGGAAATCAAAACAATAAAGAAAGAAAGCAAGGGTACCGTTTGCCAAGTGCTCTTCCTCCTGCCCTAGTAGTCCTGGACACATGGTTTAGATGGAGCTTTCCATTACTCGACGGGCAGACTTCTCCTTGTCAGCTCACACCACTCAGGAAGTATTGGGAGCAAGAAGTACGGTGGCCTTGTGTGAACCGAGAAGAGGCTGGAGATTTTGTCATTGCAGTGTAACACAACCCATCCTGATTGACAGACCCCCTCAAAGCTCTGATTTCTTTGAAGCCCTGGTAACTTCCTGCCTCATTAAATTGTTAGGTGGGTATAAAGATAAGGAATTAATTTATGAAAAAAAGTGTTTCCTTCAGTGTCTGGCTCACACCAGGTACTCCATAAATGTTCATCGTTGCTAGTATGGTTGTTGATTATGCACAAATAACACTGTTTCAGCTCTCTTGACAGTATGTGGATCGTTGATTTAAACTCTCAGCTTTCCACTATGTCTCTCTCTTGTCTGTTCAGAACAGGAATACCCACATAAGACACTATCGTAGGCCCTGATAAGCCAGGGGCTGGCTGCTCTTGCCTATAATCCTAGCTACTCAGGAGGCTGAGATCTGAGGATTGCAGTTCAAAAGCAATGTGCAAAGGAAAGTCCATGAAGTTCTTTTTTTTTTTTTTTTGGTCCGGTCGTGGGGCCTGAACTCTGGGCCTGGGTGCTGTCCCTCAGCTCTTCAGCTCAAGGCTAGCGCTCTACCACTTGAGCCACAGCGCCACTTCCGGCTTTTTTCTTTTTGCTTATGTGGTGCTGAGGAATTGAACCCAGGGCCTTATGCGTGCAAGGCAAGTGCTCTACCACTGAGCCACCTTCCCAGCCCCGTCCATGAGGTTCTTATCGCCAATGAATCACCAAAAAACCCCCAGAAGTTGGGCTGTGGCTCAAGTGGTAGAGTGCCAGACTTGAGCAAAAAAACAAAAAAAGCCAGGGAGAGCATCCCCAGGCCCTGAATTCAAGCCCAGGACTGGGGCACCCCCACCCCGCCCTACTCACAAAGAATCTGTCTTATAATGCACCAGCTATCTACTTTCTCCTTTGCCTTGTAGCACTGTGTAGGAATCCTACAACATATAGCAATAACTTAAGAAAGAACTAAAATCACCTTTGTAGCAATAGCCTATTTAGCAAGGTACTACATTATCCAGCAGGCCTCTGGAGACCTTGCCGGCCCTCTGGCACATCTGTAGATTGAAGAGCTTCTTTATGTCCACAAAACTCAACAGGTGTCAACACTGGCTGAGCTGTGCACTGGTGGCTCATGCCGGTAACCCTAGCCATTCAGGAGGCTGAGATCTGAGGATCATGGCTCAAAGCCAGCCGGGGCAGGAAAGTCTGTGAGACTCTTATCTCCAATGAACTACTCAGAAAAAGCTGGAAGTGGCGCTGTGGCTCAAGTGGTAGAGCATTAGCCTTGAGCACAGAGAGGCTCTGCAAGTGTACAGTGTGTACTAGCATCCAGTGTACAAGTGTGCAAAAGTTGTGATTTGTAGAGACTCAACTGTCTTATTGTGGTCAATCCAGCAATCACTGCTAGATTGTGGACCAGCACCATGGACCCATACACAGAGGGTGTGGAAAGCTATTGTCAAGAAATCTCAGAGATGGCCATGCAGCAAGGAGCAGGGGCATCCAGTGCTAACGTTACCTGGACCTGAACTTACAAATTCCACTTCTTTTGGGTGCTAAGGTCTTACTGCACATTCAGGGCATGGTCCTAATATATGCAAAGTTACTCTAGTCAGGAAGGTTTTGGATGCTAGCCAAAAGAATATTGCTTGGCTCTACTAAATAGGAAATTCAATGGCCAAACACTTTCAGTCTCTAGTATGGCTGGATCTATGTTTTCAAACAATGTCATTAGCTCTTTTGTCCCCAGTTTTATCAGGGAGTGTGGTTCTGAGGCTTGAATTTAGCATCTAAACATTGTTCTTAGCTTTTTTGTTCAAGGCCTGTGCTCTATCACGTGAGTCACAGCTCTACTTCCAGCTTTTTTTTTTTTTTTTTGTCGGTCGTGGGGCTTGAACTCTGGGCCTGGGCGCTGTCCCTCAGCTCTTCAGCTCAAGGCGAGCGCTCTACCACTTGAGCTACAGCGCCACTTCCGGTTTTCTGGTGGTTTATTGGAGATAGGAGTCTCACGGTCTCACCTGCCCGGGCTGGCTTTGAACCGCGATCCTCAGATCTCAGCCTCCTGAGTAGCTAGGATTACAGGCGTGAGCCACCAGCGCCCGGCTACTTCCAGCTTTTTGATAGTTAATTAGAGAAAAAAGTCTTAGGGACTTTCCTGCCTGGGGTTGGCCTTGAACAATGATTCTCAGATCTCAGCCTCCTGAATAGCTAGGATTTCAGGCATGAGCTACCAGTACCTGGCTCTCCTCCCAGACTCCCTCCCCACACCATTTTCATTTGTTTTTGTAGTATTGATTTTCTTCTTATCAGAGTTTATTCACATGGTGGTAAAAAATATTCACACCTTTGAGTTATCTCTGATGCCATTGATTCCCCCAAAATTACTGTGTTGAGAGTTCCAGGAAAAGTACCAGAAGGGCTCCAGGTCTGGGTTTTTCTAATTTATAAAGACTTTCTGCACATTGAAAAGATAAAAAAAGAAATCCAGTGAAGAAATAAGCAAAGGAAAGGAGTAAGCTATTTTCCGAAAAAGAAATGCAAATAGCCAATAAACAAATTAAATTACACTCATCCTTGGGAGGAAGGGCAGAATGCAAATACAAATGACAATAAGATCGCTTCAGAAATTCATCAGTTGGGCCAAAATTGAAAGGATTCATAATCATGACTTGAGATTGTGTGGAGGGAAATAAAGACTCTCATCCTTTGCTGATATGAATAAGAATTGTGTTAACAATTCAAAAGAGAAAAAAAAATCTGGAAGTAGCTACTGGAATTTGAAATACATTCTCTCTGTCTCAGCCATTTCACTTTTGGTGGTAGACTTACAAGTGCCAATTCAATATAAAAATGTGCGCTATCAAATACTCGATACTTACAAAAACCTGGAAACAAAAATGAGTGACCAAACAATAATGGCGTTATTGAGTAAGTTGTATTTTTTTGAGAATTTTATTCAGCTATGTAAAAAGTCCAGATGTATAGATGCATGTCTATGCTGTCTTGTTAGGCAAATAAATGGATTTGTATAATATGAATCTGTGTGTGTGTGTGTGTGTGTGTGTGTGTGTGTGTGTGTGTGTGTGTGTGTGTGTTAGGGTTTGAACTCAGGGTGGGTGCTGTCCCTAAGCCTTTTTACTCAAGGCTGGCATTCTACCACTTGAGCCATTCCTCTAATTCCAGCTTTTTTACTGGTTGATTGGAGAGAAGAGTCTTAGGGATTTTCTTGCCTGGGCTGACTTTGAACCTCGATCCTCAGATCTCAGCCACTTGAGTAGCTAGGATTACAGGTGTGAGCCACCAGTGCCCAGCTTGATCCTATTTTTAAACACTAGCAAAAATAGAAAATCTTTGGGGCTGGGAAGGTAGCTCAGAGGTAGAGTGCTTGCCTTGCATGCATGAGGCCCTGGGTTCGATTCCTCAACACCACATAAGCAAAAAGAAAAAAGCTGGAAGTGGTGCTGTGGCTCAAGTGGTAGAGTGCTAGCCTTGAGCTGAAGAACTGAGGGACAGCGCCCAGGCCCAGAGTTCAGGCCCCACAACTGGGCCCCCAAAAAACAAAAACAAAGCAAAAATAGAAAATCTTTTTTATTTATGTTTTTGCTGACTTCTCATGGATGAATGTTTGTGTGCTCTGAAGAAAGATTCAAACTAAATAGTTGACATTAGTTAAACCTGGGGTTTGAACTTAGGGCCTGGGTGCTATCCTTGAGCTATTTTGCTCAAGACTACCACTCTAGACTTGAGCCATTCCTTAGAATCCCATGGACTTTCCTGCCCATTCTGGCTTTGAACCTCGATCCTCAGACCTCAGCCTTCAGAGTAGCTAGGATTACAGGCGTGAGCCACTGGTGCCCAGCTGACCTTAGTTACTTTGAAGGGAAGGGGCCATGTGACTTATATCGGTTGCTATTGTGCTTTGAAAGGAAAATTCATTAAATTATGTATTTAAAAAAGGACACATTTTACTTGCTTTCCTGAAAGAAATTACAATGAAGGACCACTACCTCTCTCTTTTGGAAAGCTGATAAGAGCTCCTGTTGTCTAGTTTTAGCTGTGATGGTTGGTGTCACCGTTGTTATGAGGGGCTGGTCATGCTGGACTTTCCCCTAAGGCCTGGCATGGGGCAGTGGCTGCATTCGGGAGGTGCAGCTTTGGTAGTGGTAAAATGGTATATATTGTGTCGGCACTTGTTGGTTCTCTTAAGGATACTTGGAAATCTTTAGTCCTGACTTCCAGAAGGTGTTTGTTTTTCATTACACCTGAGTCTTTGTGTTTGTGTATTGGTCCAGCTTGAACTCAGGGCCTGAGCTCTGTCCCAGAGCTTTTTCACTCAAAGCTGGTGCTCTACTACTTGAAATACAGATCAACTTTTGGCTTTTTGGTGGTTCACTGGAGATAAGAGTCTCACAGACTTTTCAGTCTAGACTGAAATGTCCTTCTCAGATCTCAGCCTCCTGAGTGGCTAGGATTACAGGTATGAACCACTGATAGCTCTTTTGGAACTGAGGCATCATTTGTTGGTTAATGTTTTCTGTGAATGATATGTGGAGGTCTAATATGAACTGAGTTAGAACACAAGCTCTGCTTCTTTTCAACTTTTTTTTTTTTTTTTTTTTTTTTTTTGTCGGTCGTGGGGCTTGAACTCTGGGCCTGGGCGCTGTCCCTCAGCTCTTCAGCTCAAGGCGAGTGCTCTACCACTTGAGCTACAGCGCCACTTCCGGTTTTCTGGTGGTTTATTGGAGATAGGAGTCTCACGGTCTCTCCTGCCCGGGCTGGCTTTGAACCGCGATCCTCAGATCTCAGCCTCCTGAGTAGCTAGGATTACAGGCGTGAGCCACCAGCGCCCGGCTTCAACTTATTTTTTATGGCTATTAATCTAACTAATTCAACATTAGTTCTTGTAATTACATATGTTCTCATGATGGCCAGTCAGAAAATCCATCCAGCTGATGCTTATGTGTGTCAGCTGCTGTCCTGGGCGCACCGCTAGCCTTGCTCTTGTGGTTTGTGTTTTCTCCATTTGTACAGAACAGCTAATTGTTGGGCTGGGAAGGTGGCTCAGTGGTAGAGCGCTTGCCTTGCATGCATAAGGCCCAGGGTTCGATTCCTCAGCACCACATAAGCAAAAAGAAAAAAGCCGGAAGTGGCGCTGTGGCTCAAGTGGTAGAGCTCTCACCTTGAGCAAAAGAGCTGGGGGACAGCACCCAACCCCTGAGTTCAAGCCTCAGGACTGACAACAAATAAATAAACAGCAAGCCCCCCAAACAAAAAACAGCAGAACAATATTCTAAGATATTATTTTGTTAAAGGAAAAATGAAATACACAGTCAGAGATCACTTAGCAAATAATAAGCGTGTGAGTAATTTGGATGAAAATGGAGAGGGTGTAGCCAAAGCCCTTAACTTGCTTTTTATTGTCACAAATAAAATAAATAAATAAATGGAGATAGCTTTAACATCAAGAAGGCTGAAAATTAGCAAAAGAATTAAAACAAATTAAGAAAAAGAAATCCTTTGAAACAAAGCAGAAACCTAGCTTTTAAAGGGTGACACTTAAGGTGTAATGAATATATATCTGGGAAGAAGATGAATTATAAAGATAAATAAACATTGAGAAATGAAATCATAAATGGTGAAGATCTCTAAAAGGCACATGGGAGATGAAGAGAAAATACTGTTTTATACCAAGACATCTAACATCTATCTATCTATCTATCTATCTATCTATCTATCTATCTATCTATCTATCTATCTATCTAAAACCATTATAGAACAAGTTATTACCCTATACAAGTCTTAGTAAAGACACAAAAAGATCTCAATGATGCAGATTTGTTTTGTGAAATACAAATTACCAAGGTAGATTGAAAAAGGAGTAAGTCCAAATGCAAAATAATTCTATAAACACAGAAGGCGAAAGTATTACTAAATGCTAACTCTAAAAATAGCCTTCTTGCCTAAAGATTTTTCTAATGTGTTTTCTTTTTTCTTCAAAAGTTTTCCAATAACAGATGATTTCTATACTCAGCTAATGGTTCCAGATTAGAAAGAAGTGTAGAAAATCCTTTAATTCATTATGTGAGGATGACACAAGCCTGAAATCCAATCTTGGAGAATACAGTGGAGAAAACGGAGAAGAGAAAACCAAAGCATTAGATGAGAACCATACATAAAATAATAGCAAACAGAATTCAATAATACATTAATAGAGTCACTCACCATGACCAAGTAGGCTTTGTCTTAGCAATGCAAAGACTTTGGGTTTTCAAATCATTTTAAGAAATAAAAGAAAATCTTGAGAGGTATAAGATGAATCACCCCTCAGGCCTTCCTCCCCAATTCCATTCTCTCCCCCTTTTCTCTTTCTAGGCTTTTCTCCTTGCAAAACCTACAGGCAACAAGTATTTCAAAGTTGATATTCTCCCAATCTGTGTCTTTCATCCTTACAACTTTTATAAGTCTCCATAAATATTTAGCTATATATTATTTTGTATGCCCTTAAAATTTCATAACTGGTTTTCACCCAAATGTGCCCCTGTAGAACTCGCCTCTCTTATGTTTTTGAGATTTATCTATGTTGACACAGTAGATCTAGCTTATTCATTGTACAAAGGCATCATGTTTTATTTATCTGTTCTTGTTGTTGTTTTTTATACATGGACATACACACGCACGCACGAATGCTAGTCCTGGGGCTTAAACTCAGGGCCTGGGTGCTGTCCTTGAGCTTCTTTTGCTCAAGGCTAGTGCTCTACCTCTTGAGCCACAGTGCCACTTCTGGCCTCTGTGCAATTGAGTGCAGATAAGGTTTTCATAGACTTCCCTGCCCAGGCTGGCTTCGAACCATGATTCTCAGATCTCAGCCTCCTGAGTAGCTAGGGTTACAAGCTCCTTGTAGGAGCTTGTAAGCTCCTTGAGGCTTGTAGGAGAGATTTTTCTAATGTTTGTTGATTGGTACCAGATCTTTTTTTCCTGAATGGTCTGTCTGTATCCTTGATTTATAGGATTTATTCCTATATTCTGAATGTTGACATTTCCCCACTTTGTTGTTTAATAAAAATAGGGGTACCAGGCCGGAGGTATGGGCAGACGTCATTTCTTCTGGAGCTACTTACTTCCTGCTGTAAAGGGGGTGAAGTAGACAGGGATCCCCGATTTGTTGTTTGGCCGGGTACCATCCAAGAAGCATCCGCTTGCCAGTTTGGTTGGTAAAAGTCCTTTTTCCCATGATAATAGTTATCTAAAATGTGAGAGACATTTAGTAAAAGGCAAAAATTGCTGTTGGCAGCCCAAGAGAGGAATAAGCCAGGGAGGGATTGATTCCCAGCAGGGCCTATCAAAGAGCTGAGATGGCCTTTTCTGTCTCAGATTGGAGAAGACACTGCATGGTACCTGCCTCAAATGTTAGTATTATCCCCACCTCCAGTCCTCAGCTCCACCCAGACCTGAGCTCCGCCCTGCCCTGGAGTTCCTGCCATACAGCTGGCCCCTCTCTCTCTCCACCCAGACCCACCTGTGCATGCATCTACCTGCATCAGATCCTCCTGCTACCTGGAAAGGGATGGGTGCCAGGTGCTCCCTTTTCCTGGGAAATATGGCCCTTCTAATAAGCCTTATAATAATCTTTCTCCTGGGCCTGCTTATCTCCACGTGGTCCCCTGGGATGGATATGAAGGATTCTTACATTTTGGTGCTGAGACCCTGGATAGGTTCCCCAGTGGATTTAGCAAATCCCCACTTAGGGGGTGTCTGACCAGCTGCCCCGGGACCTAGCCCGAGGTCCTACACTCTTGTCACCAGAGAACCAACAAGGTAACTTGCTCCTGACCTAGCGCTCTGCTTCTTGCCCATCCAACACCGACTAATTCTTTCCCACTCCCAGGTAAGTAACCAATTGGCAGGAGATCTGGGCTTCTGCTGTATTAAGGCTACCTGGGCCTTGGTGGGCTACAGAGCCCCCATCAGAGGGAATTCTTGGATCCAAGTGTTCGGATCTCACATCAAGGGCCTCCCCTGGCCCAGGGAACCAAGGATGGGGGGAACCCTCAATCACCTGTTGTATTCCCTTTTTTAAGGAACCAAGCTGCACTGCCAACGATGTTTGGCAGCAAGCTGTGGTTCCAAAGGTCACTTACCATGGGAAGGATACAACTAAAATTCTTTGCAATCAAATTTGACCCCAAATTTGAAACTCCACTTCTGTCAGTGCTCTGGCAAGTAAAACTTTCTTTCTCTCCCCCTGTCTCTCTCTTGGCCTCTCTAAACTGCCTGCATGCTGGGTAAATGGCTGAGTTTAACTTCAGGTAACCTCTCCCTTCTTCCCAACTAAAAGTACTGGTGGGATGAATTTTACTCCCAAATTCTCCAACCAAAGGTATTTGATATGCTAATATACCTGCTAGCAAGCAAGCCCTGGAAAAATGTTGCCCAGCTAATATAATTTGTTTAACAGTTTGTCTTAGTAAGATTGGCAAAAATACCTCTTGCCACTAAAAATTCAGGAAAATGTAGGCTGATATTCATTTTGCACACTTTAAGATCTTCGTGCACAATAATATTATATGTATGTAAATGCATTAAGATAAAATTGTCATCATTATGTTGAAAAAAATGGAGGAGTTTAAGTTTAAACTCTCAAGAAAGGTCAACAAATTTGGATGTTACCAAAAGTATAAAAGGATTATTGCATTGTTTTAAAGAGACACTTTAGCTTAAAAGTTTTCTGCTCTTGTTAAGCATGGAGATTGTTAAATTCTGTTAACTCTTGAGTTCTCTCTAGCTTTGACCATGTGGTGGATGTGTTATCTTGGCATCGTGGTAGCTCAGCTGTTTCTCGCCAATTCGATCTCCCATTAATCTGACTTGATTCTGTGACCCTCCTCCATGACCTGACCAGCTCAGGTGCCATTATGACATACCACATGTTTCTGTGTTGGTGTCCTGTCTCCTGTCTCCTAAAACATTTTTTGTTGTTGGCAAAGTTTTGTGTTTTAACTGACCATACAGTTCCCTCATAATTCGGCAAAATAATACCGATATAATTTTTTTAAAAACACCAAACCTTAAATGGCAGATATTAAAATCTAAGCGTGCTCTATGATTTGTGCATGAACAAGTCTGTCTGTCTATTTGTACATATGTAAAATATGTAAAATGGTAAAAGGTACCAAGTATTCTGCTTGCTAAAGATCTTTGTCAATGGAAGTTGTGATTTAATCTGAGTTGCCTTAAAAATTCTGAGATCACCTGACTATAAGCCAAAGGAAAATCAGTCAGTTTTATTTATTTTTATTTTTTTTATTTTTATTTTTTTGGGTCTGGTTGTGGAGCCTGAACTCTGGGCCTGGGCGCTGTCCCTCAGCTCTTTAGCTCAAGGCTAGCGCTCTACCACTTGAGCCACAACGCCACTTCCAGCTTTTTTTTCTTTTTGCTTATGTGGTGCTGAGGAATCGAACCTGGGGCCTCATGCCTGCAAGGCAAGCACTCTACCACTGAGCCACTTTCCCAGCCCCAAAACAGGCAGTTTTAAAAGGCCTTGGTAAAGAAGTTAAAAAAGATGGTTTCCTTTGCAAAGTAAATGAAGTTGGTAATTAAGTTGGCTGTGAGTTACGTAATTCCTTATGCTAAAAGTTAAATGTTGTACATCTGATCATGGCTGCTAAACTAAGACTGAGATTTTCTCCCCTGTGCTACCATCAGCTCCCTTTAAGATCAAAGGACCAGAGTGACTCAGGATGCAGTTTGCGTCCATGCATGAAAAATACCCAGGAAACAGAACACAGTTGTCACAGCTGTCTAAACAAGCCTGCAAAAGCCATTGTGAACCAAGTCTTTAGCCAGTATGTGTAGAACTTTATAAAATAGGGAAACAGTGGGAGGTGCAACAATTCATACACACTGGGCCTAGCCCAGGCCCCGGTCTCAGATCCATGGAGGCTTTACATCAAACTGATTTGTTTGTGTTCCCTTCCACCTGTTGGTAATGTTAATCCCCACAAGTTAAACCATAAGGGTTATATGAGCAAATAATGTGATTTGATTTCTATGCTATTTTATTCTATGCATTTTATTTATTCTATGCAATTGGATATATTTCTAAAAGGAAAAAAGATGCTAAGTCTTGATTCTTGGTACAGTAATGGCATTTGTAATCTTTGCATTAAAGAAAATTGCTATTTGAGTTTTAAATTTCCTAAAGGTTTTGTTTTCTAAGCTGTAACTCAGATTGGGGGGGGGAGGTGGCCTTTTTAAAAAACAGTAGGCCCAGAAGCAGTGTACCTAGTGCCTCAAGATTTCAAATGCAAATGCAAACTGAAGTGTAAAGTGTTAAAGCAAAGGTTAGTAAAAGACTGAAGAAATCTGGAATAGGTTCTTGGATACAAAATTTGGAAGTCATACTGTAAGTAATACTGTCTTATTTTATTTCAAAGTAAAAAAAAAGTAAATTAGGATTACCAAAATGATTAATTGGTCTTCCAGTTTTCCCTTATAGCTTTGCTGTAACAGTTTCCAGCAGGCCCACCGTAAAGGAGAGAGGATTCTTACAGCTGTCAGATGTAACTTTGGCCCTTAATATGTTCCAAGTAAGACTATGTGTATAAAACTACTTCCAATGACCATCTTTGTTGCTTTTAATTGGAGTAAAGTGGCCTTTTGAAAGACTCATTGATCTGAAAACTGCTGTTCAAAGCCAGCTCAGGCAGAGAAAGGTCTCTGTGAGATTGTCATCACTAATCCACCAGCAGAGTGCTGAAAAGCTGAGTTGCTTTGGGGCTCAAAGTGGAAGAGTGCTAGCCTTGAGCTGGAGAGCTAAGGGACAGCACTCAAACACAATTCAAGTCCAGTGACCAACCAAGGAAAATGCCAAAGGTGCATTTATCCCAGCATGGAGAAAGGCACTCTGGGGACTCTGACAATGTTGGACAAGCCACTGCTTGGGTGGCACAAATGGTGTCAGATCCTGGAGTCACTTCTGCTTGGCCCTTCAAAAATTGATCAGAGGCATCATGGGGAGGCATAAGCATGCCTTTCTAATGCCTTTGTCTGTCTACTTCATAACTGGGTAGGAACTTGCCACTCTTCTTCTACCAGTGGGTAGTAAAAAGCTAAGGTTGTAAAATGTGGGGGATAGTTTAAATCACAAACCTCCTGGGTCTGCTCAAAGTCCTAATTGGCAGTGATTTTTTTGGCTGGCCCCAGCCAAATAAATTCATCTGCTAAGGAAAGAAAGTTTGTGGACCTGAGATTATGTCCCTACTGAGATCTGTCTAAAGGCCTACACAGGTAGGCATTGTTAGGGTCACTAGAGATCAGCCTTCCTCAGCCAGCCAGAAAAATGCTTTTGCAAACCAGAGTGCTAAACAGGCTAAAAGGTCTGTACATTTGTTAAAAGTTAAATATTGTATATAAGCCATTTTAAACAGGCTATCCAAAGGAAATAGGCAGTACCTAGAGTGCCAATCAATTGCAGTTTTGTTATTACAAAACTCTGGCAAGTAATTGTTAGTCAATTGTTAACAAGTTACAGGAAACCTCTATCTCTATTGATCTCCTTGTTGCTTTAATTGGAAATAAAAAGGGATTTTGTGACAAAGACTCCTTTCCCTACAGCTTGGGCACAAGGAATCCCTCTAAAAATCCATCTCCTGATTAATCAGCAAAGAGCCAGGTTGGAGGCATGGCTCAAGACTCTCACCTCTCACCTTAGGTATCCAGCTGAAGGCTGAAATTGGCATTGTAACTCTTAAGTGGTAGAGCACTACCCTCGAGTAGAAGTTCTCAGGAATGGTGCCCAAGCCTTGAGTTTATACCCTGTGAATGCCAACTGGGACAAGCTATCCCGGCAATGAATGCTGATACTCACCCACCCCCCACCCAGGATGAGGTCAGTCCTGACAATGGAAAACTGTGGAGAGGAGTAAGAGGAAATAACATTCTAAATGGAGTCACTTTACACGTGCCCTTTCAAAACTAATCAGAGCCAGGAGATCAAGAGAAATAGTTGCTTGCCTACCCAATGTCCATATCTGTGTACCTTCTAACTGGATAGAAGGTTACAGTCTTGCCTTTGTTACCTGATATTTGTATTTATAGTAGCCTTTGACTGGTTACTTCCAACCAGTCCACTATGCTATCCCCTACCCAGTTGCCAAAAAACCCTAGACACCCCCTTCCTGCCCCCAGTCCAGTTATTCCCTCCTTCCCTGTAATGGGCCACAACTGAACTTATTCTTCAAATGGAACGTTTCTGGCCCCTGGCCAGTGTGCATTCTCCTATGTCATTCATGTTAACTGACCTTGTCACCTTGCCAGCTTTTTGCCTGACCTTTCCAAAAGTATCTTTTAACAGGATAACAGTCCCACCCCCAGGACACCAATTGGGAACAAGTCAAGGCCATCCTGTTATTACAGGCAACCGAAGGCTTCACTTACACTGCCCTGCCTTGCCTAGTACAGACCAGGACTCTAATGACCCCAGCTCTAGTGACTCCTCAACGCCCCCTATCAGTGATTAGCCAAAAAAGCCCAGGACACCCATTGGCTCTGGTACTTTTAAATATCTCTGCTCCCTCCTTCTCAGGTTACTGTGACCCTAACGTGGGAAAAAGTTTTACTCCCCCCTCCAGGATATGGGGAGGCAGGTACCATGCAGGGTGTCCTCCAATCTGAGACAGAAAAGGCAATCTCAGCTCTTTGATAGGCCCTGCTGGGAATCAATCCCTCCCTGGCTTATTCCTCTCTTGGGCTGCCAACAGCAATTTTTGCCTTTTACTAATTGTGTCTCACATTTTAAGTAACTATTGTCATGGAAAAGATGAGGACCTTTACCAACCAAACTGTCAAGCAGATGCTTCTTGGGTGGTACCTGGCTAAACAACGAATCAGCGACCCTTGTCTACTTTACCCCTTTACAGCAGGAAGTAAGTAGCTCCAGAAGAAATCATCTCTGCCCATACCTCTGGCCTGGTACCCCTATTTTTATTAAACAACAAAATGGGGAAATGTTGGTGTTATCCCCACCTCTGGTTCTCAGCTCTACCCAGATCTGAGCTCCTCCCTGCCCTAGTGTTCCCCACACAGCTGGTCCCTCCCTCTCTCTGCCCAGCCCCACCTACACACAAACACACACACACACACACACACCTACCTGTGCCAGATCTGTCTGCCATTTGGATAGGGACAGGTGCCTGTCCTGGGAAATAATGGCCCCCCCTAATAAGCCTTATAATTATCTTTCTCCTGTGCCTGCCTGCCTCTGCATGGTACTCTGGGATTGTCATAAAGGATTCTTAACAAGTGTCCCAACCTGTAGTCATAACAACTACTTGTTCATGGTTTGAACTCAGCCTGGGCAGGAAAGTTCATGAGACTCTTATCTTCAATTAACCAGCAAAAGGCTGGAAGTGGAGCAGCACTAGCCTTGAGCAAAACCTGGCACACAAAAATTTTATCTTCTGTTTATTTGACCACAGCTGTTTTATCAATGTTTTTTGGTCCCAGACCAGGATTCACACTTTTGATCTGATTCTTTCACTCATTGGCGGATGCTCTGCCACCTGTTTTTTTTTTTAATTTTTTAAATTGTTTTAAGTAGTTATACAGAGGGGTTTCAATTCAGCAAGTTAGAGTAAGAGTATAATCACCTTGACAAATGCCACCCCTTCCACCATTCTTCTCCCATCTCCCAACCACACTCCTCCTCTCAAGTTATATGGCTAAAGTGATTACATAATGCACATTGAGTATCATGACTGTATTTGCCTACTCCTCCTCTCTCCATTTGTCTGTCCAACTCTCCTGGCTCTCCCTCTCTCCAACAAAATGTGTGTCAGCTTCTTGGTACTTATTTAGTTAAACTATTCATTTGTCTTTCAGGGGAGTCACACCATTGGAATCCTCCCCTGAGTATACCTTCCTTTAGTCAATTTGTTTGTGTATATATCCAGAGGACCCTATACATGATATTTAAAATTTTTTTTCTTGTGAAAATACCGTACAGAGGGGTTACTACATAGGCAAGGTAATGAGTACATTTCTTATCAAGCATTGTTGCCTCCTCCTTTGTTTCCCTTTCCCATCCCTTCCCATCCCCCCCCCATGTTTTTACATATGTTTACAATTCAGGTCTAACTAACACATATGAGAGAAAACATATACTCTTTGTCTTTCTGAGTCCTGACTTACTTCCCTTAACAGAATTTTTTCTAGGTCCTTCCATTTCCCTGTAAATGTTACATATCATTCTTCCGGATAGATGAGTTATATACATATATACATATACATGATACATATGTATGCATTATACATATATATGTATATGTATGCATTATTTTTTCTGATAGATGAGTTATACACACACAAACACACACATATATACCACATTTTCTTGATCTGCCAAATTGTTTTTATAATGGGAAATCTATTCATATGATGCATCACAGAAACTGATAAAAAATTCCATATCATTATGTCAATAGGCACCAAAAAGTTTCCAATAACCCTGAGATTCATTCCTGTTATGAAGCCCTCTGAAAGTTTGTAATAGAAGCATGATAAATGTGTCTCTTTTAAATCTAACTGCACCTCAGACTTGCCAAAGACACATCCTATACTTCTCCATCAGAGGCAAGGATGCTTATTTACTGCTAGGAATAGATTGCCAAATTCCTAGGCTGATATCTCAACCTCCAAGTGCCTCAGAAGGTGATTGAGATCATTAAAATGGAGTCAATAGGGTGAATCTCACCTACTAGTGAGAGATCCAAGATCACCAATATCCTTGTAAGAAGAGGAAATTAAGCTGGATGTCAGTGGTTCACCCCTGCAATCCTAGCTACTCAGGGGGCTGAGATTTGAGGATCATGGTTCAAAGTTAATCTGGGCAGGAAAGTCTGTGAAACTCTTATCTCCACTAAATGACCAAAAAGAGTTGGAAATGGAGTTGTGGCTCAAGTGGTAAGAGTAGTAACTTTAAGTAAAGAAGATCAGGAATATTGTCCAGGAATCACACACACACACACACACACACACACACACACACACACACAGATGAGGAAGAGAAAATTAGAACACAGAGAGAAAACCAGAGGAAGACAAAGGGAGCAGAGAAAACATCTTACTGAGACTTCCTGCCTCCTGAACACAGGAAATGCATCTTCATAGTTTAAGCTACCCAGGTAGTGGTACTTTGTTAGACAGTACTAGCAAACACATGCGCTCATCATCAGTGATGTCACTAAGTGCCATGTGAGATTTCTGATGGACGTTATGATATAACAAAGAAGATAGAGGCCAGGCACCATGACTCCTGTATTCATGCCTGCCTGTATTCATAGCTACTAATGAGGTTGAGGTCTGAGGATTGCAGATCAAAGCCAGTCTGGGCAGAAAAGTCTGTGAGACTCTTACCTCCCACTAACCAGTAAAAAATTCAGGAAGTAGAGGCATGGCTCAAGCGGTAGAGTACCAGCCATGAGCTAAAGAGCCACTCTATAGCATAAGGCCCTGAGTTTAAGCCCCAATACCCCAGTACCAGCGTGCGCGCATGCATACACACACACGCGCACACACACACACACACACACACACACACACACAACCCACATGCAAGAAGTACGACTGCATATAAAATTTATAACTCTAATTGGATAGTTTAGTACAATACAATGATTGGAAATACGATAACTATAAATCAATAAGTAAGACTGATGGCTTTATTTACAATTAATTAGGGTCAGTGGTTTATGCCTGTAATCTCAGCTACTCAGGAGGCTAAATCCAACTGGGGCAGGAAAGTCCATGAGACTGGTACCTCCAATTAACTATCAAAAACTGGAATTGGAGCTGTGGTAGAGCACTAGCCTTTAAAAAAACAAACTCAAGAACAGCACCCATGCCCTGAATTCAAGCCCCAGGACTGGCAAGATAAATAAATAAAAATAATTAAATAAAAATAAACAATAAAATTTAAAAGGACCAGATTGCATGAAACATGATATGAGCATGAAGAAAATTATACAAATTTATTGAGAAAGACACAGTTTATTTAATTTTTATTATTTTAAAATCATAGGCTTAAAAAAATAAAGTATAGCCAATTGTCTACATTGGAACTTTAGTGAATCTAGATCCAAATTCTTTTGAAATTAGTTGATGGCTCAATACATGGAATTTACTTTTTTTGTTGTTGGTGTTGGTTGTGGGGCTTGAACTCAGGGCCTGGGCACTGTCCCTCAGCTCTTCAGCTCAAGGCTAGTGCTCTACCACTTAAGCCACAATGCCACTTCTGGTTTTTTGGTGGTTTATTGAAGATAAGAGTCTTATGGACTTTTCTTGTCCGGGCTGGCCTTGAACAGCAATTCTCAGACCTCAGCCTTCTGAGTAGCTAGGATTACAGGTGTGAGCCACTAGCTCCTGGTGGAATTTATATTTTTGATAGCATAATAACACAAGTGGATAATGAGAAAGATGGAGATTCCTGATACAAGTTCTAACAAAACAGCATGGCATGGCTCAAGAATTCAGAACCTAGTAAGTGAACAAATATCTTACTATGTATTACTTTACCCACTAGCAAAAGTGGCACATGGAAAATAAAGGATGCAAAGAGAAGCTTTTTTTGTTTGTTTTGAGACAAAGTCTTGTGATGTAGACGAGGCTGTTCTCAAACTCATGACCCTCCAACCTTTGTCTTCCAATGTTGGGATTATAGATGTACTACTATAATGTATATATGTACTACTATAATGCTAATGTTTAGAGAAATCAAAATGTGTAAGTGGAGTGGTGTCTACAGTGTCTGTCTCTCATCTTCCTTTTGTTGGCTTTGGGGTAGAGCCTTAAGATGGTCAAAATGTCTGACTTAGATAAACTTAACGGAGGAAAGAATTATTTTGCCTCATGGTTTCAGTCCCTGGTCTTCTGACTCCTTTGCTTTGAGCCTGTGTAGGACATCATGGGAGTGAGCACAAACTGTTCACCTAGTAGTTGGGAAACAGAGATATGGTGAGGAGGCGGAGTGAGGAACTAGGATCTCAGTATTCCCTTTGAGGAAATACTTCCTATGACCTCACTTCCTCTCAGTAAGCCACACCCCCAAAAGTTCCACCACCTCCCATTAGCACCACAGGCTGGTGAGCAAGCTTTTACACATGGCTTTTCAGAGACATTTGAGAACCAAACACTCACAATGTTCCATTCTTAACATCCCTTTCCCTAACTGTGTATTGTTCCAATGATCCTTTTTTCCCCCTCTCCTTGGAAAGGTTCTGTAATAGGAAGCCTGCTGGGGGAATATTTCATTAACTCATACATGCCCCAGCTTTATGACTGGCTAGTAAACAACATCTCCACATCAAGAAATCATGGAGGTTCCTTTTGACTGGTTCTCTCAGCTTAGATTATCTTCAGAGATTTTTAATTTTTTTAATAATTTTTTTTAAGCAGAGTAAATTTATTTGAAAGCAAAAGGAAGACAACAAAACAGACTCTCCTCTCCAGAGGGGCTTTTATAGCACAAGGCCCCTCCCATAGCTCCAAAGCTGTGTGCTGATTGCTTGATAGCTTGCATAGGCCCTGCCTCCAGCTCTTTTCATTGGTTGAGCAGGAACCCAGGGCACTGTGGGAAGATGTGTTTGTTTGAGCAGGAACCTGGGGAATTATGGGAAGAAGCAGCATTCAAGTGGGAACCCAGAGCATTATGGGTATCACTATGATGTTATCTGTCATGTAGCCTATCTGCTGTTTTTACCCCGTCTTTACCCAAAAGCTCTCCCTTATTTCCCTCATTCCCTCTTCTAGGATTGCACCCTCAACTGTTGTTAAGGAGTAGGGCAATGATCGCTCTGTCTGCTTCTTGCTGACCGGGGCATCACAGTTTGGCATCCCCTGAGAAGGAGCCCAAGTTTTTAATGTATTCCCATCAATCTTAGAATAAAATATAAAGCAGTAGAACTGGTTTTGGAGGCCCCCGGGATTCAGCTTGCTGTCATCTAGTCTTTGCTCCGCTCTTCCTCTCAACAACAGAGCAGGCCAAGGAGGAAGGCTGCTGGGGTCTTGCCAGGCCAGCTGTGGTGTGGGAAGCATCCAGGAAGCGGAAGGATTCGGGGTGACTCACTCAATGACCAGGAATAAGTTTCTGCAATGTGAGTGAGAGGTACATGCTATAGAAATGGAGTTGAAGAGTAGGAGGTGAGTTATGAGTGTACATTCTAGAACAGGAAGGGATGGGCCTTATCTGTTAAGGAGCAGGTAGTAAACACTCTTGTTACAATGGCTCAGCTATATCTTGGGAGTACACATGAGCCACAGACAGTAGATAAACATGGGGGAATTAAAACATTGGCTCAATAAAACTTTATTTGCAAAAACAAGAAGTTGCATAGTCCTGGATCTGAACCTGGTTTTGTACTTAGACTCATTTCTGCTGCTTTATCGTTGGATATAGGCTGATTATTTTATTTGTGTGTGTGTGTGTGTGTGTGTGTGTGTGTGTGTGTGTGTGTGTTAGAGAGAGAGACAGACAGACAGAAAGACAGAGACAGAGATAAGAGATCTTGTGGTTTTGTATGTGGTAAATTGCTTGGTTATAGCATCCTATATAGATGCAAATGGGAGTTTTTAAGGTCACCCTAGGACAGAGCCCCCTCCCTTGCTGGCTTAAAAATAAAGTTAGAACACTGATTCTACTTAACACTTCTGTCGGCAGGCGTGTGTCTAACATTTCCAACACTCCAACATCTGTTGGCAAGGTTGAAATAGACGTCACATCAAATCTGAATTCCTGAAGGATCCATGCCCAGTTTTGTACCTTCAAATTGGTGATTGAACTTGAGATTTTCATGGAACTCAGACAGGCTGGGTCTTTATGATGGTTTAGGGGAGGAAGACATTGTCCTCATAAATAATACTGTGACTTCTTAAGTGTCACTAGCCCAGCCTTTTATATTTGGCTAGATTTCCTTCTCACTAGGCAGTCATTTGTTGCTGGACACTTAAGAAGGAACATACATTTTCCTGTTACTCCTTCTGCAATATTGGAACATCCCCAACTCCCTGCTCTGGGGACTACCTATGTGTTGGTGTCATTTGTCACTGTCAGGAGCCAGCATGTGGTCTCTGAAAAGCTGGCTTTTATTTGATCAAAGAGCCCCTGGCATTAAGATGTCCAGATTCTTTTAGGTGATTTTTTTCAGAGCCAATAAGTCATTGTCTGAAATGTACCTCCTGTCATTGCCTCATTTGCCTTCCTGCTGCTGTGGTCCAGGACATTGCAGCTCAATCCAGATGGCCACAGGGGCTCTTGAAGATCTCCATGCTGCTGTTTTTATGGGTCCTTACTGTGACCAGCCCCCTCCCCACCCTCCCCTGGTAATCCATTTCTCTACACAGCAACCCCAGTGATCTTAGAAAAGGGCAGTTCAGGTGGTCTTGAAACATCTTTTATTTTTGTCTATTGTGGGGCTTGAACACTGGGCCTAGGTGCTGGCTCTTTGCCTCAAGGTTAGTGCTCTACCACTTTGAGCCACCGCGCCACTTCCGGTTTTCTGGTGGTTAATTGGAGATAAGAGTCTCACGGACTTTCCTTTTCAGGCTGGCTTTGATCCTCAGATCACAGCCTCGGGAGTAGCTAGGATTACAGGTGTGAGCCACCAGCACTGAACATCTTAAAATTTCCTAATGTCTTTTTAACAATTTTAGAACAAAATTCAAAGTTCTTATAATAGTTGGTCCATGAGACCCCATGACATCTTGGCCTATATGTATTGCCGTCACTTCATTAGAGGACCTCTCCTACCAGGGATCTTGTATTTCTCAAATACACTAAAAGATAGCCATCACATCAAGACACTTTGTGCCTTCCGTTCCCTCCTGGGACAATGCCTATTGTAAGTTTTCTCTTGCTGCTATGACAAATGGCCACAAACTTAGTGGTTTAAGGTAACACTAATGTCTTGCCTATATTGATGGCTGTAATCCTAGCCACTTAGGAGGCTGAGAGCTGAGGATCGTGGTTAAAGCATAACTCGGACAAGAAAGTCCTATCTCCAATTAATCACCAAAAAGGTGGAAGTGGAGCTGTGACTCAAGTGGTTAAATGTCAGCCTTGAGTGAAAAAGCCAAGGAACAGGCCCTGAGTTCAAGCCTCAGGTATCAGCATTTCCCCCTCACACAAACACTCCCTCCCCAATGTTTAATCTAGTGCTAGAGATCCAAAGTTCAAAATGCTTCAACCACGAATAAAATCACTGCCATCCATGTGGGAGGCGGTACAGGAAAATCAGAAAAGCCTTTGTCTATTCCAAGAGAGGCTTGCTTGCATGTCTTGGCTTGTGGCCACATCACTTGGCCCTTGGGACATTGATGTCACTTCTGATTTTTTTAAATCCCTGTTTCTCTCATAAGGATCTTGTGATCACAGTGGGTTCACCTGAATAATCCAGTACCGATGTCTCACCTCACTATTCGTGGCCTTGTCTCCTCTGCAGAATCCCTCTGCCATGGGATAAAGCAATCACAGGTTTATCAGATTTGCATGTGGGTATGCTGAAGGTAGTGTTCTGTGAATCTCATGGCACTTCCGGAAGTAGGTGGTTCCTCCTTCTCTGATCTTGATTTAAAGATGAGAGACCTTTTCAGAAGGACCTTTCTGCTGACGAAATCTTCACAAGTTTCCCGGTTTCTTCTTCATAATATTCTGCTTTGTGCAAGTGTGTGTGTGTGTGTGTGTGTGTGTGTGTGTGTGTGTGTGTGTGTGTGTGTGTGTCGGGGCTTGAACTCAGGGTCTGGGAGCTGTCCTAGAGCTTCCCTCCACCCCCCCCGCCCCAAAGCTAGCATTCTACCACTTGAGTCACAGCTCCACTACTGGCTTTTGGGTTTTTTTTGGTGGTTAAAAATGGATATGAGTCTCACAGATTGTCTGGCCTGGGCTGATTTTGATGCATGATCCTCAAACCTCATCCTCCCAAGTCGCTAGAATTACAAGCATGATCTACCAGGGCTGGCATTCTTTGCTTTTTTTTTTTTTAAACTCATGAGCCAGGCCTCCAATTCTGGCTTTTGATTGGTGAATTAGAAATAAGAGTCTCAAAACTTCAGATTCCTGAGTAGCTTATTAACTTTTCTACAATAGCAAATTCCTCAATAAATACATGTCTAAGATTGAAACCTCATCGAATCTGGGAGACTGTACCTTCAAGTTGAGCACATCCATATGCACAGATTCATCTTCCTAAGATCCTGTAGTCAGATGGGCCTTCTATTCCCTCATGGTCCCATCCTCACCTGGCTTCTTCCGCTAAAGTCTCAGGGAAGGGGGCAGAGAGACAGAGTCTGAGCAAAGATCCAAGTTCAGCTCACAGCTCTGTCTCTCTCTGTCTCTCTCCCTCCCTCCCTCTCTCTCTGTCTCTGTGTCTCTCTGTCTTTCTCTCTCCCTCCTTCCCTCTCTCTCTGTCTCTGTGTCTCTCTTCCTCCCTCCCCCTCCCTTCTCTTCCCCTTCCCTTCTCCTCTCTCCTCTCTCTCCTCTCTCTCTCTCTCTCTCTCTCTCTCTCTCTCTCTCTCTCTCTCTCTCTCTCTCTCTCTCTTTCTCTCTCTCTGTGCCAGTTCTGACTTATAGCAGCCCCTCCTCCTGCCTGAGCCAGCCAATGGACGGTGTGGTTTGGGAGTACTTTTGTGCACTGAAATTTATGATATTAATCACAGCTCTTCGAGAACTTTCTCCAGCAGCAGGCTATGTGTTAGACTGGGCTCCTGGAGAAGTAGATCCTCAGATGAGAATTTGCAAAATGTAACTTATTAAGAGGGGTTTTGGGGAGACACTGGGAGGGGAGAAGGGAAGAGAGAGGAAGACTATGGGTCTGGTGTGGTCAGGCTCCACATGGCTGGGTCACAGAGTGCCCTGAGGGTAGTGAGGCAGGTTCCAAGTTTACCACTTTCCCTGTGGAGACAAGTGATGGCACGGTTCAAGCCTAAATCTGCTGCCCTGCCAAGGAGAATGCAAATTCCCAGGTGCTTCAGTTTCTTGGGAGAAGAGTCCTCTGATCTTAGGAGGGTCCTGGATGAGTGGAAGGATATAGCTGTTGGGAACAGAGCAGGGTGACGGAATGGAGAGCATGCAGGGAGAGGCTCTTTGTGATTGTTGTAAGCACACCCATGCATTCATTCAACACAGATCCATCCATCTTTACCTTTTGGCAGGCCCTGGGAATGCAAGTGACAGATTCAGTTTCAGATCTCACAAGATTATAGTTGAGTAGAGGAGAAATGGGTTTTAAGTTTTGAGTAGCCTGCCAAAACAAGGGATTGCCTGTGTGCATGGTGTATATAGAAGAGGAGCATGGCAGCTCTTGAGAGGAGAACTAGTCTGGCTGGTGATATGGAATGAACCGCTGAAGGATGAGTAAGACTGCGCCATTTAAAAAGCAGAAGAAGGAATATTGCAAATCAAGAGAGCATGTGCAAGGGTCCTGAGGCAGCAAGTGACAGGAAGAGCTGAAAGAAGGCCAGTGTGGCTGGGGGAAAGGCAGCAAGGGGGAAGTGGTAAGGGAATGAACCTAAGGTCTGCCATGGAATGATTCTTTCTGGCATGCTGTGTGATTTCTTTTTGATTTTGTTCAGTGTCTTTCAGACTCAGATCTGTGGGCCACACCCCAGTATGTTCCCTGGAAGCAGAGGAGAAATGGGGATGTTGAGAGGATGTGAGTGGGAGAGTCTATTTTCAACTGTTCATCTTTTCCCCCACTGAAGCTTAGAGCTGAAATTAATACATAAATTTACAGCCGCGAGTCAGTTGTGATAAATAATCCCAGAAGTGTTCCGATTATTTACATTTTTATGGAATCTTGCCTGAGCAAACCCAGAGAGCTCGCGAGGCACTTGAAGAATTATGTCTTGTTCAAAACCAATTTAATAGCAATGGAAAAGAAAGCCATCTGTGAGATCTTGTAGGGCAGAGCAGTAATTCTCTGCCAGATGAGCAATATACAAAAAGCACCCAATCAACGCCAGTGCTTGCACAGCGCTAGGAAACACAGCAACCACTGCTTAAATGAGCGGTCCGGAGGACATTGCACCTGTGTCTTGTGCTCTTGGGTGAGGATCTGGGTTACAGGGCTGACTGGCCCTAGGTTGTACAAAAAGCAAGAAAGATTGTTTTGAACATGGAGCTTGGGGTCAGGAATTTACATCTGAGTTCTGTTACTTCCTAGCTATGAGACTCCGGGCCAGTTACTGTTTCTTTCTTTCTTTTTCTATTCTCTCTCCACGTGGGGATGTCAGTATATTTCAAAGAAAACAAAAAGGGATAACATGGAAGCCAGGTGCCAGTGGCTAAGGCCTATAAGCCTAGCTACTCAGGAGGCTGAGATCTGAGGATCACAGTTTAAAGTCAACCCAGGAAGCAAAGTCCATGAGACTCCAATCAACTACTCAAACCTGGAAGTGGAGCTGTGGCTCAAGTGGTAGAGTGCTAGCCTTGAGTACAAAAGATCATGGACAGTGCCCAGGCCCTGAGTTCAAGGCCCCTGGCCACGCCCCCCTATAACAACAACAAAAAAGGGATAACACGGGAGAGTATTTTCCCAGGCTAGCATCTTTTCTTTTTTTCCCTTCTTCCCTCCTTCCCTCCCTTTCTTCCTTCCTTCCTTCCCCCCTCCCTCCTCTCATCCCTCCCTCCTTTTCTTCCTTTCTTTTTTACTATACAAAATGCTGGGTTATTATATTTCCCCATATGTATCTGATGTATTTTGTTCTTATTCACTCTATCACTGTCCCTTCCCTCCCTCTACCTTGTTCTTCTGCCCCAAATAGTCCCTCATCTAGGTTTATCACTTTTTGTTTATTTATGTGCATGTAGTTTTTTTCCCTTCTGAGTCTACCTTACTTTGCTTTAACATGATGATCTCCAGCTCCAGCCATTTTCTGGCAAATGACAAAATTTCCTTCTTTTTGGCTGAATAATCCTCCATGATGTAAAATACCACCTCCCCCCACCCCCCAGCCCCAGATTCATTCATCGTCAATGGGCACCTGGGGCTGGTTGGCTATGGGGAACAGATGCTGATACAAATATGAGTGGAGTGTACAGGTGTCTTCCACAGTCTGCTATTACCGGCCCAGGAGTCATAAAGCAAAGCCATATTGTAGTTCTACTTTTAGTTTTTTGAGAAACCTCGCTGCACCATCCTCATTCTGTTTATTTCCTCGATGATGATTATTCTGACTGGGCTGAGATGGAATCTTAATGTGATTCTGATTCACATATCTTTTTTGGTTAAAACTGATGAACTTTTCTTCATGTATTAGCTATTTGTATATCTTCTTTTAAGAACTTTAATTCATCTGCCCACTTATTAACTGAGTTAAATTTCTGAGCTCTTTCTATGTTCTGGATGCTAATCTTTGGCCAAATGAATAGCAGGCAAAGATTTTCTCCCATTCTGTAGTTTGTGTCTTCATTCTGGTTGTTGTTTCTTTTTGTTGTTGTTGGTGGTGGTGGTTGTAGAACTTGAACGCAGGGACTGGGCTCTGTCCCTGAACTTTTTTTGCTCAAGGCTAGTGCTCTACCACTTTGAGCCACAGCTCCACTTTTAGTTTCTAGGTGGTTAATTGGAGATAAGAATCTCCTGGACTTTCCTTCTGGGGCTGGCTTTGAACTGCAATCATCAAATCTCAGCTTCCTGATTGGCTAGAATTACAAGTGTGAGCTACCAGTGTCTGCTACCTATGTTTTGCAGAAGCCCTTTGGTACAATCCCATTTGTCAATTCTCATTCCTATTTCTTGAACTATTGGACTCCTATTCAGGAAATAGCTGTCTATGCCTTTATTTTGAAGTGATTTTCTCATTTCTTTTTTCTTCTAGTAGTTTCATAAGTTCAGGTGTTACATGAAGATTTTTTTGAGGGGATCAATTTTCATATGATTTTTGTGCAGAGAGATGGAAGGGGTGTCTAGCTTCAGTTTTCTATATGTGGATATCCAGACACATTTGTTGAAGAGGCTGTGATTTCTCCCATGAATATTTTTCACACCATTGTCAATAAGTAGGGCTATTTGATGTATGTGATTGTGTGATGTCTGTGTGTCTGTTTTTTTTTTTTTTTTTTGCCAGCACCATGCAGACTTTGTTATTATGAACTTAAAGTCAGATATTGTGATACCTTTGTGTTGCTCATTTGTTCAGGATTGCTTTGGTTATTTGAGGTCTTTTGTGCTTCCATATGAGTTTGTGGATTCTTTCTATTTCTGTGAAAAATGACATTGAGATTTTGACAGGTACGGCACTGAATCTGTAGATTGTCTCAGTACTACAGTTACTTTTACAACATTAATTCTGTTGATTCATGAACACAGAAGGTTTTTTTTTTCATCTTCTAATGTTTTCCTCAATTTCTTTCTTTATTTAATGTTTTACAGTTTTCGTTATAGAGGTCTTTCACCTCCTTGGTTAGCTTTCTTCCTAGATGTTTTATTCTTTTTGAGGCTGTCATGAGATTGTTTTCTTGATTTCTATCTCAAAAAGGTCTTTGTTGGTAATAGATTGTTTACACATTTTTGGATGTTGGTTTTGTATCCTACATTGCTGAAAATGTTTAGCAGGTCTAAGAGTTTTCTGGGTGACTGGGATCTTTTTAAGGACACAATCATACTATCTGCAAATAGGGATAATGAGACTTCTTCATTTTCTATTTGGACCCTTTTTCGTTCTCTTGCATTATTGTTCTAAGAAATCAAGCAATATGTTAAATAAGAGTAGACAGAGCCAGGTAGCCTTATCCTATTCATGCCTGGGGGGAGGATGTTTTCATTTCCCCCTCCAAATTTAGAATTAGGTTGGCTCTAGTTTTGTCATATATAATCTTCATTATGTTGATATGTTGCTTTTATTAGGTTTTTTCAGGGATTTTATCCTAAAAGGATGCTGTGTTTTTTTTCTTTTTGCTTATGTGGTGCTGGGGAATCGAACCCAGGGCCTCATGCATGCAAGGCAAGCGCTCTACCACTGAGCCACCTTCCCAGCCCCAGGATGCTGTGTTTTTGTCAAAGGCTTTTTCAGTATCTACTGAGGTGATTGATTTTTGTCTTGCATCCTATTTACATGCTATCTTATGTTTATTATTTGTATATAGAGGCATCACAATGAATGAATGAATGAAATGAATGAAACCAGCTTGATTACAGCATATGGTCTTTTTAATATGTTGTCAAATATTGTTTGCAAATATTTTAAATGAAATTTTGCATTTATGTTTACCAAGGAAATTGGTCTATAATGTTATATTTTGTTGTAACTTTCTCTAGTGACTTCATGGAATGTGTTTGGTAATTTTCTCCCTTACTATCTTATGGACTAGTTTGGGAGCACTAGTGTTAGTTCTTCCTTAAAGTTCTGGAAGAGGGCTGGGAAGGTGGCTTAGTGGTAGAGAACTTGCCTTGCATGCTTGAGGCCCTGGGTTCGATTCCTCAGCACCACATAACCAGAAAAAAAAGCCTGAAGTGGTGCTGTGGCTCAAGTGGTAAAGTGCTAGCCTTGAGCTGAAGAGCTGAGGGACAGTGCCCAAGCCCGGAGTTCAGACCCCACGACTGGACCCAAAAAAAAAAAAAGTTCTGGAAGAATTCAGTAGGGCATTCATTCAGTCCTGGACTTTTGTTAGTAAACTTTTTATTAATGTTTCAAACTCATTGCTTATTATAAATTATTTATATCTTCTTGTTGAATTTTTTTAGGTCAAATGTGTCTAGAAATTTATGTGTTTCTTCTAGATCTTCTAATTTATTGAAATAGAATCCCAATATTATTCAAAGTATTTTCTGATTCTCTAGATTTTATTGGTATCTGTTGTAATATGGCCCATTGTCTCTAATGTTATTGAGTCTTTATTCTTTTGCTTATGGCTAGTTTAGCTAAAGGCTCATCAGTCTTGTTGATCTTTTCAGAGAACCATATCCTTGTTACATTCATACTATGTATTGCTCTTTTAACTTCTACTTCATTGGTTTCTGTCTTGATACATATTATTTCTTTTGCTAATTTTGGGGTTCACTTATTTTTGTTTTTCTAAGACCTTAAGGTGCATCATTATTTCTTGGGAGCTCTTTGTTGTTGTTGGGTATTTTTTGTCAGTCATGGGGCTTGAACTCTGGGCCTGGGCACTGTCCCTCAGCTCTTCAGCTCAAGGAAAGCACTCTACCACTTGAGCCACAGCACCACTTCTGGTTTTCTGGTGGTTATTGGAGATGAGTCAGATCTCAGCTTCCTGAGTAGTTAGAATTACAGGTGTAAGCCATCAGTGCCTGGTGCTCTTTGACTTTTTAAGGTAGGCACCAATAACTATCAACTCTTAAAACATTGTTATATCTCACAGGCTCTAGAACATTGTTTCTATTTTCCTTTAATTCTTGCAATTTGAAACATTACTGCCAGATTTTTCCAACAATTATTCAAACGCATATTGCTCACTGGACACCAGTGGCTTATGCCTGTAAACCTAGCTACTCAGGAGGCTGAGGTCCAGGGATCACAGTTCAAAGCTAGCTTGGCAGAAAAGTCCATCAGACACTTATCCCTTATTAACTATCAAAAAATAGAGCTGTGGCTCAAGTGATAGAGCACTAGCCTTGAGCAAAAAAGCATTCAGGAACTGAGTTCAAGCCTCAGGATTGTCACACACACACACACACACACACACACACACACACACACACACACACACACACAAAGTATACTGCCCAGTGTCCATGTTTTTGTATAATTTCCCATGCTACGATGTTTAATTTTATTATGACCTGACAGGATACAAAAGACTACTTCAACTTTCTTGTATTTATGGGCAAGAAAGTGGTCTATTTTGGAGAATATTCCATGGGCTGAGGTATAGAATGTGAATTTGGCACCATTTGGGTTGAGTTTTTTTTATATAGATATGTTAAGTCCATTTAGTACAATTTAACTCTGAAGTTAACTCTGATTCCTAATTTAAAAAAATTTTTTTTGGAGGGGATAATCTGGTTGATCTATTGATGGAAGGTATTCAAGTCACCCACTACACTGTGTGTGAACGTATATGTCCCTTTATGTCTGGTAGTTTGTCCTAAGAAGTTGATTACATCAACATTGGTGCATATATATTTACAACTATTTCTTCTTCTCTTTCTTTGTATCCTGCTCTTCCTCTTTTTTCTCCTTTTGATGGTACTGGGGTTTTGGAACTCAGGGTCTTGTATTTGATGGGCAAGTACTCAACCATTTTGACCACATACTCAGCTCTTTTTTGATTTAGTGAGTCTTCAGATAGGACCATTTACTTTTTTGCTAGGGCTGGTCTCAGACTGCTATCCTTTTAATCCTTGCCTCCTGTATTGCTGGTATTATAGAAATGAGCCACTGCACTCAAGTAGTTATCTTCTTCATGGACTGTTCTAGATAGTGGCCCTCCTTTATCTCGTCTAATTTTGCTATGAAGCCTATAACTACTGTGTTCTTATTTTTGCTTCTACTTGTTATACGTTTTTCATCCTTTCATTACAGCTTGTTTGCCAGTAAGGTATGTCTCCTGTAGAAAACAGTTCATCTTGTTTCTTTAACTCTGTTAGTCAAACTGTTTTAGAGAGTTGAATCCATTTACGTTTAAGGATATTAGGTTATTATAAAAGTATTTTCTGGCTCATTTTGTTGGGTCTGTTTTTTCCCCCTCTAGTTGATTACAGTACTGTTTGTTCACCTGTTTTTTTCCTTACTTATCTTGTGATGTTGCTGGTTTGAGTTGGACATGATTCCCAATTCTCACATGTTCATCTGTTTCTCCTCTGAAATTTATTCTTTCCAGCTCTCATATTTGTGATTTTCATCCCCCTCTTTGTGAAGGATTCCTTTAAGTGCTTTCTGTTGGCCAAGAAGTTGTGAATTGCTTTAGTTTGTGCTAGACTGTCTTGGATACACAATTTTAGGGCTAAATTGGCTGGGAAGAGTGCTCTTGGTTAGCAGTTGCTTACTCTCAGGGCTTGAAATCTATTTCATCCTTAACTGGTTTATAGAATTTCTGTTGAGAGGTCTAATACAATTCTCATGATTCTGTCTTTGTAAGTAAGTTGGCATTTGTCTCGTGAAGAGTGAAATATTATATTTTCATTGGTTTCTACACTTGCCTTTTTAAGTAAAATATGTGTAGAATTCTTTTCTGGTCTGTATATCTTCCATTTTCCCCCAAGACTTGGGAAGCTTTATTTTGAATCTCAGTTCTTTCTTCTAATTCTTAGGTTTGGTCTCTTTATTGTGTTATGTTTCCAAAATAAAAAAAAAAATAGTTCCCCCCCCCCCCCCAGTTGTAGGGCTTGAACTCAGGGCCTGGACACTGTTCCTGAGCTCTTTTTGCTCAAGGTTAGTGCTCTCCTACTTTGAGCTCTATTTCCCATTTCCTTGTGGTTAATTGAGATAAAAGTCTCATGGACTTTCTTGCCTGGGTTGGCTTTGAACTGTTACCCTCGGAGCCTCCTCGGGTAGGCAGGATTACAGGCATGAACTATTAGCCCCTGGGTAAAGATATGTTTTTTCTTTCTCCCATTCTTCTTTGAGGTCACAGTTTCTTTTTTTTTTGGGGGGGGGTCCAGTCGTGGACTCTGGGCCTGGGCACTGTCCCTCAGCTCCTCAGCTCAAGGATAGCACTCACCACTTGAGCCACAGCACTACTGCTGGCTTTTTTTTTTTTTTTCTGCTTATGTGGTGCTGAGGAATCAAACCCAGGGCCTCATGCATGCAAGGCAAGCGCTCTACCACTGAGCCACCTTCCCAGTCCTAGGTCACAGTTTCATAGTCTCTGTATTTAGGCAAGGAGACTGGGAAGAACATAGGCCTTCAATGTCCTTCTAAGACAGACACATTTCTAATGACTCCATTTTCTAAGAGTCCATTTTTCCAGACACATAAAGTGTTAGAAGAGCTCTTCAACTTTTCTTTGGCAGAACTCTTGGTCCCTCCATTAGAACAAAAGGTTCAGGATAGTAATCCTCCTTATAGTGTACAGACTCAATCTGGGAAGATTGAAGAAACCTCTTTTCTCCCATGAAGCATCCCAGAAAGTAAACTGATATGAGCAAGGGGAAGAATTTCAGAATATAGAGCATTCTGAAGGACAGATGAAACAAAGGTTATTTTTTGGATAAAGACTATCCTATGTACTCAGAAACTTTAGGGTAACAAACATCTAGTAACTCATGCAAGTAATACTTTTGTATGTTAAAAGTTACTCTGATTTTATAAGTGTTTTAAAGTAAATTTAATGATATACAAAACTTAGGAAGTCAGAGTTCTTCTATGAACTGCATTGTTTTAAAAATGAAGGTATTCCTCAAGATCAATACATTACCCAGATATATTTCAAATATAACAGGAGGAAATCATTCAAACTCAGAATATTATTCTATGCCAACATGGGTTATTTTAGCAATTTTTTTTTAGCCAATTAATACATTTTCAAGCTTGCAGAAGTTTGCATATACTTCAAGAATAATTTCCATAGCAAATTACAATATTTATTCAATAAGATACTAAAATAATTCATTAGAAAATAACTTCATCTACATCTGTATATCTCCATGTATGTTCGTATTCAAATAATGCCCAGAATTTAAGTAAAATATACATCATCTTTTAAAGGTACATCTTAGGATCTGAGTGCCAGTGGCTTATGCCTATAATTCTAACTACTCAGAAGGCTGAGCTCTGAGGACTGCAGTTCAAAGCCAACCTGGGCAGGAAAGTCCGTGAGACTTTTATCTCTACTTAACTACCAAAAACACCGGAAGTGGTGCTGTGGTAGAGCACTTGCCTTGAGCTGAAGAGCTGAGGGACAGTACCCAGGCCCAGCATTCAGACCCCACAACGAACCAAAACCAAACAAAATAGCCAAAGTACATCTTAGGAAACTCAGCCAAAACAATGGGTAAGTTAACTGAGAATGTGTATATGCATCCACATTTAATCTATATGCAAGAATTAAATGAAACACAGAGGAAATTAAGGTCTCAAGATTTCTAGAATATCAGTACTTAATTCCAAATACTTAGCAGCCAAATAGTGAGAACCTCCAATGCAGAAGTAATTTCGATGTTAAATCCAAGAATACAAACAACCTCTTTGAGCTGTTACATCTGGCTTAAAGTGGAGGCAGAAGATAAGTCTGCCAGTGTTCCCACCTCACCTACACTTTCTTCCCTTATGAGGCGTAGGCTTCAAAGAAAGTGTTCATATCTGAAAAAGTTCCACATGAGTTGAAGTTGCAAACTATAATGTTTTTTAATCAAATGAAAAGATGAATTTTAAATTCTTCTTTCCCAGACTTACCTGACCTCTTTAGAGGTGAAACTTGACTTCTATGCCACACAAGGCAAGCACATCTTATGAATTCAAAGCTAAACTTCACAAAGATCTAGAATAGATAAAATGAATGCATGAACCATCAAGGAAGCTGATACTTCAAGCTACACAGATACACGGGAAATGCTGAAGTGTTTTATTTAGATTTGGTCTTTTGGATTTTTTAATTTAGATTTAGATGTGGTCTTTCTACAACAGAATCCTGGAAAGGTTAGGAAGTCATGACATCTATGCATCTTGCAATTCTTTTCTTCCTACAATAGGGACATGCCTATAGCATCATCTGTCAATATAATAACACAGCATGACAATTTAAGCAGTAGACAGGTTACATTTCACCCCAAAGAGGCTCAAAGTACCATGTGACTGGTTCCAAAACAAAGGCAATTATTATAATGCCATCTTAGTGGTTACAGTATTGATATGATCAACATAGCTAACTTAAAAAAAATAACCATCATGTATTTTCAGAAGCCATCCCTAGGTAAGAAACCAATGACAAAGAGAGTTTTATTTTTAAAATGCTAACTTCAAAATGACATACTAACTACACATCAGCATTCAAAAGCTAGGTTGAACATCAGACTGCCCTTCAGGCCCATGTGGTAGATTCCTCTTTAATACACAAAACTAAATAGCAATATCAACAGTATAATTATTGTCTCTGTATTTGTGATCAATGATTAGCAGCACGATTCCCAGAAGGAAGGAGATGGACCCGACAGCCATGTAGGCGATGCCCAAGAACGGATTTTTTCCTCTCATCCATGAAGTGGTACTCAGGATCACCCGTTTGCGGCCGTCAAAGGAATGCACGGGGTAGTTGTAGGTGATATTCAAATAATACCTTCCGGCTGGCAGCGTGGGATGCGAATCACCTCTCCCTTCGATAAGGCGATATAACTTCCGAAAAGTGGGTAAGGCTGCAATGCGCATCCAAATGATGAAATCCTCGTTTAGGAATCCATTGTTATCATCCTCACCACCACCACCATCATCATCATCCAGCATGTATACTGGTTTCAGCCAACTGACTGGCTTTGTGGTGCCCTGAAATCGTTCCTGCAGGCTCCTCTCTCCTGGAGGGTTTCGGAACTTCACGTGTCTGTCGGTCCACCAGGCCAGGCCCCGCTTTCCCAGCGGGATGGGCGTCAGCGCGCCGGCGGGGCCCGCGGGGCCCTCGGCCACCAGGAACAACTGCAGCGTGTCGTTGAACATGCTGTTGGCAATGGCGCCGCAGGGAGCGACGGGCAGGCCGCGGTGCCTGCGGTAGGGCTCACACTCCTTACTGGGGTGCAGCAAGGCCTGGGGGTCTCCGTGCAGTTGCCGGTCGTCCCGGGATTTCACGTAGGGCCGGTGGTTCTGATAGAAGTTGCTCAGGCCGTAGTACATGAGCACGCGGCCCTCCAAGGGCCGGTCCAGGGTGAAGTTCACTGCGCAGACGCAGGGCGTGGCCTCCGGGGACAGGCACTTCCGGCAGGGGCTGGCAGGCTCCGCCCCCGTGTAGTCCACCTCCATCTCCCGGATGTTGCTGGAGGTGATGTAGAGGCCCACACCCAGCGGGATGAAGAGCAGGCTGATGGCCAGGAAGGCGGGCAGCACCGTGCCCGCCGTCAGGATGGGCTCCCCGGCGGGCAGCCGCTGCTGCTTGAAGTCGGTGTTATCCGTTCTCCAGGCCTTAGTGGGGCTCCCAGGAACACCCCTGTCCCCTTCGTCGGACCCTTTGTGGCTCATGGCCATGGGCGCCCAGGGCGCGGCAGGTGAGTGGCCCGGGAGACCAGAAAGGCCCGCGCAGGCGCAGCAGCCCGCGCAGGCGCAGCAGCCTCCGTCACAAAGGCCGGAAGTGGGCGTTAGCAGACAGTGTCCAGAAGCGGAAGTGGGAACGGCTGGAACTTAAGGTTGACTGGAAGCGGAAGTGGCATTGGTGAGTGCTAAGGGTGGCCGGAAAGGGAACTGCGCATGGCTGGGATGCAGGTTGACCGGAGTGGAAGTGGGTATTGGACGGAACTAAGGGTGAGAGGAAGCGGAAGTGGAACCCGGAAGCCAAAATGGGAGTGCCTGGGAATAAGGTTGGCTGGAAGCAGAAGTGAGGACGGCTGTAACTTAAGAGGAGTGGCCGGAAGTGGGAGTCACCGGAAACGGAAGTGGGAGTTGGACATGGAGGAGGAGACGGCTGGAGACCAGGAGGAAGCCTGCTGGGGTAGGGTGGGGACCGCCGTTTATTTTTAAGCAGCTCTGCTGAGATGATTTACATACATTAAAATACCCATCTTGTAAGTGTACAGTTCGATGAGTTTTTAGCAAATTCATATCCTTGCACAAGTATCTCCACCATCCAGTTTTAGACTATTTCCAACAGTTCCCAGGTTTTCTCATCCCCATTTATAGCCAGTCCCTGCTCCAAGCGCTAGCTCCGGCGACGACCAGTGTGTTTCCCATCTCGACGATTTGCCTTTTCTAGAAATTCCGTGTCCATAGAACCATAGGCTCTACGGTTTGATCTGTCATATGTTCAGGATTTGTGTGTTAACTCACGCACGAATAATTGGTGATTTTATGTATGTACCACGTTTTGTTTTTTCCATTCACCAATTGGTGAATTTGAATTATCCACATTTTCTTTGTGCCAGTACTGGAGCCTGGACTCAGGGCCTGGATGCTGTCCCTCAACTTTTTTTCAGTCAAAGCTGGTGTTCTACCACTTGAGCCACATCTCCACTACAGGCTTTTTGGTGGCTAATTGGACATAAGAGTCTCACAGACGTTGTTGCCTGAGTTGGCTTGGAACGGAAATCTTCAGATCTCAGTCTCCTGAGCAGCTAGGATTATAGGTGTTGAGGCACTAGCACCCAGCAGTTGTCCACTTTTTGACTGTTGTGACTAATGCCTGATGAGAAATGGCATAGATGTCTGTATTGACATATTTACATTTGTCTTAAATAGATACTTTTGAGTGGAATTTCTGGGTTGTACATTTGTCTTAAATAGATACTTTTGAGTGGAATTTCTGGGTTGTAAGGGAAATACGAGACTGCTAAATCATTTTCCAAGGAGGTTTTACCCAGATTATATTCTCAAGTCAATATATGAGGATTTTGTTTACTCTATATCTTGGTTTCTCCATCTTTTTTTATGTATGTGTAATGACATCTTATTGTGGCTTAAATATGTATTTCCATATTGGCTAATGATATCAATATCCTTTTCATATGCCTATTATCCATTGGCATAGTTTCTTTGACAAAACTGTTCAAATATCTTCTCTATTAAAGAAATGTGTTGTCTTATTGAGTTGCAAGCAATTCTTTATGCTCCATACAAGTCCTTTATGTGTTTTGCAAATATTTTCTTCTAGTCTGTGGCATGTTTTTTTTCCTTTTCACTTTTCTTACTTGTCTTTTAAAGAGCCCAAGTTTTAAATTTTAATGAGGTCCAATTAGTTATGATTTTCTTTTATGGGTTGTACTTCTAGTGTCATTTCTGAGAAATATTTTCCTAGCTCAAGGTCATAAAAGTACCTCACAGAAGTTTTATAGTTTTAACTTGTAATATTTAGGTTTATGATTCATTCTGAGTTAAATTTTGTGTGTGGTGTGAGGTAAGGAAGCAAGTTTTTTTTTGACATATGGTTATCCAACTGTTCTGGCACCATTTGTAGAAAGATTATTATTTTTTTTCTTTGAAAGGATGATCTTACCTTGTCTCCTTACGGGAAATCATCTAATCGATTTTGTGTGCCTTTATTTCTAGACTCTCTTAGTTTTTCTTTTGAGAATAACCTCTTTCTCATTTGAGGCAAGTTCATGGAATAGGTGACTGGAAAGTCTCCTCTTCCAGACAGAGGACAGACACAGAAGCCACAATGAGTACTCTTAATACATTCTAACTACGATGTGAGTCTTGAGTAGAAAAAAAAGGAACTGATATATGGGTGGAGTTAGAATGGGTTATGGCGATCATATCAACCAAGTTCATTCCATGGAACTATCCACAATAACAGAAATCACAGTGCATTTTCTGTTGTTACAGAAGGCCTGAGACTGAGTAATTTATAAAGAAGAGACGTTTAGTTTGGCTTACAGTTCTAGAGGCTGAGGAGTCCAAGATCAGGTGGGTATCGGATCTTCAGAAGGCTCTGTGCTATTCCTAATTCAAGGTGAAAATGGAAGGCAAGTAAGTGCATGCAGAAAAGGTAAAATATGATGGGTTGTTTTGCCTCATGATCACCCATTATGGGTAATGAATGAGTCCAATCCAGAAAAAAGAACATACTCACCTGAGAAATGCATTTTTAAGGGATCAGCTCCAAATCAGAGAAGTGAAATGGGAAAGGCAGGTGAGAAGGAGGGCATGAACAGCAGAGTAAGTACAGTGGCCTGGCATATGTAGGGAAACTAGAAGAGTTGTGGTTAAGTAAGGGTGTGAGTGGATGGATTGGTTGAAAATCAGCTTGGGATGATAGTTTGGAATAATCTATGTATCTTGCAAAGGATGTCTGTTTCACTCTGAATGATACAGGGATTGGCTAATGGGTTTAACTATAATATCGTAATGTCCAACATGTATTTCAATAGCAACTGATAGTCCCAACACAAGGTGGAATCTTCTCTGAGAAAACATGTGCTTGCTAGGGCTGCCATAATCAAATGCTACAGACTGGGTGCCTCAAAGAACAGAGAGTTGTTTTCACCATCCTTGAAGCCAGAAGGCCAGGATTAAGCCTTGGACAGGTTTAGCCTCTGTCAGGGCCAGTTTCCATGCGATGACTTGTTCTGGGCATCCTCACATGGCCTATTTTCTCTGTGTTGTCTCTTCCTCCTTCTCCTCTTCCTCCTCCTTTCCCCCCTCCAGCTGTCCCTAAAGGCCGATGCTCTACCACTTGAACCACAGATACACTTTCAGCTTGTTTTGTAGTTAATTGGAAATGAGAATCTCATGGGCTTTTCTGCCAGGGCTGGCTTCAGATCATGATCTTTAGATCTCAGCCTCTCGAGAAACTAGGATGACAGGCAAGAGCCATTGGTGCCTGGCTTCTTCCTCTTCTTATAAGGACACCAATCATACTAGATTAGGGCCTCATCCTTCTCGCCTTAGACATTCCTTCAAAGGCTGTATTTCCAAATACAGTCACACTTGGAGTTAAGACTTAAATATATGAATTCTAGGAGGACATGATTTCATTCACTACAAAAAGCTTCCTCCTTATGGGACCTTTTTTTGGTGTGTGTGTGTGTGTGTGTGTGTGTGTGTGTGTGTGTGTGTGTGTGTGTGTGTGTGTGTGTGTGTGTGTGTGTGTGTGTGTGTGTGTGTGTGTGTGTGTGTGTGTGTGTGTGTGTGTGTGTGTGTGTGTGTGTGTGTGTGTCCTGGGGCTTCAGCCCAGGGTCTGGACACTGTCCCTGAGCTTGTTTGCTCAAGGTGAGCACTCTACCACTTGAGACACAGCTCCACTTCTGGCTTTTTTGTGTGTGGCTAATTGGAGATAAGGACCTCATGGACTTTTCTGGTTAGCTTAGAACTGTGATTCTCAGATCTCAGCCTCCTGAGAATCTAGGATTGCAAGCACCTGTGTAGGGCACATGGACAGCAAAGATGGCGCTGAGAGGGAGTTGAGTGGGCAGAGTCCGAGTTGTTTATGTTAAAATCTGACTGGGTACCACAACCAGGCAAAGTGACGTCAGTGCGCGAACAGCTCGAGGACAGCAGGGAAAATATAGAAAGCTTAGGCGCATGATAGGGTGACCTCTGCAGTGATTGGTTGGTTCCTTTTCCTCCCCTTCCATGCCACGCGGTTTTTTGCTTTAAAAAGTGCTTGCTGTGTGGTAATAAAGGAGTTCCTGCTTGACTTGACTCCTCTCTGCATCTGACTGTCTCCAGGGCTAGGAGAGGCTGGGGAATGGGTGAGTGGCGCACTTACCTTTCCTTGGACCCCGTCAGTCTTACCCAGGACAGATGAAGACCAAACACACCTGGACTTAGGGGACATTTTTATCTCCTGGCCTTGGATAAACAATTCCTATGTGTTCTTTCATTTTATTCCCATACTAGTGTTAAAAACTTGAACAATTAATTGCACGGAGCCTGTTTTCTCATCTGCAAAATGGGGACAGTATAGTATTTACCTCTTAATACTATTTCAAGTCTTAGATGGATTACTGAATGTTGAAAGGGGTGACATTGATCAGATGCACTGTATTCATAAACTGCTTTGTTAAATAGAACTCCTTTATATACCCACTTAAAGACGATAAAAATATAATTTAAAAGGCATTTCCAGTAGTGTCTGGTATAAACACTCTGTAGAAGTAAATAAACCCTGACTATAAGTAGTATTCACATCTTCAAATGAGGGAAACACTCTGTGTGTGTGTGAATGTGTGTGTGTGTGTGTGTATGCACATGTGTGTGCAAGCATGCCAGTCCTGAGGCTTTAACTCAGGGCCTGGGCAGTGTCCCTGACCTTCTTTTCCTCAAGGCTAGCGCTCTACCACCTGAACCAAGTCTCACTGGCTGGCTTTGAACCTCACCCTCAGATCTCAGCTTCCTTACTAGCTAGAATTAAACATGTGAGCCCCTCATGCACGGCAGAGAAAACCCGTTCAGAAGTCACTGTTTTGGTAGCCTCAGCATTATTATCTCAGATCTTGGAAATGGGCTGAGAAACTGGTCCTAGAGATCATGCTATGTGTTACCAGGGAAACAGAGAGTCTGATCAATCTTTCAAATTCTCAACAGGAGGCCCTGTCTCAATAAACCACTTGTGAGCTGAGAATATCTTAAGTTAAAATGCATGTAATACACCCCACCTGCTAACTTCTGGTCTTCGCAGTACAGCCACTGTGGAGCGCTGTCTGTCCAATGCAATCCATGGTTGACTAGGAGCTGTAGCAGCATTGTGGAAAAGCATCCTGCTCTAGCACTTGCTTGGGATCAGCATTCACCATTCTAAGTATGACTTTTACTGAATGTGCGTTGTTCTGATGTCATTGTAAAACAAAAACAAAAATAAACCAAAAAAAAAAAAAACCAACACCCTAAAACCATTGTAAAGGAGGGAGTGTTTTATTTGGAGAGTGGGGCTTCTTAAGAAGCAATTGCGGGCTTGGAAGGTGGCTCAGTGGTAGAGTGCTTGCTTCACATGCATGAAGCCCTGGGTTCAATTCCTCAGCACCACATAAGTAGAAAAAAGCCAGAAGTGGTGCTGTGGCTCAAGTGTTAAGGTGCTAGCCTTGAGCTGAAGAGCTGAGGGATAGTGCCCAGGGCCAGAGTTCAGGCCCCATGACTGTTAAAAAAAAAATCACTGGCCAGGTACTAGTGGCTCTATAATTCCATCTTAGGAGGTAGAACTGGAAAGGATCAAAGTTTGAGGCTAACCCAGGCAAAAGAAAATTCACATGACACTGTCTCTATCAATAACAGCTGTATATGGTGCCACACACCTGCCATTCCAGCACTGCAGGAAGTGTAAACATGAGGGACACAGTTCAGGCCACTAGGGCCAAAAAAATAAGACCCTGTCTGGCCTGGGAATGTGGCTCGGTGGTAGAGTGCTTGCTTAGCATGCATGAAGCCCTGGGTTTGATTCCTCAGTACCACATAAGCAGAAAAAGCTGGAAGTGGTGCTGTGAGTCAAGTGGTAGAGCACTACCCTTGGGCAAAAGAAGCTCAGGGACAGCACCGAGGCCCTGAGTTCAGGCCCCAGGATTGGCAAAAAAAATAATAATGATAATGATAATGATAATAAATAAGCAGAGTATAGTGCTGCAGGCATGGTTTAAACAGTAACTGTCTAGCAAGTTTAAGATACAGTCCAAACCCCAATGTTACCAAGATAGATACATAAGTAAATAAATGCCAGGTTGTCTGGTATCAGAATTTGCACTCTTCCCCCATGGGACCAAGCACCAGTGCACCCCCTTGTGGTTGCACGGTGGTTCTAGGTCATCAGCTTGCCAACACAGCCGGACACCCTGTGCCTGGTGGGGGTGAGGCCCCCAGGAGGCAGGGACTCTGTCTGCCTTTTGTGGGAGGCTACGGGGGTGCAGGGGAGAATTTTAAAGTAAGATAGCTTCATCTGGCTCCAGACACAAAAATGATGCTGGTACTAGCCGGGCATCGGTGGCTCATGCCTATAATCCTAGCTACTCAGGAGGCTGAGATCTGAGGATTGTGGTTCAAAGCCACCTGGGCAGGAAATTCCGTGAGACTCTTTATTTCCAATAAACCACTCAGAAAACTGGAAGTGGAGCTGTGGCTCATGTGGTAGAGAGCTTGCCTTGAGCTGAAGAGCTGAGAAAGAGCGCCCAGGCCCAGAGTTCAAGCCCCATGACCGACACACACACACACACACACACACACACACACACACACACACACACACACACACACACACACACACACACACACGGATGCTGGTCAATTTCAGAAAATGAAATAAAATAAGAAGGTTAAGGTATACATTTGAGAAGCGTGTAGCTCCGAGTTCAAATCCCAGTGTGGCCTTCCTCTCCCTCTTCCTTCTCTCTCTGTCTGCTCTACCTAAAGAAGTTGGAAGTAGACTCATAGAAAAACAGAATAGCAGACCAGGGAGGCCTGGGGAACAAGCCAGAAAAAAGAGGTATTTTGTTCATTTTTCCACAGACACATTCTCCGAAAAGCAAAGCAGCTGTGCTTAAAATCTGTCCCAGCCCAACATCAGCTTGTAATTTTAGGGATAAATATAGGTCATTTTCAGTGGTTAAAATATGGTGTCAGGGACCTATAGACCCATTTCTGTGGACATGGGACAGAGTGTTTTGTGAAGAAATTGATTCTCTTTTTTCTTTTTTTCCTTTTGGGTCAGTCTTGGGGCTTCAACTCAGAGCCTAGGCACCATCCCTGAGCTTTTTTTTTACTCAAGATGAACACTCTACCACTTGAGCCACAGCTCCACTTTCAGCTTTTTAGTGATTCATTGGAGGTAAGAGTCTTATGGGCTGGCTTCAAACCATGATCCTTAGATCTCAGCCGCTTGAGTATTTAGGATGACAGTGTGAGCTACCAGTGCCTGGCAAGTTTTGTTTTTTAATTCTAAGCACAGATGAAGGATTTGATTTGGGTTTCCTTTCCAGATAGTGGTGCCGAGAAGTTGGTGGTCTATTTTATCAGCTTTGTCTGGGAATCTTTACTTGGCACTAAGCTTTTTGTGGGTCCCAGAGACACCCCAGGACCCAGCTTTATGCTGGGTCCAAGTCCAAGGCTGATGACCTGGGAATGTCTTCATTGTACAGAATCTTCTAGTGTATTGAAACTGGGGAATCCAAGAATTTGACCTAATTTTCAGATTCCTCTCAGGGGCAGGATATGGCAAACTATAGCCAAGAGGCCCAATTCTGTTCTCCAATTGTTTTATTAAATAAAGTTTTATTGGAAACACGAGCACACCTGTTTTTTTTTTTTCTCTCTGTTTTCTGTGGGTGTTCTTGCTTTATTATCAGATGTGTGTAGTTGAGACAGAGCTGATATGGTTTTACAAACCTAGGGTATTTTCTGTCTGATCCTTAGGGAAGAAGTTTACAGCCTCTTCTCTAGGAACGGAAAAAGGAATGAGAATCTTGCCCCCCAACATGGTTTCCCCAGTGGTTCCAGACACCCTTAAGGGATCCAAAGTGAAGGGCCCTGGCACAGAAGGAATAGCTCAGTTGAGAAGTAGTGGGGGGGGGGTGTCACCCAGCCATATTTCTGCTTCATCTCTTTCCTGGGACATTCCTGTCTTTTCAGCTATTTTCTTCTTGCCTTTGCTTAGAAACTTGTGAGCTAGCTCATGCCTGAAATCCTAGCTACTCAGGAGGCTGAGATCTGAGGATCATAGCTGAAGCTACCCTGGGCAGGAATGTCTTTGAGACTTATCTCCTATCAACTATCCAAGCTGAGTACTAGTGGCTCACACCTGTATCCTAGCTACTACAGAGGCTGATATCTAAGAATCAAAGTTCCAAGCCAGCATAGGCAGGAAAGTCCAGGGGACTCTTGTCTCTAATTAATCACCAAATAGCCCCAAATGGAGTTGTAGCTCAAGTGGTAGAGTGCTAGCCTTAAGCAAAAAGCTTGGGAACAGCTCAGGCACTGAGTTCAAGCCCCAGGAATGGCATGCACATGCGCGTGCGTGCGCGTGCGCACACACACACACACACACACACACACACACACACACACACACACACACACACACACACACACACACACACACACACACACACACACACAAAGTAGAAACTTATGAGACATTCTCCTCTGAGCAGCCAAAGTGATGTTTGCAAAATACGGATCTGAAAATCTGCCAGTGGCTTCCTGTAGCTCTCGGAATAGTGACCCCAAGCCACAGTGTGGCGTCTGCCTGCCTCTCTGGAGTCTTCTGGGGTCATGTTCGCAGCCATTCTCATGACCTTTAATGGCTGGCTCCTTCCAAAACAGGGCTTTGGAATGTTTCATTCCTTTTTTTTTTTTTTTTTTCCGGTTCCGGTCGTGGGGCCTGAACTCTGGGCCTGGGCGCTGTCCCTCAGCTCTTCAGCTCAAAGCTAGCGCTCTACCGCTTGAGCCACAGCGCCACTTCTGGCTTTTTTCTTTTTGCTTATGTGGTGCTGAGGAATCGAACCCAGGGCCTCAGGCATGCAAGGCAAGTGCTCTACCACTGAGCCACCTTCCCAGCCCTGGAATGTTTCATTTCTGTTGCCAGACCCTCTCCCTTGCCTTGTGTTTGCAATAGCTTTCTCATCTTTCAGGTGTTTTACCTTATCCATAATTTTTTAGAGAAATTAGCTTTTGACCTGTATGACTAAGTCATTTGTGTGTGTGTGTGTGTGTGTGTGTGTGTGTGTGTGTGTGTGTGTGTGTGTGTGTAGTATGTATTTTAATTTTCCTTTCCTACAAGGGCAGGAACTCACATTTGTCTGTGCTCACCATGGTGGTCCCAATGTCTACTACTCTATCTGGCATATAACAGGCTTTCAGCCAATAGAAACCTTCTACTAATATCTATAATCCAGGTGTAACATGTACCACATGCCTATAACCCCAGCACTCCCAGAAGGATTGGGAGTTCCAGGCCAGCCTAAGCCACATAGCAAGACTATTTCAAACAAACAAACAAAAATGCAAAACATATTTGCATTTTTTAAAATAACAGTTCCACAGTCAGTCACCTTGATTCTTTGACTTAGGAAAGAAAAGAGAACCATGAAACAACGCATTTTATTTCCATTCCAGCCACCTCGGTGATGGGAAAGATTCCATCCTGCAGCTTGCTGAGGGTGGGGAGGCCCGAGTCTCAACTTCATCCCTTGAGAACTGCATTTAACAAAGTGAGCTGGCAGAGCCAGCCCATGATGGTGTTGATTGAGTAGCACTTTGAGGCAGGAGCTGCTGAATTCCTTCCAGCCCATGTCTTCAGCTCCAGACAGGGTGTACACGACATCCTTTTCACCAACGGTGTCCCACAATCAGTCATAGCAAGAGAGGTGGATGGCTTGGCCTATTTGTCCCTCCAGCCTTCCTGCACCTGGTCCCTGAGCCCTTCTAGGGCAGATGCGAATGAGAAAAGGCAAGTCCTGTGTCTGGATGCCACTGTCTAGGCCTTCCCTGTCCCCTCTCCTGTCTATTAAAGTATTCAGAGGGATCCAGAGGCAGACTTTTTATTTGTTTTTCTGCACCTAAGCTGCCCCTTGACATCACCGATGATTGCTTTTTGAAAATCACGAAGGAAAACGAGGTCCTTTCGTCCACTGATAAGGTGTCAAGTGACAGAGAGATCAACATCCCCACACATAAATCTACAACTAATCCTTGGGAATCAATATTTTTCATTAAGAACCTGTGAGAGTTGGGCCATTATGGGGAAAATCTGTTTAGGTTGACACCTTGATGAAGTTATTTAGTTCAGGGGCTTAAGTCATTGAAAGGTAATAAAGAGCACAGAGCAATCTCAGGGCTGGTTAGGGAGAAAGCGATGGGTGGATGGTGCTCCCCTGCAGTGAAAAATGACCTCCTGATTGATTGGGGAGCCATGGGGTGCTGGCCCCTTGGGCAAGCCAGGCCAGACACCATCCACCTGGCAGTACCTTGTCTGTCTGTACTCACTGCTATTTGTCAGCTGTCTGGCAGTGGAGATGCATAGGGGAGCTATTTTAAGGGTCTTTGGATGTTTCTAACATTCTCTGGGTCTCCACTCTCATAATCATCTTTCAGAGTTTGGACCCTCTTCTGTAATGGGTCATGGGACACGGAGGTATTGAGGCCTAATATTCTAAATAGTTTAACAATGAGATGGAGTTTGCTTTTTTAAAATTGCCTTTCCAGCCCTTTAGATCTGGAAGGACACACAGTCCATTATTAGAAAAGGAAAACAGGCTTGATTTAGAGCTGATCATAGACAGAGTCAGAATTCAGAAGATGGCATCAACTATGTCATCATCTTAACCCACTGATTCATAGAGGATCGTATAGTTTCTTGGTCTCTTGTCTTAATAAACAAAAGCAGCAATGAACTTGCTGGGCACTTGCTCATGCCTGTAATCCTAGTTCTCCAAGAGACTCAGATCTGAGGATCTCGGTTCAAAGCTAGTCCAGGCAGGAAAGTCCATGAGACTCTTCAGTTAAGCACCAAAAAAATGCAGAAGTGGAGTTGTGGCTCATGTGGTAGAGCACCAGCCTTGAGTGTTGTGCGGGGAGTAAAAGGTAAGCTAGAACATGAAGCCCTGAGTTCAAGCCTCGGTATCAGAAAAAAAAAAAATCTAGGGCCCTGACTCCACTTTTCTACAGTCCTCTGTCATCAAGCCAGATGAAATCCATGTTTGATTGTTGTCCTGCGAACCCCACAGTGAAGTCTCAGAATCTTTCCGTGGGCTGTCCACAAGATGAACAACTCTGTGGGCTGAGCATGAAACTTCTGCAAGCTTGGCAGGTCACCGGTACTTGTAACTCAATGCCCTCTGGTCTTGTCTGAATGCAGCCAGATGACAGCTATTTCTGGCATTGATACCCTCGGGGTACACTGGACCCCACTCCCCTGGGGTTGAGACAGCGGGGGGAATGGCACGCGTCTTGGGAGAGGGAGGTGATGGGGAGGTGGGGAGGGAGACGTCTTGGGAAGGGTTTGGACGGAGGGTGGCTTCCCTGGCCATACTCTGTGGATGATCTCATGGAGCTCACTGTGAGTGGCGCCCCCTGGGGGTTCTGGACAGAAGAAGTGCTGGGGAAATCCTTGGGTCCATAAGGCAGGAAGAGACTGTCCAGAGAGGGCAGGGGTCACTTTCTTATCTGACCTTTGCAAAAGCCTGATCTATTGTTTAGCTAAGGGGAAGATGGTGGTGAAGAGGCATATTTGAGTACTGAAAACAACAGGGTGGGGTCTTGAGGAGGAAAGCGGCTCAATATCCACTCAACCCTGTCTTTCTGAGGAAGTCATTTCCCTGGCACTGCATGCCAATAGAATTCTGTGACAGCCAGCCCCACCAACCGTTCTGCGGGTCTATTTTTTTTTTTTTTTTAATATTCTAGTGTCTTCCCTGTAGGACGTGTCAGTCTGGTTCTTACTCCTGTTCTTACATTCTAAGATTGTATCCCTTCATTTAGTCACTTGATAAACATCCATTGAGCGGTGTTCCAAATACCACAGAAGGATAGGTGAGTTCAAATCTGAACACGAGCCCTGTGGGGTTTAAAGAGTGTGTGTTGGAAAGGCAGAGAAGCAAGTGGGAAGTTACAGCATCCTGTGGTAGAGGGCATTCTCTGAATAATTTACTAGGCCCTTGGGTCGTCTGTGGAGCAAGAAGGTTTCCAAGGAGATTGGAAGGGCACATGGAGTCCACACCGTGGGGTGGAAGGAAGAATATTTCGGGAGGAAGGCACTCCAAGGGAAAGGCCAAGAGGGCAGAAAAAGTGTGACATACTAGGGAGTGGGGCCTATGAGGCTGCAGTGACAGGAATGGACTGGCAGGAAGTCAGCTTAGAGCAGAGTGGACACCTTGCACTGCGCCCTGCTTTGTTGTGGGATGTCATTTATATGACAGGGCATTCAGCAGCACTCCCAGGCTCTACCCACGAATCACTCCACTGTGGTGATCAAAAAATGTCTCTAGCTGGGTGCCAGTGGCTCACACCTAGCTCCTCGCAGACTGAGATCTGAGGATCATGGTTCCGAGTCAGCTTGGGCAGACAAATACAAGAGATTTTTTTTAATCTCCACTTTACCAAGAGAAAGCCAGAAGTGGAGCTGTGGCTCAAGTCGTAGAGAACAGAAAAAAGCCAAGCAAGAGCTCAAGGCTCTGAGTTCAACAATTAGTACTAACACACACACACACACACACACACACACACACACACACACACACACACACACACACACACAAAATGTCTCTAGGAGCCAGGTGCTGGTGGCTTATGTCTGTAATCCTAGCTACGCAGGAGGCTGAGATCTGAGGATGACAGTTCAAAGCCAGCCTGGGCAGGAAAGTCTGTGAACCTCTTAGCTCCAATGAACTCCTCAAAAACCAGAAGTGGCACTGTGGTTCAAAGTGGTAGAACACCAGACCTGAGCAAAAGAGCTCAGAGACAGCACCCAGGCCCTGAGTTCAAGCCTCAGGACCACCACCACCAACAACAAAATGTCTCTAGGTATTGCCAAGTATCTGCTGAGAGACAACCAAGTTGCCTGTCATTGTGGATCCTTGGGCTAGAGAAGGCAAGGACCCCATGAATCACGAGGAGTTTGGGCATTTGTCCTGGAGACCAGGGGAGCTGCGTGCAGGCTAGCGTCATGGGCAGAGTGGGTGTCTGTGCTGATAGCTTGGGAAGCTCACCTTGGCTGGTGCAGAGGCACGCATAAGGCCACCATTAGGCTCCTGTCAGATAGAATACTGTCATGTATCAACAGAGACACTTGCATTAGGTGGACGTGTGGGATTCTGCTTCTCTTCCTGGTGGCCTGGTGAGACATTTTTCCCCCTATAATTTACTTCTCTGAATGGTGCATGAGCCCCTTATATAATAAGGTGGCCGATCAGTGGGCTCATGGGTAATCCCAAGAGAGGGTGTGCTGGGAAAGACTCTCCAACATGGAGAGTCTTCCAGTCCTAAGAACAGAGAGAAATCCCTTTCCTCAGTCCCAGTCGATTTGTGATCATCATAGAAGATGGAATGGATTATGACACTTGCTGATCTCAGCCTTCCTCTTCCCATGCCCAGGTGATGGCTGTTCCCTGAGGTCCAAACTCTGAAATGGAGTCATCCAGGCAGCTAATAATTAGTAGTAGTAGCCCAGGACCATTGGAGCTTCAGGCAAGAGATTCTATTGGCCACATGTGTAACCTTTACACACACAGAGGCTGTGTATAAGGGAGATGAAGCCACAATGACAACCAGCAGCACCAGGAGCAGTGTTGGTGATATAAATGTCTACCACTGTCGGGCACCACTGGCTTATACCTGTAATCCTAGCTCTCAGGAGGCTGAGATCTCAGGATCATGGTTCAAAACCCACCCCGACTGAAAAGTCCCCATGAGACTAACTCCAGCGAACCACCAGAAAACTAGAAGTAGCCATGTGGCTCAAAATGGTAGAGTTCTAGCCTTGAACAAAAGAACTCAGGACAGTGCCTGGGCCCTGAATTCAAGCCCCATGACTGACACAGGGAGAGAGAGAGAGAGAGAGAGAGAGAGAGAGAGAGAGAGAGAGAGAGAGAGAGAGAGAGAGAGAGAGTACCACTTATGGATCTTACTGTATACCAGGTATTGTGCTAAAATCATCTCAAACATTACATCATTAAATCTGCACACTAAGCTAGGAGTAAACTACTAACTTTATCCACTTATTGGTGATTTTTTAAAAAGGCACACAGAAGCTAAGTAACTTACCCAGGTACACACAGCTAGCAAAAGATGACATTAGGCTAGGTGGTATAATCCTACCTACTAAGGAGACGTGAGGCCTGAGGGTTGTGGTTCAAAGCTAGTCCAGGAAAGAAAGTCTGTGAGACTCTTATCTCCAATTAACTACAAAAAAAGGCTGGAAGCAGAGCTCAAGTGGTAGAGCCCTAGCCTTAAGAACTGTCAGGTCGCTGGAGGAAGTAGGCAGCCAGAAAAATATCAGGCTACTGGGGAAAAACAGGCTGCTTCTGAGAAAGACCACGTCCCTACAACGCGACCTTTCTGATCCTGACCAGAGAGTTCATCCAGGAGTGTACCCCAATAAACTTTCCTGTCAATCTCTTTAGTCCTCTCTGCATGGTCCTTTTCTCGCCTAAAACCATACAAGAACACACGCTCAGAGACAGTGTCCAGACCTTGATACTCAAGCCAGTACACAAAAAATGAATGAATAAATGAAATGAAATGAAATGAAAATATGGTGCTAGGAATTCAGCTCTGCCTCACCTGAGTACTAGCTCCTAATTACGGTATGCAGTCTCTCCAGCCTTCCTCACTCCAGCCCATCCTCTACCGCTTGGAGTGGTCTCTGACTGAGACAGAGAATTTGAGTCCTGAGGAGTTAGGATCATGTTTGTGAGTGATGGACACTCCAGATAAAAGTAGTTTAAGAAGATGGTTCATTTTCCTCCTCTAAAAAAAAAGAAAAACTGAGTGCCCAGCCATTTCTTTTTTTTTTCTTTTTTCTTTTGGTCAGTCATGGGGCTTGAACTCTGGGCCTGGGCACTGTCCCTCAGCTCTTCAGCTCAAGGCTAGCACTCTACCACTTGAACCACAGCGCCACTCTGGCTTTTTCTGCTTATGTGGTGCTGAGGAATCGAACCCAGGGCCTCATGCATGCAAGGCAAGCACTCTACCACTGAGCCACCTTCCCAGCCCCAGCCCTTTCTTTCTTGATGTGCTCATATTTTCAGCAGATGACTTTGAGGATCCCAGATGGTGACCCACACTGAGTCATCACAGCCGCATTCCAGCCAAGGGAGGAAGGGTCGAAAAAGTTATAGATAGACAACACTTGATTTATATCTGCTAGCTAGAAATGAATCTCAAGAAATCTGAGAAATATATTCCCTCCTCCAACTAAGTATTCTTGTACCCAGTCATAAAGTGAAGGCTTGCAAATGCTGGTGCAATTCTAGCTCCTCAGGAGGCTGAGAAAGGAGGATCGAGGTTCAAGGCCAGCCTGGGCCGGAAAATCCATAAGACTTATTTCCAATGAACCACCAAAAGAGCTGGAAGTGGATCTGTGGCTTAAATGGTAGAGCTCTAGCCTTGTGCACAAAAACCTTAGGGATAGCACTTATGCCCTGAGTTCAAGCCCCAGGACTGACACATGCATACACAAATGAGAGCTCTGTTTTAATGGGGAGAAGACTGGGAGGCAGTGATTTCTTCCCCTGGAGTCTTTAAGGGTTTTGGGGGCCAACGTTATTTTGAAGTTTGGCCATATGATTTATATATTAAGCGGGACATTCTGGGAGAGCCAAAGCAAGCACTAAAAACACTGAGTGGGTCTGATCTCATTCAGGATAGGTGTGGGGCTCAGGGGAGCTGGATTGTAAAACCATCCTAACAGAAGCAATCTGCCTCCTGGAGGGCAAGGGTGGAAGTCCTCCCCATGGGAAACTTAACCACACCCTTCCTCTCCCAAGGAACTCTGCCCAGCCATTGTTCTGCAGGCCCCAGCACATGCATTTTGACTAAGGTTTTCTAAAAAATGCCAACTTCAGGCAGTATCTTTGCCTTACGCATTTGTCCTCCAAGGTCAGCGACCAATGCTAAATCACTTGCCTTGCAGCCTAGAGGCTTGCGGGTAACTCCAACATCCCCACTTTCCCATGAGTCCACAGGAGTTTGAGACATTAAGAGCCTTGCCCAAAGTCCACTCAGCAAACAGCAGGACTGGATGCATCCCTGGAAGCCCCATCCTAATAGGTATCCCATGATAATTCACCCCACCTTCAGACATTCACCTGTTCACTGACCATTCACTGGTCCATGTGTTTTCCTCCCGGGTCCCATACTCTGGGCTGGAACATCATGGGGTCAGCACATCTGGATCTTCTAGTTGATTTCCTGTAGTTATTCAGACCGAATGCACTTGTCTTGCATGCCTGAGGCCCTGGATTCGATTCCTCAGCACCACACCCTCCCCTGTCCTGTTCTACTCTCAACTCGGTGCGCCATCTTGGTTTCGATTCATTGGCAGCTCATGGCCTTGGACCTGTCCTGGACCCTCACAGCAAGAGGACCATTTCTGTGTGTTTCCCACAGAGGAGAGGGACAAGGCATGGCATAAAGGGTGTTCCTTACTGCTGGCTGCAACTTTATGAGAGGGAATGAGGAAGTGTGCTCATGAGGTAGAGTGCTAGCCTTGAGCAAAAAGTCAAGCGAGAGCACAGAGCCCCGTAGCAGCTCAAATTATATATACTATTTATTATTTATATATAATACTTATTATAGGGCTGGGAAGGTGGCTCAGTGGTAGAGCGCTTGCCTTGCATGCCTGAGGCCCTGGATTCGATTCCTCAGCACCACATGAGCAAAAAAGAAAAAAGCCAGAAGTGGTGCTGTGGCTCAAGTGGTAGAGCGCTAGCCTTGAGCTGAAGAGCTCAAGGACAGCACCCAGGCCCAGAGTTCAGACCCCATGACTGGACCCCTCCCAAAAATACTTATTATATTATAAATATTATATAGTATATATTATATTGTATGACATATTGTATATATTGCATAATATGATACATATATAATATACAATATACATATGTAATTATACATTACTTATATAATAATATATAGTACATACACACGTATATTCATATTTGCTTATATACACACACAGGTATATTTGAAAGTGCAGCTGTGGCTCAAGTGGTAGAGTGCTAGCCTTGAACACAAAAGTCGAGTGAGGATATAAGACCCTGAGTTCCAGCCCTGGTACTGACATACACAGAGAAGGAGGCTGGAACGAACGAGTCTTAGACATGTGGGAAAGGGAGCTGGCCAGGGACCCTTTAAAATGACATGCACTACAGGGTGGCAGGGCTGAGTGCGGACTTGTGGCTGCCATGGCGGGTGTGTGTGTGTGTGTGTGTGTGTGTGTGTGTGTGTGTGTGTGTGTGTGTGTGTGTGTGTGTGTGTGTGTGTGTGTGTGTGTGTGTGTGTGTGTGTGTGTGTGTGTGTGTATGACTTCCTGCACCCAGGCTCAGCCTCCCCTGGGGTAGGGAGGAGGAGGTACAGTAGTGGGGGGGGACCCTAGCTTATATCTAGCCGGTTAGTTGTTCCGATGCCTATGCCAGCTCCCTGGCCTAGTCTGCTAGGGACATCAGAACGCACGTGGCACACATTCCTGTATGCGGTTGGCAGCCTGGCACCAGGGAAGGCACTTAACACATGAGGGTGATAGATGAGTACAACCTGCAGCTCAAACCTCTGATGACTCCATCTTCCCAGTGCATGTCAACCTTTCAAGACTACTGTCCCCTCTCTCCCTCCCCCTCATACTCACTTTAAAAACATGAGAGTCAGGCTGGGTGTCTGAGATCTGAGGATTGACGTTCAAAGCTAGCCTGGGCAGGAAAGTCTCTAAGACTTATATCCATTTAACCAGCAAAAAGCCAGAAACAGAGGTGTGGCTCAAAGTGGTAGAGTACTAGCTTTGAGTGAAAAAGCGAAGGGACAGCACCCAGGCCCCAGGTTCAAGCCCCAGTACTGGCACACGTGTGCACGTGCACGTGTGCACACAGAGTCTTTGCAAACCATCTGTACTTGTCAGTATCGTAATAATTTATTTAGCCACTTCAAATTCATCACTGAACAAAGCAATCCATCACACCCTGAAATAGTATAATTTAGGACTTGGGTGTCGTGATGCTCACCTGTAATCCCAATGGAGGAAGGAGGATTGACATCAGTCATTCTGCATAAGTGCCTGGTGCATCTCTCCCATGGTCCTCCAGGTGGCAGCAGGGAGCAGGGGCTGCCGATGGACTCAAGAAGCTATCCCCATGATTCCATCAGAAGGAAGGACATCGCAGCACCATTGTATGAAATGAAAAGACTCGGGAAAAATCATACCAAGGGAAGTAAGCCAGACCCCAAGAAACGTAGCTCCTAGCAGAGGATCACAATAGCTCAACGGCTGTGTACCTAGGACCATATAAGATGATGCTAGGGCTGGGAAGGTGGCTCAGTGGTAGAGCGCTTGCCTTGCATGCCTGAGGCCCTGGGTTCGATTCCTCAGCACCACATAAGCAAAAAGAAAAAAGCCGGAAGTGGCGCTGTGGCTCAAGTGGTAGAGCGCTAGCCTTGAGCTGAAGAGCTGAGGGACAGTGCCCTCCCAAAAAAGATGATGCTAATCGAAATGAACTCCGAGGCATGGAAACGAGAGGCTTCTTTTTATTTCTCCGTTTTTGTTTTTTAATGTATTATTTCTTTTTTCTTGTTTTTACCCCTTTTGGTTTATCCCCTGCTGTCTGTTTTTGATTTGGATACCCTGTGTATTGTATATATGTTTATCTATTTGGGGAAGAAAAGGGGAATAACAAAATGTCGAGATAAAAGACAGAGTGAACCAACACAACGGCCATACTCACTAGACACTATGTTGGAAATGAACTGTAAAACTTGGGAGGGGAGGAGAGGAGGGAGGGAAAGTAAGAGAAAACCAGGAACGAATGACAATGTCGGACAAGAAATGGACTCATTAACTTATATAACTGTAACCTCTCTGACATTGCCCTTACAATAAAATTACATTAAAAAATAAAATATAATTAAATAAATGGAATAAATAATAAAATGTAAAGTTAACCTTCTTAACTTCAAGAAAGAAAAGAAAGAAAAGCTATCCCAGACATCTCCTAGCTGGGTGGCCTTGAGCAAGCTCCTTGGTAGATTTTTCACCGAGAGCCTAGAGGATAACTAGACGGCCCTGATTTAATTAATTGATTGATTGATTGATTAATTTTTGTCATTCCTGGGGCTTGAACTCTGGGCTTGAACGTTGTCTCTGAGCTGTTCAGCTCAAGGCGAGCGCTCTACCATGTGAGCCATAGCTTTGCTTCCAACTTTATTTTTATCAGTCCTGGAGCTTGAACTGTGGGCCTGGGCGTTGTCCCTGAGCTCTTCAGCTCAAGGCTAGCGCTCTACCACTTGAGCCACAGCACCACTTCTAGTTTTCTGGTGGTTGGTTGGAGATGAGTCTCACAGACTTTCCTGCCTGGGCTGGCTTCAAACCGCGATCCTCAGCTCTCATCCTCCTGAGTAGCTTGCATGAGCCACAGACCCAGGTTTGTGAGGTGATGACCCCAGGTCCCTAAAGCCCTTGCAGTGGCTTCTCAAGGGCAGCTGGGTGGGAAGGGCCAGGCCCTGTGGGAAGCGCTGGTGCCGCGTTGCTGTGTAGGGAGCATTGTTACTGGCTGCTCGTGGGCTTTCTCTCTGCTTGGATTCCAATCCCAGGGGTGGGGCAGGGCAGAGGTTCTAGAAACATCCACTTTGCTTTCTCCAGTAACCCACCTTCCCTCCGCCACCCTGCTAGAAAAGGTGCAGCATCGTGGGCTCTGATGAATGACAGTGCCTAGGCCTGGCCATGTGCGGTCCCCGCAGTCCCTCCCCCCCCCCCCCGCCTCCCCCTTTCCCCCCCATTCCCCCCCCCCCCGGCAGGGCTCAGGCCTTGGCCCAACAGGTGTATGCTAGTTCCTCACCACGGTCCTAGGGAGACATGATTAGACATTAAAGTTTAGAAACTTGCAATTAAAATGATGCGTAACAAGTTACTCAAACCTAACTGGGCACTGGTGGTTCACACCTGTCATCCTAGCTACTCAGGAGGCTGAGATCTGAGGATCACGGTTCAAAGTCAGCCTGGGCAGGAAAATCTGTGAGGCTCTTATCTCCAAGGAACCACCAGAAAAAAACAGAAGTGGAGTTCTGGCTCAAAGTGGTAGAGCACTAGCCTCGAGCAAAAGAGCTTAGGGACAGCACCCAAGCCCTGAGTTCAAGCCCCATGACTGACAAAAACAAAACAAAACCAAAAAACCCAGCATAATCACCGGAGACAAGGTTCAAATCCTCCTTCTACCACAAGCTGGCCTCAAGACTTAGGGAAAGAGACTTCATTTCTATGACCATTGGTTTCTTCATCTGGCAAAGTGCAACAGTGACCCTGTCACTGGTGGTTATGACAGTAAAATGGATGAACACATTTAAGGAGATCAGTTAGCACTTTCCATGAATGTAGTAGCTGCTCAATAAATATAATCCATGCCTCTGAGCACCTCTCCTCTCCTTGGGTGTGAGGTGGACTCTGGCTGGGGGCTACCCTTGCTTCTCCCACCTTGAGAATGAAGTTCTTTGTGCAGAGTGTTGTCCAGCCTTGTGCCCATGCCCAGGCCTGTGCTTCAGTGAAGAGCAAGTAAGAACACAGGCACAGCTGGGCAATTCGTTAGGAATCTGATCTGCCAGAACAGTCTACTGGGGAATAAAGTCCATCTCCTTTTCTTAGCTGGAGCTTCATGAGGAAGTGACGAGATGTTCTTTTTTTCTCTCTTGCTCGAGAGGCTGAGTGGATCTCTGTGCCCTGAAGGTTTGGTTTGTGTGTATGAGAGGAAAGGTGGGAAGACACTTCCTTGGTGGTCTGAGCTCAGGGGTGTGGGAAGAAAGAAAGAGTTGAGGGCGCTTATGGAGAACTCTGCTTAGAAGCAGTGTCAGGAGATGGGCGTGGAAGAGCAGGCATGTGGCCATGCTTTCTGCCCAGAATAGATGGAGACTTTGTTGGCTTAGAAGGCCAGACACTGAAAGACACTGGGCTTTCTGGGACTGCAGACCAGGGAAGATGGGTCTAATCCATAAGTTCCTTTGTGTGTGTGTGGGGGGGGGGCTTTCTGGGACTGCAGACCAGGGAAGATGGGTCTAATCCATAAGTTCCTCTGTGTGTGTGTGTGTGTGTGTGTGTGTGTGTGTGTGTGTGTGTGTGTGTGTGTGTGTGTGTGTGTGTGTGTGTGTGTGTGTGTGGCCTGAACTCTGGGCCTGGGCACTGTCCCTCAGCTCTTCAGCTCAAGGCTAGCACTCTACCACTTGAGCCACAGCACCACTTCTGGCTTTTTCGCTTATGTGGTGATGAGGAATTGAACTCAGGACCTCATGCATGCAAGGCAAGCACTCTCCCGCTGAGCCACCTACCCAGCCCCCAGAGCTGGAATTTCTTGAGACTGTTTCTTCACTGGCTGGTTTTGAACTGGGATCTTCCAGATCTCTGCCTCCTGAGTAGCTAGGGTGGCAGGCGTGACCCTGGGGTTCCCGGTGATAACTCAATGACTTGAGAGCCCTGTGCATTTGGGAGAGTTGGCTTTGAACTTGGATTATATTTGTTTTGGACAAAGGAACACAATATTATATTAACTTTTCAACTTAAGGGGAGTCATATTTGTGCCTGTGTACTGAACTCACAACAAAGGTCCTCCTGTTCATCATCCATCTAAAATCACAAATCTGAATCCCATGGTAATATAAGAGTTGAGACCTAGGGCTTGAAGATAGGCAGACCAGGGAAGATGGGTCTAATCCATAAGTTCCTCTGTGTGTGTGTGTGTGGGGGGGGCTTTCTGGGACTGCAGACCAGGGAAGATGGGTCTAATCCATAAGTTCCTCTGTGTGTGTGTGTGTGTGTGTGTGTGTGTGTGTGTGTGTGTGTGTGTGTGTGTGTGTGTGTGTGTGTGTGTGTGTGTGTGTGTGTGTGTGTGTGTGTGTGTGTGTGTGTGTGTGTGGCCTGAACTCTGGGCCTGGGCACTGTCCCTCAGCTCTTCAGCTCAAGGCTAGCACTCTACCACTTGAGCCACAGCACCACTTCTGGCTTTTTCGCTTATGTGGTGATGAGGAATTGAACTCAGGACCTCATGCATGCAAGGCAAGCACTCTCCCGCTGAGCCACCTACCCAGCCCCCAGAGCTGGAATTTCTTGAGACTGTTTCTTCACTGGCTGGTTTTGAACTGGGATCTTCCAGATCTCTGCCTCCTGAGTAGCTAGGGTGGCAGGCGTGACCCTGGGGTTCCCAGTGATAACTCAATGACTTGAGAGCCCTGTGCATTTGGGAGAGTTGGCTTTGAACTTGGATTATATTTGTTTTGGACAAAGGAACACAATATTATATTAACTTTTCAACTTAAGGGGAGTCATATTTGTGCCTGTGTACTGAACTCACAACAAAGGTCCTCCTGTTCATCATCCATCTAAAATCACAAATCTGAATCCCATGGTAATATAAGAGTTGAGACCTAGGGCTTGAAGATAGGCAGACCTGGGTTCAAATCCTCCATCCACTACTTATTGGGTTGTGTGAGCCTTGGGCAAATTCCTTCATCTCCCCACTTCAGTTACACCACATAAAGAACAAGGGATTAAAGACAGGACAGGATGGAGGCACCTGCATACCTGTACCATGCTATGAAATCAGCCCAGAGGCCTACAATGGATGAATGGATAAGAATATTAATCATGAGGAGGCATGGAACAGTGTCATCTGCAGAGAAGTGAATGGCTCTGGAAGCCATCATGTGAAGAGAAGTAAGCCAGGCTCAGAAGGACAGCGATCACGGGTTCTCTCCCCTATGTAGATGTTAGACCTAGAACATAAGCATAGAAACACATACAGAATCATATATATATATATATATGTCATATATATATCAATATGTGCATATACACATGTGTGATAAGCCTCACTCAAGAATGGTATCTACATGTGTGGGATGCCATTTGAGCATTTTCCATGAATGTTACCCTGCTTTGCATGGGGTATGGGGACCAGTAGGACTGGAGAAGACAAACGGAGATGGGGAACGAGGGCCACTAGAGTGAACATACTTTCTGCACATGCGTGAGAATGGAGCTGAGTCTGGTGTGGGAAGGAGGGGGACGGAGAGGGTGGTTCTGATCAAGAACTATTGCACACATAAATGGACGTGTTCAAACCAATCTCACTTGGACTAATGGATGGTAGAAATAACTGTGATTGTGCAAAAGGGATGACCCAACCAGTGTCTCCAACAAAATACACATGGACTAAATGTACACTTTTTATTGTTGTATGCTTTATGAATCAAGGACAAATAAATTCTAGTATGTAGAGTAAGAAATGGGGATGGGATGCTGGGCGCTCACACCTGTAATCTTCATTAGTCAGGAGGCTGAGATTTGAGGATCATAGTTTGAAGCCAGCCCAGGAAGGCGAAGTCCATGAGACTCTTATCTCCAATTAACCGCAAAAAGCCAGAAATGGTGCCGTGGCTCAAGTGGCAGAGCACTAGCCTTGAGCAAAAGAAGCTCAGGGATAGAATCCAGGTCCTGAGTTCAAGCCCCAGGACTGGCACAAAAAGAAGGAAAGGAGGGAGGGGAAGTAGGGATAGAGGGATGGATGGAGGGAGGGAGGGAAGGAAGGAAAGAAATGGGTCTCCAAAGAGGCCATGGTGTCTCCTAAGATTGAGGCAGGCTCTCAGCCCAGCCTTTGGCTGCTTGCTGTCTAAACCAGAAGGGAACACTTGGTCCCTAAATACTTCTCAGAGCCAGAGTTCCATCAGCTCCTCAAAGCTTTTTGAAGTTATAAATATAGATGGAACTTTCCAAGAGATTTGCTGGATAAGGGTTTTTGTCCTAAGCAGATGATTTTGGTTGGTCTTGGCTCCTTTTCACTGTCTCCCTGTTCCATGAATCCATTGTTTCTTTGCACTTTGTGGTTTTGACTGGAACCTTCCAGAACCACTTAAGACGAGGGGAGGGGGAAGCCAACATCCAGCACGCACTGGAAAACTCTTTAGTCTAATTTTTCTTAGGGTCACCAATGAATCAGATTGAGGCTATTATTAACATTGAAGTGGTACATTTACTTATTTTGTTATTTTTAGGGCAGTTTTCTGACTCTCAAGACATAATGTAGCAATTATGGAAAAGGTAGAAGTTGTTTTTCTTTTAAGGAAAGCAGTTTAGTGAAAACCAATTTTGTAAATCCCATTTTGGATTTTGGAAACATCATCTTATAGAATGCATAGCTTTTCCAACAATCAATCCGTAAATCAGTTACCCAGAAATGTTTGTTTGGTTTTTTTCCTTGTGTGGCTTGAACTCAGGGCCTTGTGTTCATGTTTGGCTTTTTCACTTAAGGCTGGCACTCTACTACTTGAACCACACCTCCACTTCCATTTTCTTTTTTTGCTGGTACATTGGAGAGAAGAATCGCCTGGACTTTTCCATCTGGGCTGGCATCGAACTTTGATGGTCAGATCTCAGCCTCCTGAGTAGTTAGGATTACAGGTGTGAGCCATCAGCCATAGGTAGAAAATCTTTCTTGAGTGCCTTTTATGCTCTAAGGCAGGGCTGGGGTTGGTAACGAACAAGAAAATAAAAGCTCCAAACTAGAAAAATGTCCTGCTGACCCCGAGGGGGACCAATTCAATTAGTGATCAAAGGTTTTGCTCCTTGGGGACAGAGGTAAAACCATGAATGTGGACATGGTAGGAACAGGGAGGCAAATGAGCTCTTGAGTGACAGTCAAGGCCTGTTGAAAACATGCAAGGGTGAAATGGCCTATTTCCTCCGCCACAGGTGATGGAAGGTGACCACGCCCATCCACCCACCCAGCCGCCCACCTGCCTTCTACTTCAGACTGTTCCATTATACTTAAAAGCTCAGCCATTTCAGGAACAATGGGCATATAATAAATCACACGTATTTTTCAGCGTGCAATTTGATAAGTCTTGCCATTTGTCTAGCCCAGGAAGGTCACAGCCCCAATTAAGATATGGACGTGTCCATCACCCTTCCAATTTTTCTCTCGGCCCTTTTATAATTCTTTGCACCCACCTTCCCAGACAACCACTGGTCTGCCTTTTACAAGTATGGTATTCACTTGCATCCCCAACGTTTTTACAGAAAGGAAATATTATAATCGTACTGTTTTTTACCTGCTCTCCTTTGCTTAGCGTAATTATTTTTAGATATATCCACTTGGGAGCATGGATTAATATTTTATTGTTTTTATAAAAAAAATTGTTGAGTAGTATTGCATTATGTGAACACACAAGTCAGGTTATCTATTTATTTTATTTTATTTTATTTTATTTTTGGGGGGGTCCGGTCGTGGGGCCTGAACTCTGGGCCTGGGTGCTGTCCCTCAGCTCTTTAGCTCAAGGCTAGCGCTCTACCACTTGAGCCACAGCACCACTCCCGGCTTTTTTCTTTTTGCTTATGTGGTGCTGAGGAATCAAACCCAGGGCCTCAGGCATGCAAGGCAAGCGCTCTACCACTGAGCCACCTTCCCAGCCCAGGTTATCTGGTTAGTGGAGGTGATTTATAGGTTGCTCTGAAAATTCACGGACAGATGTCCTCATGGACATAATGTTTTCATTTGTGCTTGAGTGAACATCTACGAATAGACATGTGTGTATGTGTGTGTGTGTGTTGTGTGTATGTGTGTGTGTGTCCTGGGGCATAGAACTAAGGGCCTAGGCACTGTCCCTGAGCATTTTTTTGCTCAAGGCTATCTATCACTTGAGCCACAGCTCCACTTCTGGCTTTTTGCCAGTTCATTAAAGAGTCTCACAGACTCTCCTGCCCAGCTGGCTTTGAACCTCAATCCTCAGACCTCAGCCTCCCGAGTAGCTAGGGTTACAGGTGTGAGAGCCACCAGGACTTGGCTTGTTTGTTGTTTTGTTTTTTTCTCCCTCCAAAGGTAGTGGTGTCTACTACAGATCCTTCATGTTTCTTTTTTTTTTGGGGGGGGGTGTCTGGTCGTGGGGCCTGAACTCTGAGCTTGGGTGCTGTCCCTCAGCTCTTCAGCTCAAGGCTAGCGCTCTACCACTTGAGTCACAGTGCCACTTCCGGCTTTTTTCTTTTTGCTTATGTGGTGCTGAGGAATCGAACCCAGGACCTCAGGCATGCAAGGCAAGCACTCTACCACTGAGCCACCTTCCCAGCCCCTCCTTCATGTTTCTATACAGATTTTAGGATCAGTTAGTCAGTTTCCACAAGAAAGCTTCCTGTGCAGCTAGGATTGCAGTGAGCAATTCTGAGGCAGCTGCAGGCCGCAGCTTTATGCTTCTCTTTGTTACTTGAGTGTCTCCTTGGAAGGCCACAGCATGGAGACTAGCCTTCCTCAGTGGGGGTAGTGAGCACTCCAGAAGGGAGCCACAGCCTTTCAGTAACCTAAGCCCAGAAGCGACACTTCCTCACCTCTGCTGCATTCCGATGTCCATCCTCAGTGGGAGAGGAAGTAGCAATGGCTACTTCCTGCCGGCAGCCATCTTGGCAGCTGCTTTCCAACATGGCTGCCTCCCATGTTGCTCTCCTTGCAGTATGTGCCATGGGCACTTGCTCAGCCCTGGGACTCAGAGTGTCTCGGTTCAAATCCCAGCCTTACCACTCACTCTGTGAATACTGACTTACCGCTAATTGGTATCAAAAGCTTCCTGACCCAGAGAATTTATTACAGGGACTTTGTTTCACCAAGCGCCTAGCTGGCTCTGAAAAAGGTTAGCGATAATTTAATGTCATCTTAAGAAATGATTGCTGAATGGACCACAGGAACATAAGTAAGAGGTTGACCACAGAAGAAACAGACTAAAAGAGAAGATAGAAATAGAAGAAAAAATGACTGGAAATATGCCCTGCGTCTGTCCTTCTGACGCAAGGTCAAGTTTCCCGGGTATTATTTTTTCTTCTTTTACTACAAATTAGTTTAATATTTCCCTTCTAGGATCCTCACAACTCTGCGCTATCCTTCAAACCTGGTAGTTTCTCATTATCATGCTTGGATCCTGTCCTTTCCTACAGTTGATTGTTTTAACCTTTGCCATATATCAAGCCAGAGTTCTCCCAACATTTGCTCCAGTCTCCATTCTATGGCTCAATATCTGCATGTTTTTGAGAATGGCCTATAGTGCCAGGTGGCTGGTGCTATCTCCATTTCTGCACATCTGGCCTCAGTCCATCCTGCTTCAGGGGCCCTTTACTGTTGGATTTTTAAAATACCATAGAAAGTTATCTGTTTATATCTACGTGTGCAACTTTTCCTTCTTTTCTCTTCTCTTGTCATTGGTGCATGGGAGAAAAAAAAATCCCAATAATTTGGAGAATGTATCGAGCCCTCACCATGCATTAGAGAGACCAAGTCTAAGCTCCTTCAATGGATGGTCTCAATGGTACCAGTAACTCTTACTGTTAGCACTGGTACTGTCATCCTTATCTACATGTGTGGGAAGTTAGGTTCAGATCTATGAGGTAGATTTAAGAGTGGGGATTTGAATCCATGTTATCCTGGTGTCAAAGTTTCAGCATTTGTTTATTTTATTAAGTAGTTTAGGCCATTGTTCGGTCTGCTCCATCCCCTTCCATTTAGCCAGCAGCCTAGAGAGGGATATCTCTACCCCCACTCCAACCTCTCCCTCCACTGGTTCCGCCAAAAGACCCAGAGGCCACTTTCCAGGACACTCTCCTGCTGGTCCCATGTTTGGCATGTCAGACTGCTGTCTCTACAATCTATTTTGGATTCTTTCCTGCTTGGTAAATTTCTTAGTTTACCAGTTCTCAAGAATGACTCAAGTGTCTCCTAGACTTGTTCTTCTCACCCCATTGCAGCATTTTGAATGGTTGGGTGTGTTTGTAGTCTTGGGGCTTGAGCTCAGAGCTGGGCACTGTCTCTGAGCTACTTTGCTCATGGCTGGTGGTGCTCTACCTCTTGAGCCACACTTCTACTTCTGGCTTTTTTGGGGATAATTCATTGGAGATAGTCTCACAGACTTTCCTACCGGGCTAGCTTTGAACCATGATCCTCAAATCTTAGTCTCTGGAGTAGCTAGGATTGCAGATGTGAGCCACTGGGCCTGACTGTTTTCTTTTCTTTTTATTTCTTTTTTCCTTTTACTGAGGTACAGTATTGGTTCCTCTTGTCGACTTCACATTCTCCCTGGGTGATCTCAAAAAAGCACCACTCCACAAGGGATCTCTCTGTTTATTTATGACTCTCTTCATTCACTTGAAACTTCTGACCTGTATTTCCAGCCACTTGGGTGCTCCAAAAATACCTTCTAAATCAACTTGACTAAAGTCCATGTTGCGCTTCCTCATAGTCTCTTCTCTGCCATGTTCCTAGCCAAGAGGTGAAGCCTCTTGGCCCTCAGTTAATAGTACTGCCCATTTTTCCAAAGCAATACAAATAATTCCCCTGGGAAGAACCTGTCCCAGCTCACTTTCTCATTGGACCATAATGATGATTTTCTTTCTTTCTTTTTGTTGATTGTGGGACTTAAACTCAGGGCCTGGGCGCTGTTCCTGAACTTTTTCACTCAAGGTTACCATTTTGAGCCACAGCTCCATTTCCGGTTTTCTGGTGGTTAATTGGAGATAAGAGTCTCATGGACTTTCCTTCCTGGGTGGCTTCAAATCATGATCCTTCAATCTCAGCCTCTTGAGTAACAAGGATTTCAGGTGTGAACCATTGGCACCTGGCCTTGGTGGTAATTTTCTAAGTCTGTCTGCCTTCAAGTATTTCTAACTACTGTTTCCACAGAAATATGCCTACGTAGGCTATTGTTCAGCTTTGATTAGTTTTGACAAAACATACTTGGTAAACCCCATGTTTATTGAGTTAGCACTTCCTGACCTTCTCATATTGCCCAATGAGTTTTTCTATTTATTTAAATGCAGTCAAAAATTCAATGTATATCCTACAAAATTAAGAAAAGTGACAAAAGGGCTGGGTTGGGAGATTTGGGTAAGAATGTTGAAAGAAGCTGGGAGCCAGTGGCTCATGCCTGTGATTCTAGCTACGCAGGAGGCTGAGATCTGAGGATATGGTTCAAAGCCAGCCCGGGCAGGAAAGTCCATCAGACTATTACCTCCAATTAATCACAGAAAAAGCTGGAACTGGTGCTGTGGCTCAAGCGGTAGAGTGTTAGCCTTGAGCAAAAGGAGCGTAGGGACAGTGCCCAGGCCCTGAATTCAAGCCCTATGACCAGCAAAACAAAACAAAACAAGAAAAAAAAACAAGAAAAGAAAAGAAAAGAAAGAAAGAAAGAAAGAAAGAAAGAAAGAAAGAAAGAAAGAAAGAAAGAAAGAAAGAAAATGTACGCATTGTATTCATAAATTGCTTTGTTGAATGGCAACTCAATTTTAATATAAGAAACATATAAAGTTGGTGCCGGTGGCTCACACCTGTAATTCTAGCTACTCAGGAGGCTGAGATCTGAGGATATGGTTCAAAGCCAGCCCTGGCAGGAAAGTCCATGAGTCTCTTATCTCCAATAAACCACTAGAAAAACAGAAGAGGGGGCTGGGAAGGTAGCTCAGCGGTAGAGTGCATGCCTTGCAAGCATGAGGCCCTGGGTTCGATTCCTCAGCACCACATAAACAGAAAAGGCCGGAAGTGGCGCTGTGGCTCCAGTGGTAGAGCGCTAGCCTTGAGCTGAAGAGCTGAGGGACAGCGCCCAGACCCAGAGTTCAGGCCCCATGACCGGCAAAAAAATAAATATATATAAAAAAAAGAAAAACAGAAGAGGCACTGTGGCACAAGCGGTAGAGCACTAACTTTGAGCTGAAGAGTGCAGGGACAGCACCCAAACCCAGAGTTCAAACCCTACAACCGACAAAAAACCAAACCAAACCAAACAAAAAAGAAACATATAAGGGCTGGGAAGATGGCTCAGTGGTAGAGTGCTTGCCTTGCATGTATAAGGCCCTGGGTTCAATTCCTCAGCACCACTTAAGCAGAAAAAGCCGGAACTGGCCCTATGGCTCAAGTAGTAAAGTGCTAGCCTTGAGCTGAAGAGCTGAGGGACAGCGCCCAGGCCCAGAGTTCAGGTCCCACAACTGATCAAACAAACAAACAAACAAAAACATACATAAGTAATTTGTAGTAACTATCAGCATAGAGAAAAGTTCTCATGTTTGTCAAGACTTATTTATGATTATATAACACATAAAATGTCTCCTTTAATTGATTACTATAATAGATCACCTTAATAGATCCTATAAACAATTTATGTTTGTAATATGGAAGCATTAGTCTTTTTTTTTTTTTTTTGGGTCCGGTCGTGGGGCCTGAACTCTGGGCCTGGGCGCTGTCCTTCAGCTCAACGCTAGTGCTCTACCACTCGAGCCACAGCACCACTTCCAGCTTTTTCCTTATGTGGTGCTGAGGAATTGAACCCAGGTCCTCAGGCATGCAAGGCAAGCACTCTCCCACTGAGCCACCTTCCGAGCCCCAGCATTAGTCTTTTATGGAACCAATGGCCTCAATTTTCTACCAGTTCATTGAAAACCATGTTTTCAGATTTATAAGTCAGTTTGAGTGTTGCTTTCATGTCTTCTGGTTTTCTTTTCTAGCTTAAGTAGCGAGATGATGTGTGTGTATATGTGTGGGTGCATGCTGGTCTTGGGGCTTCAACTCACGGATGAGTTTGTTTTGTTTTGTTTTGTTCTCAAGGGTAGTGCTCTACTACTTGAGCCATAGCTTTACTTTCAGCTTTTTTGCTGCTTAATTGGTGATAAGAATCTCACAGACTTTCCTGCCTGGGCTGGCTTTTAACTTTGATCCTCAGATCTCAGCCTCTTGAGTAGCTAGGATGACAGGTGTCAGTCACTGGTGCCTGGCTGTAAGGTGATTTTTTTTTTTTTGTCCATCATGGGGGGCCTGGGCGCTGTCCCTCATCACTTTAGCTCAAGGCTAGCACCCTACCACTTGAGCCACAGCGCCACTGTGGCCACAGCCTCAGGTACTTCCGGTTTTCTGATGGTTTATTAGAGATAAGAGTCAGACTTTCCTGCTCCGGCTGGCTTTGAACCTCAAACCTCAGATCTCAGCCTCCTGAGTAGCTAGGATTACAGGCAGGAGCCACCAGTGCCCGGCTTTGTAAGGTGATTTTAATGTCATGAAAACAATGATATCAAACATGTATGATTGGCCCTTGATATAGATCCGCAGGACTAATCAGTTTATATATAGAGACTCACTCAGAACAATCTGTAAGAAGCTGGCTTTATCTGTCCCTCCACTGAGAAGGGAACTGAGAAAGGGGGAGAAGGAACAACTTGCCCAAGGTCACCAGGCGGGACTGGACTATAGCCATGCCTTGAAAGAAAAATAGTTCCTGGAGTTATATGCATGGGGCATGGGGTAGTTTTTGAAGACACAGTCAGCTGGAGGAATTTCATCTTTTTCCCCCCTATGTCTTTAGATAATTTAAATACTGTAGTAGTTTTCTGGGCTTTTCAAAGGTTTGGCAGACAGGTATAGATCTATGTAAGTACAGTGATTTTGAAAATGGTTCATCCTGACCTTCCCAATCTCGTATAGTTATCGATCTGCTCAGCCTTTCTTCTTCTTCGGTCAATTTTTTTTTTTGATTCAGTGGTAGTTTTGTTAGACATTCTTCTATTTTGTTTAGATTTTTAAATTCACTGCCAGAGACGTGGACCTCGTTGCTCCATTCTCTTCTGGCATCAATGGGTGGTGAATGAGAATCTGATGCCAGGCAGGTGGCGATGATAGGTTTGCAGGAGTCTACAGTGGGCCGCAGTGAGCTGAAGCTCAGGTACTGGCAGGGCTGTGTTTCTGGGGTCTCTGAGTAGACTCCATTCCTCTGGACCTTCTGGACCATGAAACTCCAGCCCAGAACCTGAGTTTTACAGCTGAAGAACCCTCCTCTCTCACTTACTTTCCATTAGTTTCTGGGACTCAAAATAATACCATACGTGGGTTTGCTGTCCGGGGATTGTGCAGTTATTTACTTAAACAATTACTTCACAAATCACACACCCCATTTCAAACACCAAACTTATTATAAATTAAAGATGCTTGCAAGCCATAGACTCTTGCTTATAATAAACATTAATATCTTTGGATTTGATTTTAAAAAAGTAAAAAGCCTGGAGCTCCGGAGCTATGGATTCATGTTAGCCTTTCCTATGTCTTTAATAACTATTGTCCAAACACCAATAAAGAAAGCATAAAACCTTCCCGGTTTAAAAAAAAAAGACCAATTTCTTCTTTTAAATCTAGTTTTTCCCTGGTGGGATTTTTTTTTTCCTTTAGCCGAGTCCAAAAGGTAACTGTTTTCCTTTTTCTTTTTAAACATTTCTAACTCAGGAAGACAGTAGAAGCAGCAGCTGCTGGCAGCCAGAACTCACACAACCACTGCTTTGGTTTCCCAGTTGTTCCTTCACCCACTGGACACAATGATGACCACCACCACAAATCACTGTGGAGGGTCCATGCACTCTGTGTGCAGGAAATGCCCAAGGACTCATTAAGGCTCATGTGCTAAAGCTTGGTCCCCAGCCTACAGCCCTGTTGGACTGTTAGGAGGTGGTGGAGCCTTTAGAAACAGAAACCTAGGGGAGGAAGTTAGGTTATTGGGTTTGTGTTGGGCGGGGGGGGGGGGGGGAGGGAGGATTGTTCTTGAAGGAGATTTTTGGATCCTGGCTTCATCTTCTCTTTCCTTCCTAGCTTCCAAGAAGTGGGCAGCTTTGCCCCCAAGATATTTGGTCTTCCCATGGGATCAAAAGCCACCTACGGAAACTAGAGGCAAAGTAAAGCATTGCTTCTTTTAAAGTCACCTATTTTTGTCAGAGCAATGGAAAGCTAGCATGTGGGTCTTTGCAGAAAGCCCTAAGCTGAGAGCTCTCACTATGAGCTCTCTCTCCAGCCTTTTCTCTCCAGTGTGGTTTTCCCAAGGAACTGCCTGGAGACCAGTGTGTTTGGGGTTAAGGGAGCCGACCCATGGCTGGGCACAGTGGCGCATGCCTGTCATCCCAGCTACAGGAGAAGCATGGTGGCAGTGGTGCGTGCCTGTCTCTCATCCCCAGCGATGAGGGAAACACAATCCAGGCTGAGGACCGCAATCCAGGCTGGCCCAGGAGATCCTCCCTCAAAAATCACCAAGGTAAAATGGGGCTGGAGGTATGGCTCCAGTACTGTAGTACCTGCCTTGTGAGTGTGAGGACTGGACTTCAATCCCTGGGATGACAAAAGGAAAAACAAAACGTGGGGCCTGGTGGTCACTGAGGGTGCACTTTGCAGGGGAACAATCGGACCCCAGCCTTTCCCTCTTCCCCTCCTTTGGAGATCCAGCCGGAGGTGAGTGGTCTGGTTCTAGGCTGGGCTCCTGCCATGATGTCCTGCTGTGACCCCCGAAGCTACAGGGGTCCACTGAGCACGCAAGGCTGGAGCCCCAGTAAACCTTGCTTCTTCTGAATGCTCACCTCTCCATCGGGGGAAGGGGCTCTGCGGGCCCAACAGCTCTAGAGCATTTGCTTGTTCTGTGCCGGTGCTGGGGATTGAACTCAGAGCCTGGGCATTGTCCCGGTGCTGTTGTTCTCAAGGCTGGCACACTCCACCACTTGAGTCACAGCTCCTCTTGCGGATTTTTGCTAGTTAGAGAGAAAGAAGAAAGCTCAGGTGTTTGGTGGCAGTCATGGAAAACTGACCCAGACACCCAAAGAGGACATAAATCCATCAGACAATGTAGCCTCATGATGAGTATCTTCCCAGAAAATAAAATGAAGACAAGGGAACACTTGTCCAAGGAGACCTTTCTGAGAAGGTCACTTCCCAGCCGAGGAGTGAGGAGAAGAGAATCCCTAACAAGTGCAAACGTCCTGGGGCAGAATGGGGGGGGGAGTTGGTATGATGAGAGGAGGAGGGTAAGGAGGAGTCAGGTGCGGAAGCCTCCAGGTGGAGTTTCTTTAATCTGGGTGACCTGCAGGCCACTGGTAAGCTCCCAGTGTGGGTAAGGACCGGCCCGGGGTGAGACCTCATTTACATTTCAAAAAGTGCTCCAAAGTCTTTGCAAGCAAATTTCTCTGCTGACCGAGGAGAATTAATTAGTTAATATCCACACGACACTCAACAATCTTGGAGGAACACGAAGGTATTATTATTTCTTCACGGAAACCTTTCTAAATGGAGGTCGAGGCCGGTGGGATCCTTACTCTGAAGACGGACCAGGCAGGATGAGAAATGGCCCCGAGGCCCCCACCAAAGAAAACCTTTCTCTCTCTTGCCCTGCTGGGAAATCTCACTTCCATTTTTATCAGGCCAAAGAGGAACTTGGAAACTGAGCTGGTTGGGACTCTGTAATTAATTTCAAGGAATGTTTTCTCCTTTTACAGCTTTATACAAAGCTTTAAAAAGAACTCCAGAGCCGGGCACGAGTGTCTCACACCTGTAATCTTAGCTACACAGAAGCTAAGAACTGAGGATCACAGTTCAAAGCCAGCCCAAGCAGAAAAGTCCAAGAGAGTTCATCTCCAAAAGAACCAGCAAAAAGCCAGACTGGGGGTATAGCTCAAGTGGTAGAGTTCCAGCTGTGAGCAAGCAAGCCAAAGGGGCATGAGGCCCAAACTTCAAGGAAGCACAGTGAGATCAATGAAGGAAACACACTACCTTTTTTATTTTTAGTTTATTTTATTTGTATACCAGTACTGGATCTTGAACTCAGGACTTTGCTCAAGGATCTTCTGCACAAGGCTGACACTATCGCTTGAGCCACAGCTTCACTTCTGGGTTTTTGGTGTTTAATTGGATTGGTCTGCCTGGGCTGGCTTCAAACCACGATCCTCAGATCTCAGCCTCCTAAGTAGCTAGGATTACAGGCGTGAGCCACTGGTGCCTGGCTCCAAGCCACCCACTTTAAACACACCAGCTCATTTCATTGAAAACTTAACACCACTGGGTCTTGGTGATGCCCCAGTATCATAGATGAGGGAAACTGAGCCACACCGCGACCATGTAACATCCTGTGAGCTCAATGGTCATCGCAGCCAGGGTGGGACTAGAACCCGATGCCCAGCGTTCACCAGCTTCAGCATTCCTTTGAAGGAAAACCTGAAGAATAACTTGGATGTTTTTGCGCATCCTCTGCCGGCTTCACAGGCAGGGCCCTGCAGGCATGCTCTGTGTTATTTATTTATGTTTTTCCCCTTTTCTCTTTCTTTTAAATGTGAAGTCATGGGGGAGGGAGGTGGGCGGGTGTGAAGCAAAGAAATACCTTTCCCAGACTGTCTGGGAAACCTTGTGAAGTCGGAGTTGTGTCTCAGTGCCAGACGACTGGCTGCTGACTCCATGGCTCTAAAAGGCAACAAGGCCTAAAAAAACACACAGGTCCCCAAATCCACTGTCACCGCCGAACCCAGAACAGATCAACATAGAGCGCCTGAGTCATCTGCGAACGCTGCCACTCAGCGGGCTGCCTAGTTAGAGCCAGCAACGCAGTAAAAACCAGTAATATAATAATAACAACAAGAAGAAGAAGAAGAAGAAGAAGAAGAAGAAGAAGAAGAAGAAGAAGAAGAAGAAGAAGAAGAAGAAGAAGAAGAAGAAGAAGAAGAAGAAGAAGAAGAAGAAGAAGAAGAAGAAGAAGAAGAAGAAGAAGAAGAAGAAGAAGAAGAAGAAGAAGAAGAAGAAGAAGAAGAAGAAGAAGAAGAAGAAGAAGAAGAAGAAGAAGAAGAAGAAGAAGAAGAAGAAGAAGAGGTAGCAGCAGCAAATCTGGGCATGGTTGGCTCACACCTGTCATCCTAGCTACTCACAGGAGGCTGAGAACTGAAGATCGCGGTTCAAAGCCAGCCCAGGGAAGGAAAGTCTGTGAGACTCTTATCTCTAATGAGCCACCAGAAAATTGGAAGTGGAGCTGTGGCTCAAAGTGGTAGAGCACTAACCTTGAGAAGAAAAGCTCAGGGCCAGCACTGAGGCCTTGAGTTCAAGCCCCACGACTGACAAAATAATAACAATAACAATAATAATAATGGCTGTGCTTCAGTTTAGATGCCCGCAGTGCTCTGAGGGGATGATGAGCAGCCGTTACCCCACATCGGACACTGCTTGTCTGCTGAAGGGGTGCAACTCACACTGTAGACATTGTCAATGGCATCAGGCTCAGATTCAAAGGAGCTTTGATTTCCTAGGGAGCCCCGCCTTCCTGGGCACAAGACAACTCCATGCATCAGGGTAACTGCCCAGCTGCCACCAGTCAACAGGTCAACAGGAGCCAGGAGTATTCCAGTTCCTTAAGAATTACTGAGAGGAGGAGTAAACGTGGTCGAATCACTAGTTCCAGGCCAGTCTCGGCTACTTTGCATGGTGCAGACCTGGGTGACTCGTGTCTGCAGTCCTAGCTCTTCAAGAGGCAGAGATGAGGAGGAATTCTGTTTGAGGCCAGCCCAGGCAAAAAGTTAGCAAGACCCCCATCTCAACAAACCAGCCAGGTGGTATACACCTGTAATCTCAGCTATGTGAGTGGTAGAGGTAGAAGGATCACAGCCTCAATCTAGCTCCAACAGAAAGCATGCATACATTATAGGAGGCTGTTAATTTTTCATTAGCTATTTTGCTATTCCTCTGGCTCAATTACATGGTCCTGAGGAGCAAGAATAGAAATGGTACTGGGTGCTGGTGGTTCATGCCTGTCATCCTAGCTACTCAGGAGGCTGAGATTTGAGGATCCTGATTCAAAGCCAGCCTGGGCAGGAGAATCCATGGAGACTCTTATCTCCAACGAACCACCCAAAAAAGAGCTGTGCATGGGGCTGTGGCTCAAGTGGTAGAGTGCCAGCCTTGAGTGAAAAAGCCCAGGGAGAGCAGGGAGCTCTGAATTCAAGCCCCAGTACTGGCAGGCACGTGTGCGTGCGCGTGCACCCGCACACGTGCACAGACACACACATGCACACACAATGCTTTTCTCCTTGCCTCTCACCGCGTCGCCCTCACAGGTCCCCTTTGTCTGTCTCTGTGGTTGGTTTGGCAGGGTGTAATTTCTCCATCTCTGCAGAGAGGATTCCTCCTTTGAAGCGCAGATCCCTCTTGCTTCATTCTGTTCCTTACAGGCCTGGTAGGGCCTGTACGTGTGTGTGGCAAGGGGGTGGGGGAAGGCAGGGAGAGGAGGCGTAAGAATAATGAAGGGAGCTGGTGGCTCAGGTCTGTCATCCTAGTTACTCAGGAGGCTGAGGTTGGAGGATCATGGGTCAAAGGCAACTTGGGCAGGAAAGTCCATGAGATGCTGATCTCCAAAAAGCACAAGTGGAGCTGTGGCTCAAGCAATAGGGCACTAGCCTTAAGCAGAAAAAGCTGAAAGACCAGGGCTAGCCAGTGAGGGTTCCAGGCCCAGGACTGGCACACACACAAACACCAATCCATGCGCCCATTCTTGCCTAGACCAGGAGGGAAGCTGAATTTCAGTGAGGCTTCAGCTCATGAATTTCACTTGAAATAATGTTCAATCCCACTGTCCTGGGTGCGGGGGCTTCATGGAGTGTCTCATGGAGACACCCCACATGCCAAGAAACTAAAAGCAAAAGGGATTCAGGGCCTGGTGTTTTAGAAACAAAAAGTCTGAATATAACATGTAGGAGGCTAGTGCTCTACTACTTGAACCACACCTCCACTTCTGACTTTTTTTTGATGGTTCACCAAAGATAAGATTCTCTCAGACTTTCCTGCCTGGGCTGGCTTTGAAACTCGATCCTCAGATCTCAGCCTCCTGAGTAGCTAGGATGATAGGCGTGAGCCACCAGTGCTCAGCTGGGAACACGCGTTTAAATAGCATTTTCTAGAAGGCAGATTGATTGGTGCTGCTTAAGGACAAGACAGAGTACTGCTTACACTATCCCAGGGCAACTGTGTGGTTGTTGAGCAGCTGCTGGTCCGGGCGGAAACATTGTGACTATAGACTCACACCTTATTCCAGGAGCTGGCCTGAGAATAGCATTTTCTCTTCCATTGTGAAGGTTTGGGTTACAAGATGCTAATTTAAAATGGCCTGCTCCCCCCCCCACCTCCCTGCACTGCCCCCTGCAGGGGAGTCGTACCATGGAGACACAGCTCATTACACTGGCTCTGGCTTTCTCCTCTCATTTCCAGGCAGGTGAGAGATGGCTTTTTGAGAATGTGTTCATCATGGCCGGGTGCCTTTCGGGAGGGGAGGGGGAGAAACAGAAGAGGGGCTCTTGTTGCTCAGTGCTAAATGACGGTTCGTGGACAATGAGGGACGTAGTTCTTGTCTAGGGGTGCTCTTGGCTCACACCTGTAATCCCAGCTACTCAGGAGGCTGAGATTGGGAAGATTGAGTGAAAGTTCTGAACTGGGACACCTGGATTAAGTGGTAGAATGCCAGCTGAGAGCAAGAAAGCCGAGCAACCGCGAGGCGCCGAGTTCAATCCCAGGGACTACCAAGAAATGAACAAGTGGAAAAGTAGCTGTTAGAATCTGCTCTGTGGTAGGGTTTTAAAACTTAATTTCTATTTGTATACTACAGCCAAGTCTTCGTTATCACTGGAAAAAGCTCAATAAATGAGTGGGCAGAAAGAAGTTGTTGCTGTTTTTTTATTTTATTTTAGTTGTTGTTTTGTGCCAGTCCTGGGCTTGAACTCAGGGCTTGGACACCATCCTCAAGCTTTTTTGCTCTAGGCTAGCGATCGCCCACTCGTTTCCCAGCTCCACTTCTGGCTTCTTAGTTGGTTAATTGGCCATTAGACTGTCACAGACTTTTCTTGCCCGGGGTTGGCTGCAAATCTAGAGCCTCAGATCCTAGCCTCTTGAGTAGCTAGGATTACAGGCGTGAGCCGCCAGCCTCCTGCTCAGAAATAAGACTTTTTACAATAGAAGGAACTTGGGCAGGCAGGGTGGGATCACCTTGCATGGCCAGATCTCCTGTCTGCATTGGCCCTGTGGGATTGTGGCCCTGTGGGATTCCAGCTCTTTCTAGAGAAGTTGGAACTCTTTGGCTATTCACACAAGAAATTAACTGCCAGGCAAATTCCAAATGCAAATCCACATTGCAGCACTGGCTGTGACTTGACTATAGTGTATAACAAGCACATAATTAACTGCCTAGAAGAAGTATTCTTTACACAGAGCTGTTAAATAAAGAAATGAATGAGATAGGCATTCTGTGTGACTAGCCATATCACAGAGAGTGGAAGATAGAAGCAAGGCTTTTGGCTGGAAAAGGGAGAATGAGGGAGTCACGGTGATTGGGCAGAGAAACAGCAATTTCAAGAGAGTTGATGTATAGTCGGATGAATAAAAAGAATGATCTTATCTGTCTCTTCTTCCAGAAATCTACTCAGGTCTGCCTTGTCCCCATCCAATAGCTCCTAATGAGTTGATAACTCCTCCATGTCCACCATAACTCCCAGTATTCAATACTTCACAAAATATCCAGCAGCCCCCACCCCCCTGCACATGCGCAGCTGTGAGCCTTGGGAGTGCTGAGACTATAACTCTGGCACTGGAGTTTGAACTCAGGGCCACTTGCTCTCACTCAGCTCATGGTTGGTGCTCTACCACTTGAACTGTGCCTCCAGGCTGGGCTTTTTGCTGCTCACTTTTGCAGTTGGAATCTCGTGGACTTTTCTGGTTGGGTTGCCTTTGCACTACAGTCCTCCAGATCTCAGCCTCCTGAGCGGCTGGGATTACAGGCGTGAGTTGCCAGCACCTGGCTTTTACACCACCCTACATACTCACTCAAAGCGGTCTCAGGAGTGATGCAGTGTGGGAGAATGTTGACAAACCGGAATAGTGCTCGTTAAGGAAGTAGAGCAAATGGACTTGTGTACTGTGTGAGTGTAGGATTGAGAAATGTATACCTGTGGGACTGGGGGCCTGGCTCAGGGGTGAAGCACCTGTATATCATTTGTGATACCCTGGTTTCCATCCCAAGGACATAAGGGAGTCAGGGCAGAAATCTAAATGGTGTGCACACACACAAGGAGAAATTGATTCTTCCTAGGATTTCCCAAGAGAGTCCCAGGAAGCAGGGACTTCTAATAATGTCACTTAAAGGGCATTTACCTCTGCCTTAAAAAATATATATTTAAGGACCAGGAGCTCTTAGGGTGGTTGGAAGAATGAGGGAGGTTGAAGGTGAAGTCTGACCCTCAATAAAATAAAAGTGGGGGGACAGACTGTCCACAGGACTCCCCATCACATGTGAAAAATAATTACCAAGCATTGAAAAGTGTTCAAAAGTATTGCTAAATGCAAATGCAGGCTGCAAAATGACATAGATCTTGTTGGTGTCCAAGGGGGGGGATGGTTTTCTTTCCCTTTTAATCAAAAAGAAAGAAAAGAAAGGAAGGCAGGCAGGCAGGCAGGCAGGCAGGCAGGCAGGCAGGCAGGCAGGCAGGCAGGAAGGAAGGAAGGAAGGAAGGAAGGAAGGAAGGAAGGAAGGAAGGAAGGAAGGAAGGAAGGAAGGAAGATCTCCTAGAAAAAGAAACGAATGACTAGAAGCAGAGATTGTACAAGTAGCCACTACTGAGTGCTTTTCCCTGGCTCTGGTAACTCCCTGGATCTGTGCTGTCTTTCCGAGGGGTTCTGTGTGCAGAATGTTCACTTGAAGAACAAGAAAATGTGCGATTCCTTTCACTCAACGTGAGCACTCTCCCTGTGAAGTCTTTGAATAACAGTCTTAATAATGTGGAGAATCATGGTGGTTTTTGTTAGGCGCAAATGTGGATTGCCACATTTGTTATTGTGGTATGATGTCATATTTGCAGCAGTTTATGGGGCTGCTTCTAAAGAGAAAGAGAGTGGTTAGTTCTCTATCAGCCTGGGGATTTTTAAATTCAATGTAATTTTATTTTGCTGGTATTTGGAATTGAACTCAGGCCAACACTGCTTGGCTTGTTTACTTAGCTGGCACTCTACAACTTAAGCCACGCCACCAGTCTAACTTTTTGGCTTGTTAGTTTGGAGATGGAGTCACATGAACTTTTCTCCCCCAGGCTAGCCTCATACCATAATCCTGTGGATCTCAGCCTCCCAAGTAGCTAAGATTATAAGCATGTGCCACTGGAAGTTGATCTTTTCTTTATTTCTGTTATACCAACTATAATTTGTGTCATAATATTTTTTTAAGATTAGTAAGCATTTCCAAAGTAATAACTATGTGTTACATGGAAATCAAAACGATATGTCAGCCAGGCACCAGTGGCTCATGCTTGTAATCCTAGCCACTCAGGAGGCTGAGATCTGAGGATCACAGATACTCAGCCTGTGAGATTCTTATCTCCAACAAATTACCCAGAAAAAGTTCGAAGTGTCTCTGTGGCTCAAGTGCTATAGCACTAGCCTTGAGCACAAAGAGGCTCAGAGACAGCACCCAGACCCTGCCAAGCCCCAGGACAAGCAACAACAACAACAACAAAAGATATTTTATTTTCTTTGGTGCTGTGGTTCAAATTCAGGGCCTCACATTTGCTAGGCAGACACTATACCACCTGAACCACACTCCCATCCCTAAACAAGCAAATAGAAATACTCACAGGGATGTCAGAAAAAGCACAGAGAACACGTGTGTCCATATTCTATAAGGTTTCACAGCATCAGGCTTTGTGTTCTTTTTGTACCTACCTTCATTTCCTGATTAATCTTAGCTCTGTAGCAATTCTAGGAAAACCCCCGAAAGCAGAGCAATGGGTGAACCTTACATTGATTGTGTCACTTTTCTGCTGAAAAGTCTAACTCCTTATTGCTTTAAAATAGTCTAAACTCTGAGCAGATGTGTGTGTGTGTGTGTGTGAGAGAGAGAGAGAGAGAGAGAGAGAGAGAGAGAGAGAGAGAGAGAGAGAGAGAGAGAGAGAGAGAAGGAGAGAGAGACAGGGTTCAGGGCTTAGGTACTGTCCTTTGCTCTACCACTTGAGCCACAGCTTCACTTCTGGCTCTTTTTGGTAACTGGTGATAAGAGTCTCATGGACTTGCCTGCCCATGCTGGCTTCCACCTCAATCCTTAGATCTCAGCCTCCTGAGTAGCTAGGATTACATGTGTGGGCTACTGGTGCCCAGCTTACTTAACAACATTCCCCCCCTCTCTCTATATATATAATTTATTGCTATTATTAAGCTGTTGTACAGAGGAGTTATGATGCATTTGTTTACCCTTCCTCCCTCTCTTTCTGTACCTTCCTTTTCCTCCAAAAAAAGACATAAAAAAACCCACAAAAGCAAAAACACCACCACTATCACCACCACCACCAAAAACCTGTGTCTCTGGAATTCATTTTGATAAACAGTATTTTAAATGTTCAGAGGAGTTATGCCTTTGGGTTCCTCCCCTAGGGTCTCCTCCTTTAGTCTGACTGTTTAGTCTGTTTATATGTGAATGTCTAGAAAAAATGATCATGTGCAGTTGCATTTTGGGTCTTGTTTTTGCGTATGAGAGATGACATGTGCCATTGGAATCTCTGAGCTTGGCTTACCTCACTTAACATGATTCGTTCTAGGTCCCTCCATTTCCCTGAAAATGACATAATCTAATTCTAATAGCTGTGTAAAATTCTGTTGGTACAGGTACCACATTTTCTGGATACATTCATCTATTGTAGGGCATCTGGGATGTTTCCACAACTTAGCTATTGTGAATAGTGCAGCAATGAACATGGATGTGTAAGTGTCTTTGCTGTATTTTGGCTTGTGATGTTTTGGGTAGATGCCCAGGAGTGGTTTGGCTGGGTTGCAGGGAAGATCTAGGTTTAGTTTTTCTGAGGAACCAGAAAGCAGAACCAGACTGGTTCAGAGTGGTTGTAGTAGTTTACATCCCCACCAACAGTGCAATAGGGTTCCTTTTTCCCGACTCCCTACCACGTGGGTTATTGTTCAAACTTATGATGTTGGCCAATCTTACTGGGGTAAGATTGTTTGACTTGCATTTCCTTATGTTGTTTCTTGGCCCTTCTTCCCTTTTCTTCTGAAACTTCTCTCCTTAGCTCCTTTGCCTATTTAGTGGTTGGCTTATTAGTTTTGGGAGTTATTGATTTCTTGAGCTCCTTGTATATTTTGGATATTAGGCCTGCGTCAGATGTATTGCTGGTAAAGATCTTCTCCCAGTCTGTTGGCTATCTTTCTAGTTTAGCAACCATGTCCTTTGCTGTGTGGAAACTTTTTACTTTGATGTACTCCCATGTGTCAAGTCTCCTATCTGGGACTCTTCAAAAAGCTCCTGCTTATGCCTGAGTCCTAGGGCTTCTCCTACTCCCTCTTGGAGTAATTTCAAAGTTTCAGGTCCGATGTTGAGATCTTGGATCCACTTGTATCGGCATGTTTTTTACGGTCATGGGGTGAGGAGTTAGGAGGGATCCTGGCACTATGCAGGAAGAACGGGTCATGGGAGCCTACTCTGAATGCTGCCTGGTGCCGGGCGCGTCGCCCCTGACACACAGCTGCAGGAAATGGATGCACGAAGGCACACATGCACACTGGCAGAGGCCACTCAGGAGGGGGGGATGTGGGGTCCTGCTCAGCAGGCAGCCTTCAGGGATGGATGGTGGGGGTGGCCATTAGAAAGCTTTCTGTTAGTCTGAAGTCTGATAGAAGAAAGGCTCTAGGAACTAGTTTGAGCTGATGATGTCTTAGTCTGTTTCATGTTACTATACCAGAGTACCACAGACTGAATGATTTATAAGGAATAGAAGCCTGTAGCAGTCCAAGGGGGAGAGGCCCATATTGCCCAGGGCCTTTTTACTACGCTACTACTATGGTGTGTGTGGGGGGGGGCAGTCATGGCTGCCACAGGCAGGGAATGGCCCACTCAGGTCTCTCTTTGATGAAGCCAGCAATCCTATCACCCAAGACTTCCTCTGACCCTGATGGCCTCCAGATACCATCAGTGTATGAACTTCTAACACCTGAACTTTGGGGGGGGGCACACTGGAACCCTAGGTACTGGGAAGGGGGGTGCTGGGCTTAGCAATAAAAGGACAGGTCACTGCCTAGAGCAAGAGGGTCCAGTGGGAAGAGGAGGAAGAGGAGGAGGAGAAAGGAGGGGAGGAGGAGCAAGAGGAGGAGGAGGAAGGAGCAGAAAGAGGAGGAGGAGGAGGAAGGGAGGGCATGAGGGGAGACGGCGTGGAGACCGTTGCCACAGCTATGTGGCTGCACACTTTGGACCTCAGACAAGGTGTAAGGACCCAGGACTCCCTCTACTTCCAAGTAGAAGCCACGTCCATTAGCTCCACTGCTGTGTCTGCATAGCAGCCACCGTTTGATACCCACGGGTGTGCCCTGGCCAGAGAAAGCCCTGAGCACACCCTGCGTGATTCATTCACTCGCTCACTCACCCACTCACTCACCCACTCACCCACTCACTCACTCACCCACTCACCCACTCACCCACTCACTCACTCACCCACTCACCCACTCACCCACTCACTCACTCACCCACTCACCCACTCACTCACTCACCCACTCACCCACTCACTCACTCACCCACTCACCCACTCACTCACTCACCCACTCACCCACTCACCCACTCACCCACTCACCCACCCACCCACTCACCCACTCACTCACTCACCCACTCACCCACTCACTCATCCACTCACTCACTCACTCACTCACTCACCCACCCACTCACTCACCCACTCACCCACTCACCCACTCACCCACTCACTCGCTCACTCACCCACCCACTCACCCACTCACCCACTCACTCACCCACTCACCCACTCACCCACTCACTCACTCACCCACTCACCCACTCACTCATCCACTCACCCACTCACCCACTCACCCACTCACCCACTCACCCACTCACTCACTCACCCACTCATCCACTCACCCACTCACACACTCACTCGCTCACCCACTCACCCACCCACTCACCCATTTACTCACTCACCCACTCACTCATCCACTCACTCACCCACTCACTCACCCACCCACTCACCCACTCATCCACTTACCCACCCACTCACCCACTCACCCACTCATCCACTCACCCACTCACTCACCCATTCACCTACTCACTCACCCACTCACCGATTACAGGCAGGACCTACGGTGCCTGGCCTGTCATTACCTTCTGATGAGCTTCCTGCTTCTGCCCCTGCCTCTCTCCAAAAGGAGTTAGGGAGAAGGTAAGTCAGATCACTGTTCAGAGCCCTGCTCGAGGTAGGATGTCCATCACTCCTTGCACACTCTCTGGCACACTTTCTTCCACACAGCCCAATCTATGCATGTGTGTGGACACCCTTGGCTCAGGAACTGTGTCCTTTGATGTCTGTCTGGAATATTCTCCCTCAACAGTCTGCATCCTCTCCCCACCACACCCTGCAGCTCTGGAAGGAGGGGGCAGAAAAGAAGAGCTGGGGTGGAGACCAGTGTTTGAAGCAGCTAGAGGTGGGTGGGGAGGCCGTAGGAAGGGGCTGGGCCAGGAAGCAAGCTGCTCAAGCATGCAGGGCCCCGGGGCTGGGGGAGCTGTTGGAAGGGGAAGCGGAGGCAGGGTCCCCAAGGAAGGAAGAGGGCACAAGATCAAAAGCATCAGGAGATGAAACAAAATTAATTAAGAGCTTCATGCCTGAGAGCCATCATTTTCTCTGTGAAAGAGAAGGCAGGCTGTAACCCCCAGGGACCAGGGCTAACTGAGGGGCAAGAGGAAGTAATCAGGTGGATCGAAGTCCGTCAGCCATGGAGGGGTGGGAGATGGGGGGAACAGGGCAGGAGAAAGCTGACAGGGATGTGGAAGAGAGCCACTCTGAATGCCACCAATGCGGCCGAGGGCCCAGGCAGGGCTCAAACCTGGAGCCCCACACCTCCTGGGATGGGGAGGTGGGTGCGGGCTTGTTCCCAGGGTATAACAGCCAGAACAAAATCCCAGCGGGCCCTTGCTATTTCCAGCATTCAGAGGTCAGAACTGAGGCACACAGCTTGTAGTCAGTACTGGGGTTCTCCAGAGGAACAGCAGGACCAGTAGGATATTCATTCATATTCATTCATTCCCTCCCTCATCCATTCGCTCATTCATTCTCTTCCTTTCATTCCCTCCTTTCCTCATTCATTTCCTCATCCACCCCTCCACTCAGCCACTCACTTACTCATTCACTTGTTCACTCACTTACTGATCCACAGACTTGATAATTCACTCACTTGATCATTCACGTAATCGTCCACGCATTCACTTGCTCACTGACTATTTCACTTATTCCCTCATTAAGTCACTTATTTATTCGCCCACCCACGTATGTACTCACTCATTCACTCATTTACTTACCATTCATTTTCTTTCACTCATGCAGGAGAGCACCAATGTGAGTCCAGAAGGATTCCTGCTTACTTCAGGGAAGGTCAGCTTTATTTTGTTCCAACTGATTTTATTTTATTTCAACTGATTAAATGAGGTCCATTCACATAGGCATCTGATCTCCTTATACCTCATTAAAGACATTGCTTCAGGTTCCCGGGGTGGGGGTGGGGGAAATACTTGACCAAACATCTGGGCACCCTATAGCCCAATTAAGTTGGCATATGAAATTAACCATCACAGCAGGTGGTAGGGCCTATATTAAAAAACCAGCTTCTAGCCGGGCGCTGGTGGCTCACGCCTGTAATCCTAGCTACTCAGGAGGCTGAGATCTGAGGATCGCGGTTCAAAGCCAGCCCGGGCAGGAAAGACCATGAGACTCCTATCTCCAATAAATCACCAGAAAACCGGAAGTGGCGCTGTAGCTCAAGTGGTAGAGCGCTCGCCTTGAGCTGAAGAGCTGAGGGACAGCGCCCAGGCCCAGAGTTCAAGACCCACGACCGACAAAAAAACAAAACAAAACAAAAAAAAAACAGCTTCTGTGAGAGTCCAAGGGAAGAAGTTGCTGAAACAGAGGCTGGGGCTGAGACTCCATGGTTGATGTGAGGCCTGGGGAAAGCCCAAGGTGGGACATGTTGGTGCTGATGGCATTATCGAGAATAATCACCATGTTGGATTGATGGAGCCAGCAAGAAGGGGGCCACATGCACCTGCATCTGAGTCCAGGTTTCCGGCCAGTGGGCAGGGGAGCATAAGTTGGGCATGGGCCTGATGCACCTTAGCTGTCCACCACAGGAGCCACAAGTAACACAGCACACTGGAAACATGGCTAGTGAGACTGATGAGCCACATTTCCTATTTTATTTCATTTGAATTGGGTTTGATTTCAATTTCAAAACAATCATCTGTCCAGCTCTTGTATAAACTTTTCAAGTAAGTTCGGATAACTAAGATGCATTGACTATTCTTTCTCAACTGTAAACATTTTGTTGTTGTTGTTGTTCTTGGTCGTGAAGCTTGAACTCAGGGCCTGGTTACTGTCCTTGAGCATTTTTTTGCTCAAGGCTAGTGCTCTACCACAACACCACTTCTGGCTTTGTCTGAGTATTTTATTGGAGAAAAGACTCTCACAGACTTTTCTGCCCAGGCTGGCTTTGAACCATGATCCACAGATCTCAGCTTCCTGAGTAGCTAGGATTACAGGCGTGAGCCTGTATAAAGACACAGATAAACTATTTCTGCCACAACTGTCATATCTTCATTGGGATGTGTTATAGACATAAAATGGCTGGGTTTGAACTCATAGTCCATGTTTACTAGGCAGGTACTTGACCACTTGAGTCGCATACCCCAGCCTACTTTTTTCCTTGGAGTTATTTTTTGGGGTAGGGTCTCCGAACTCTTTCCTGAGGCTGGCCTCAAACCACTGTCCTCCTACCTATTCCTCCCAGGCAGCAGGAATCACAGCCATACACTACCATACTTGGCTTGTTTGTTGGGATGGAAATCAAGTTGATAGAGCCCTAACCTAGCAAGTGCAGGACTCTGAGTTCAAAACCTCAGTACTGTAGAAAAAAAGGTGTGTGTGTGTGTGTGTGTGTGTGTGTGTGTGTGTGTGTGAGAGAGAGAGAGAGAGAGAGAGAGAGAGAGAGGGAGAGAGAGAGAGAGGGAGAGAGAGAAACACATGTGTCACTAACTTTTGTCCAGACTGGCCTTGAACCACGATCTTCCCAATCTCTGATTCTCTAGTAGCTGGGATTACAGGCATGTAATACCATATTGGGCCTCATTAACTCCTTTTTCTGGTGGTGGCGGGGGAGTAGGGAGAAGAGGGAAGCAGCATTGGATTTGAATTTAGGCCCTGGTACTTGCTCTTCATTAACATTTGTTGTTCAGATTATATATTGAATCGAAACAGCATTTCTTAGGTTAGCTAAGATATAGTGTCACACTTGATTTCCTCTGTTTTAATTTTTATGTGTTTCAAAAAGAAAACCCCAAAAAACCAGGGCTAAAAGTTCTAAATTACTCCTGTAGGTCATATCACACGGATTTAGCAATGTCCCCAAGGCTGACGCTCACATTCTGAGGGGTGGAGACCAGACACCGGCTCCCACAGTCTGCAGAGGATGCTGGGAAAAGTCAAGGAAACCTCGGCCTCTGTAGCCATGTGTCTGAGGTGCTAAGAAGCTGCAGCACTGGCAGGCAGTGATTGGAGGTGATGTTGGTTCTGGTGAGGACATGTGTCCTCCATCCTTTGATTACCCATGAGACGCTTTCCCAAGGGCTCATGTGCCACATGCCCAACGCCGGAATTACTACCATGAGCAAGTGGCTTCTAAAGTCTCCACGGAGGATTGGGGACATCGTGTGTGTCACGTGGCCCTTGTAAGAGCTGGCTATCAGCACAATGCCTGGCTTGTGGTGGTCTTCAACAGACATTCATTCATTGAACAAATATAATTGGCTTAGGCCCTCAGATAAAGAAAGAACCAGAGCTAGGATGTGTGAGTCATTCATTCAGCAAATACTTGAGCTTTTGGTTTTCAACCTGGAAAGCTACAGCACTGAAGCAAACAGACAGGAAAGCATCTTCTCTATTTTAAGTTCTGCTTACATGTGCATGTGAAAATAGATCATGTGGATCAAGCCACCGTAAGTACGCACAGATACGTGGGCATGTGTGCTGGTACTGGGGCTTGAACTCAGGGCCTAGGCACTGTCCTTTAGTTTTTCACTCAAGGCTAATGCTCTACCACTTTGAACCACAGCACCACTTCCGGGTTTCTGGTGGTTAATTGACAAGAAGACTCTCACAGACTTTCCTGCCCAGCCTGGCTTCTAACCATCATCCTCAGATCTTAACCTTCTGAGTAGCTAGGGTGACAGGCGTGAACCAGAGATACCAGAGTCACAATAAGAACTATGAATAAAAAGAAAAGGGAACAGAAAGGTTGAGAATGAAGATGTGGCCACATGTCAGACTTCTTTGGTATCCTGGGATTTGAACTCAGCACCTTGAACTTACTAGGCAGACACTCTACCACCGTTGAGCCATGTCCCCCGTGCCATTTCAGACTTCAGACTTTCTTTAAGGGGTTGACATGTGTCTAGAGACCTGAGTGATGTGAGTAAGGTAGACTTGATTATGCTTGGACAAAGAGCATTCAGGCAGAAGGAGCAGCAAATGCAAAGGCCCTGAGGCCCCACGGTGCTAGTATATTTAAGTAGCAGCCAAAAGGCTGATGTGATTACAAGGAAGTGAGTGAAAATAAAAACTATAAGGGGCTGAACCACTTAGATTTCATTGGACTAGATTCTGCAGGAGAGGAGAGCAATTATTATTGCACATTTCGTAAGAGATTCCCTAGGGGGCTTTACAGGTGTGCCCAGCTTTGTACACAGAGTCCAGGTGGAAGGAAAGCTCTGGCCCCCCAGCTCTTACCGAAGGATTTCAGAGAGTGTTGGCTGGGCTGTGTTGAGCACCTCTATAGTTCCTGTTTGGCTGAGTGCACAGTGCGACTTGGAGCTTCCTTCCAGACTTGGAATGAGTCTGCGTTCTGTCCCTCCTCACAAACACCCCACTGTCACGTGACAATCCCCCTGGTCACGGAAGCTTTTTGTTTTGTTATTTTTTTAAATCCGCTTAGATGTGTGTGGCTTGCCTAACTGGTCCCACAAATCACTGGTTATCAAGCCAGTCAATGGTGTGTGGCCGGCCAATTTCACAGACAAACACCTCTCTCCCGGTCACCCGGTGCCCTGGCGTGGGGAGGCCTGATTTACAAAGTCAATACAAAATACTCTCAGGGAATTACTGGGCTCGGCGGACTTGATGCATGAGATTAAAATCTCCACGTTCGGCGCCACAGGAAGTCATTCCCCACGCACGAGATGGCAGGTGGAGTGTGGACTCGTCAGCCAGTCAGGGTCAGGCGTGACCGGAGCTGGAGGGGAAAAAGAGGCAGAGCAAAGGTTAACTGATGGAGCACATTCTCTTCCCTTCCCCATTGGGACACAACACGGGCCTTGACCAGGAAGCCATTTTTCACAGTGGAATGTCATCTATGCTGAGAAGGAAGGGCTGTTGTTTTTTTTAAGGATTTTAATTTTATTATTATGATTATTATTATTTTGTGCCAGTCCTGGGGCTTGAACTCCAAGCCTGGCACTGTCCCTGAGATGTTTCACTCAAGGCTGATGCTCTACCACTTGAGCCACAGCTCCACTTCTGCTCTTTGGTGGTTAATTGGAGGTAAGAGTCTCTCAGACTTTCCTGCCCAGGCTGACTTTGAACTGTGATCCTCAGATCTCAGCCACCTGACTAGCTAGGATTACAGGCGCGAGCCACCAGCATGTGGCTACTGTTTGCATCTTACTGATATCATTTTGATCTTTTATCATATATAAATACATATATGTAATATCTACATGCAGGTATGCATGCATTATACATACTAACATATAGCCACCTACCCGTATAAAGATATATACACATAAACACCCATATAAAACACGAATAATGTATGCATATCCATGTGCACGTATAAACACAGATGAAAATGAAGAAAGGAAAGAGGGAAATACAGCCATAAAATTAAATGCATATCCTAGCTGGGCACTGGTGGCTCATGCCTCTAATCCTAGCTACTCAGGAGGCTGAGATCTGAGGGCAGGAAAGTCTGTGAGACTCTTATCTCCAATAAACCACCAGAAAACCAGAAGTGACGCTGTAACTCAAGTGGTAGAGCGCTTGCCTTGAGCTCAAGAGCTGAGGAACAGTGCCCAGGCCAAGAGTTCAAGCCCCATGACCGACAAAAACAAAAAAATTAAAAACATATCCTAAAAAATTAAGACAGGGGCTGGGAAGAAGGCTCAGTGGCAGAGCGCTTGCCTTGCATGCCTGAGGCCCTGGGTTCAATTCCTCAGCACCACATAAGCAAAAAGAAAAAAGCCGGAAGTGGCGCTGTGGCTCAAGTGGTAGAGCGCTAGCCTTGAGCTGAAGAGCTGAGGGACAGCGCCCAGGCCCAGAGTTCAGGCCCCACGACCGGACCAAAAAAAAAAAAAAATTAAGACATTTGAGGGGAGGGGGGGCCTGGAGGGATGGAGAATAATGAAAGGGAGACCCCGATCAAGAGGTGTTTTACTTACTGATTTGTTGAATGACACCTCCCTTGTACTACTTATAATTTTTAAAAAAAAGAATCATACTATTTTCTTTTTCCTTCATGTAGCATAAATACTTTATCCTAATAAAGATACAAAAATATGTACATCTCGGGCCTGGGAAGTTGGTTCAGTGGTAGAGCACTTGCCTTGCATGCATGAGGCCCTGGGTTCAATTCCTCAGCACCATATAAGCAAAAAGAAAAAAGCCAGAAGTAGTGCTGTGGCTCAAGTGGTAGAGCACTAGCCTTGAGCTGAAGAGCTGAGGGACAGCACCCAGGCCCAGAGTTCAAGCCCCACGACCGGACCCAACATCTGACCCTTGACAACATAGCAAAGAATCTTCACAAAGAAATTACTCTGATGTTTCACTATTATGTCAATCTGTTTCAAAAAAAGTGAGTACAACCAAATATCCAGCAATAGGGTCTGATAAATATGCTAGGCTGTAACTCCAGCCGTTGTAAGCCAGGTACCCATTTCATGGTATGAGCAACTGTGACCAATAGCTGGTTTCTTTCTACCTTCCTTCCTTTCTTCCTTCCTTCCTTCCTTCCTTCCTTCCTTCCTTCCTTCCTTCCTTCCTTCCTTCCAACATACAATGATTAAAAACAAACAATACTAGCAGGTTTTTGTTGTTGTTGTTTTGGTTGTCAGTTGTGGGGCTTGAACTCTGGGCCTGAATGCTGTCCCTCAGCTCTTCAGCTCAAGGTGAGTGCTCTACCCCTTGAGCCACAGCGCCACTTCCAGTTTTTTGGTGGTTTATTGGAGATAAGAGTCTCATGGACTTTCCTGCCTGGGCTGGCTTTGAACCGTGATCCTCAGATCTCAGCCTCCTGAGTAGCTAGAATTACAAACATGAGTCACTGGCACCTAGCTAAGCAGTTTTTGAGAAAACAAAGATCAGTATGTTGAAGAAAAATGCTAGAATATCCACCAGAAAGATACTACAGTTACATCTAGAATCCCCACTGCTGTCCCTTTCTCTGTTTGAAAGAAATTGGTAGCCAGGCACTGGTGGCTCACGCCTGTCATCTAGCTACTCAGGAGGCTGAGATCTGAGGCTTGCTGTTTGAAGTCAGCCAGCTAACCAGCAAAGTGGAGCTGTGATGCTAATACTGCAATGTCAGTGTTGAGCACAAAAGCTTCAGACATTGCACCCAGGCCCTGAGTTCAAGCACGAGGACTGGAACAAAAAAAAAAAAGAAGAAGAAAAAAATTGGTTTTCCATTAATTGGGCCCAAATGTCCTATGATTGTAATCAGGAGAAAAGGAAATCATTCAAAATCTTTTGATTAGCCTTCCAGGTGGTCCTGGAGCTTGAACTCAGGCCCTGGGTACTCTCCCTGAGCTGTTTTTGTTCAACACTGATACTCTAGCACTTGAGCCACAGCTCCACTTCTGCCTTTTTGCTGGTTAATTGAGGATAAGTCTCAGAGACTTTCCTGCCTGGACAATCTTCAGATCTCAGCTCCTCAAGAAGCTAGGATTATAGGTGTGCACCACTGGTGCCCCTCACATATTTTTAACTCCTTAAAAAAATATCAAAACAGAAATGAATGCATATGGAAAAACATTCAGTAAGGTTTTTCTTCAGTCTGCCCTGGTTCTATCTCTCCAGAGGCAATCACCATGAGGAGCTTCTACTATAACCTCGTAGAAGTGTTCCATGCGACATGCACACACAAATACACAACAATCACATGCAAGCACGTACACCCCAACACGCACACACACAAAAACACAAACACACCCATATGCACACCCACACAAACAGAAACACACACAAATATATACACACACACATATACCCAGACATCTGTGACACATGTACACACAGACACCTGTTCTTTATAGTGCTTACCATACTTCTTCCCTTAATATATCTTGGAGAACTTTTTCTCTGAGTCACAACGTCTAGATCCATTTCATTTCTTTAATGTCCAAGCAGTGCTTTGCCCTCACAGGGCTGTGTCATGTGTATGGATAGCTTTGTATTCTTGCAAACGCTGTGTAATCATGATGATTTTACAATCGTTTTTACAAAGAAAAATATGAGTAAGGATGTTGTTTGGAGAAATCCCTAGAAGTAGACTTGCTGAGTGAGAGGTGAGCGTGTTTTCCGTTCTCACAGACACTTCCAGGCCTTGGTGCACACAGCTGTGTCCCCAGCCCAGGGCCTGGCCGCCCCTTCCACCCTGAGGCTTTATCTGTCCAGTCTGGTGAGTGAGGCTCAAGAAAAAGATGACACTTGGGGTGTGTGTGTGTGTGTGTGTGTGTGTGTGTGTGTGTGTGTGTGTGTGTGTGTGTGTGTGTGTGTGTGTGTGTGTGTGTGTGTGTGTGTGTATCACCAAGCGCCGGTGGCTCACACCTGTAATCCTAGCAACTCAGGAGGCTGAGATCTGAGGATCATGGGCCCAGAAAGTAAAGTCTGAGTCCTGTCTTAGATTAACTAGCAAAAAGTGGAGGTGTGGCCTAAGTGGTAGAGGGACAGCCTTGAGTGAATATAGCCAAGCAAGAGCACGAGGCCCTGAGTTCAAGGCCCAATACTGGCAATTCTATCTATCTATCTATCTATCTATCTATCTATCTATCTATCTATCTATCTATCTATCTGTCTGTCTGTCTGTCTGTCTGTCTGTCTGTCTGTCTGTCTGTCTGTCTGTCTGTCTCTCTGTCTGTCTGTCTGTCTGTCCGTCCATCTTCCTGTCTGTCTATATCATCTATCATCTGTCTACTACCATCTATTTACTAACCTCTATTTACTATTTATCAATCATCTACCTATAATCTATCTACTATCTATTATCTATTTACTATATCTATCTATCTATCTATCTATCTATCTATCATCTGTCTACTATCATCTATCTACTAACCTCTATTTACTATTTATCTATCAATCATCTACGTATAATCTACCTACTATCTATTATCTATTTACTATATCTATCTATCTGTCTGTCTATCTATCTATCTATCTATCTATCTATCTATCTATCTATCTATCTATCTATCTATCTATCTATCACTTACCTACCTTACATTGCAGGGAATGGCTAGAACGAGGTATGGTTGAGAGGTTTTGGCTTTGGAGGTGCTGAGGATGAAACCCAGACTTCATTCATCCAAGCCTACTGCTCTACCGCAGAGCCACAGCGCCTGAGATTTTTACTCTGTTTTCTTCATTTCCTGCCTCCTCTCCTTGCCCCTGCCTTTTCTCCTCCATCCCCCCCACCTCGATTTCTGCTGTCTTGAGTGTTGGGGAGCCAGCTGAGGCGGGACAAGGGGAAAGAGCTGGTGAATTACAAGGAGGGGAGTCCTGCAGTCAGGACAGGCAGGGACGGAACCTTGGCTCAGCTCTGAGCAGTGGAGGTCACCTAACATATGCTTCTGTGCTCCTGGGCTGTAATTCCCCTCCTCTGCTGGGACCTTGACCTTTCCTTCCCGACCTTGGGCGTGGCCAGCAATGGGGGAGGGAGGGGCCTTGTTTTTGACGTGGTCTGGCTCTGTTGGGCTTGTGTCTGGGGATTCACCAGCCCCTCCTGGAGCTGGAGACTGTGTGGCTGGCAGCACAGAAAGCATTCACCATGCATGGACGTGCAGGAACTCCACGAGGGAGGTCTCCTATGCCTCCATCTTACAGCCCGTAGGCCAGGGGCCATGGCTGGCTAGTGCCAGGGGATGGAAAACCCCAGAGTAACGGCAGCCCCCATGCACTGCCTCCACGCTGGACGGGGCATAGTCATTTACGGTGCTATAAGAACCACTGGATTTCACAGTGACAGATGAACCTTCAGATGAACAGTTGCATGCTCACCCTCAGGTCCATTATCGTCCATCTGAAACCAAAATTAACTGTGTATTCCAGATGTGTGTGTGTGTGTGCTGAACCTGGCAGTTCACACTTGAGGTCACCTTTGTTCCCCAACTTACAGGACCTTAGAGATGAGGGGGGGCAATAGCCACCATGAACTCACTGAAACACGAGGTCAAAGAGAGCCTGACGCCGTTCAGATCCACTGGCCCCAGGCACAGGGGAAGTCAGCAGTCTGTGGGGGGGAGAAGGGGGTTATATGTGAAGTTCTGTGTGTGCATGTTTGTGTGTGATGGTGTATGCACGAGCACTTTGTGACTGTATGTGTGTGCACATGACTGCATGATTTGGTGTGTTGTAGATGCACGAGTATGTGATTGTGTGTTTATGATTGTGTGTATGTGAAGGTTTGTGTGTTCATGTTTGTTGGTGATGGTGTGTGCATTTTGTGGCTGTATGCGCATATGACAGTGTGAATTTTATGTATGGCTGTGTGTGCATATGTGTGTAGGAGTGTATGCTTGTGCATGTATGACTGCTGTGTGTGCATGTGCAGATTTGTGTGTGCGTGTTGTGTGTGTGACGGTGTTAGGACTATGATTGTAAACATGTATATGTACAAGTGACTATAATTCCTGTGCATGCATCTCTGTGTGCGTATGCATGCCTGAATGTGTGTGTATGTATGATTGTGTGTTCATGTTAGGGTGGTGTGTTTGTGTGGCATGTTTGCATGTGATGGTGTGTGTTAGCACTGTGTGATTGTATGTGTGTGCATGCGAATGTGTATGATTTTGGTGTATTATGTATATATGAGTGTGATTATGTGTATATTATTGTGTGTATGCTGTGTATGTGATGGTATATGTTAGCACTTTGTAGTTATATGTGCACATATGTGCATGAGTATATGATGGTGTGTATGCATGTATGATTGTGTACACATGTGCAGACTTGTGTGTGTGTTTGTGTGTGTGATGGTGTGCGTTAGCACTGTGATTGTAAGCATGTGAATGCACACGTGACTGTCATTCTTGTGGATGTGTCTCTGTGTGCATATGTGTATGTGAGTGTGTGGTTATGTGTATGCACATATTTATATATGCACATGCGCATATTTATATATTGTGTTTGTGTATGTGTGATGGTATGTTAGCACTGTGATTGTGTGTGCACATATGATTTGTGGTGTGTTTGTGTTTGTGTGGGTTTGTGTGAATGCGGGTGTGTATGTGTGTGTGTGTATGGTTGTATGTGCATGTATAATTGTGGTGTATGTGTGCTTGTTTGTGCTTGAATGATTGTGTGGTGTATTTGTGTATGGGTGGATTTGTGTGTATGATTGTGTGGTGTGTTTGCATGTGTGCAGGTTTGTGTGGGGGCAGGTTTGTGTGTGATTGTGTGTGTGTGACTGGTGTGTTTGTGTGTACTGGTTTGCATGTGTGCACATATGGTTGCATGCGCAGGTTTGTGTGTGTTTGCACACACATGTGTAGACACAGGGGACAGGAGGGACCGGGCCACCTTTGCCCTGGAGGTCACAGCCAGCTGCCAGCCACGCAGTGCAATATGGCCGTGGCTCCATCCGGAGAGGAATGGACAATTGCTCCACGGTTCAGTGCTGAGGACCAGCCATCCCCGCCATCCCCAGCCATCCCCATGGACCCGCTCTGCGGGAGCCTCTTTATAAACCCGCTACGATTTACACTCCAAATGAAGTCCTAATAAACTGCCGCCAAGCCCTGCTGGAGCGGAGCGGGCTGGAGGCTCACTGCCTTCTAATAGAACAGGGGATGGGGGCTCAGCGGGACTCAGGGAGCTGAGGGGGGCTTGGAGGGGGTTCTGTGGGGGAGCTCAGAGAGAATGGGAGGCTGGGGGGTCTCAGAGGGGCTCATCAGGGCATCCACGTACCCCTCCTCTCTCCATTCCTCAGCCCCCCTCCCCTGGACATTTACCCCCCCCCATCCCCTAACACCTCAAGTCCCTGGTGTTCACAGACTGTAAGTTGGTTGCTCAAAGGACTTCCACACCCACACACCTCCCCTGCATGCAATCTCAAGAGGGAAAAGTCTTCACACAGTTAGTACTGAGCCAAGGTTGGTCTCTGAACCATGGTTGAGCCGTGGTTGGCTGAATCCATCAGCGTGTCTCTTGCAGATACAGAGGGCCAGGGGTGCCGGGCCTGGTTCACAGCCATGGTGCCTGGGCATGGCGCTCAGGGGAGCAGCCGGGCAGTGACTGCTCAGGGACAATGGTACCCAACACTGGCTGCACCATTGGGGCAAAGAGACCTGGAGCCCCACTTAGAAAGATTCCCAAGTGGCTGGTGTAGAAATGGCGTGGGCCTATTTCCGTGTGTGGACAGGACACTGCACCAACTTGCTGCTTTGTCATTGACTGGGATTCTGGGTGAGGCTGGGCTTGGCTGGTGGCTTCTACCCTTGATATACTCTCTTCCTTGCCTCCACCGTGAGCGGGTGGATCTGAGGCCACTGCATGGCAGCTCTACTCTTAGACTTGCATGATCACAAGCAACAGAAACTAACACTGAGACCAGGGCTTGAACTCAGCATACAGCACTTTTGCTCATTGGCTGGTGCTCTACCACCTGAGCCATGCCTCCAATCCCATTCACAGTCTCTTAAGTTAGTAGGATCTCAGTCATGAGCTACAGGTACCTGGCAAGTTTTGTTGGTGTTGTCGGCAGTGGGGCTTGAACTCAGGGCCTGGGTGCTGTCCCTGAGCTCTTCAGCTCAAGGTGAGTGTGCTACCACTTGAGCCACTTCCGGTCTTCTGGTGGTTAATTGGAGATGAGTCTCATGGACTTTCCTGCCCAGGCTGGCTTCGAATCTTGATCCTCAGATCTCAGCCTCCTGAGCAGCTAGGATTACAGGCGTGACCCACTGGCATCTGGCTCACTTGACAAACTTCTCGTGGTGTTTAAGAGCAACACAGTGCAAAACTCCATCAGTGATTGCTTCAGTTTCCTTAAAAGCAATAGGAGGGATGGTCCCAATATGAAGACCAGAACAGCTCCTGGCTACTTCCTTGGCTGAACTGTCCACGTCACCCGGCCCTCACTCTTGCTATGTGGATTTCCAGGAGGCTTTAGCCAAGAAGTGGGCCAGAGAGAAGGTAGAGGCTGGATGGTTTGTTCTCTGTTGTTGTAACTGTAGTCCAAAGCCCCCGATTCAAATCCTTCCTTGAGTTTGAATGGTGACAGAAATGAGTGCCATGTGCCAGCAAAGATGATGTCCCCTTCCCCCGCCCCACGCCTCCAGCCTTTTCTTTTCCCATTTCTTCCTTTTTCCTTTGTTTTTTTTTTGGGGGGGGGGGGAATCCTGGGCTTGAATTCAGAGCCTGGGTGTTGTCACTTGAGCCACGGCGCCACTTCTGGCTTTTTCTGTGTATGTGGTACTGAGGAATCGAACCCAGAGCTTCATGCATGCTAGGCAAGCGCTCTACCACGGAGCCATATTTCCAGCCCTTCTTTTTCCCATGCCTAAGAATAAGAAAAGAATTCACTGTCCTCTCACTTCTAAACCAAGATTATGGGGGGGGGGGTGGAAAGGGGTTGGCAGCTCTCAGGCCCTGAATTCAAGCTCCAGGACCCACAACAACAACAAAAAGTTTCAAGCTTGCTCTGTGTGTATATTTATAGTGTAGATAAAACAACAGGAATTTCCTGTCATCTACTTACTATACATTTTTTATTTTTTTTGAAGCTTGAGCTCAGGACCTCATGCTCTTATTTGGCTTTTTCTGCTCCAGGATGTGTTCACTTCCAGCTTTTTGCTGGCTCATTGGAGCTAAGAGTCAGTTACACTGATCTGCCTTGGCTGGCTTTGAACCTTGGTGCTTAGATCTGAACCTGCTGAGACGCTGGGATTCTAGGCATGAGCCACCAGCTCCTAGCTGCTTGTACTATTGAACTTACCACTTCTTTTTAATAATTCCCATCCCCCTTCACCCCTCATCCACCCTCTCCCTGAAAAAAAATCCAAGGGGTTTGATCAGCAGAAATGAAATGCACACGTGATCCAACGTGAAACTTTTCTGTGGACCTTTCCCCAGCTCAGAACCAGTTTAGTCCACAAGGAAGCCAGCCACGCCTCTTGCAGGTCCGGTGTCAGCGTCTCTGAGCTTTGCATGGTCTGACCTGCAGTGCTGGGCTGTTCACACAGGGGCTGCTGCACAAATGGTGCCCTGGGGTTTGTGCAGTGTGCAACCTGTGTAGCCGCCCCTCGTGGCCCTCACTGTATCGAGTGGATGGTCAGGCAACCCTGAGACTGCTATGGGCCTGGTCCAGCGAGTGGAGAAGCATATTTAGCTCATGGTGGTCAATCACACAGCAGCAAGACCCCAGACAAACAAACCCCTAGAGACCCTGGGATCTGTACTTCCAATGATACACCCCCTCCTCCATCCAACTCTAAGGGCCAATTTGTAGTGTTCCAGATTCCATGGAAATCAACCCAGGCCCCCCTGGGGCTTGCTGAACCACTCCAGGCAACTCCATGCCTAGTTTTACTTGTTCCTCTGGATAATTGGTTTAAAACTGATTACCCGGTCACTTAATGATGAGGCTTATCGACAGGGTATTTCAGCTGAGGGAAGCAATTAAAAAGTTCACCCTAATTAATCAGGGGTAATTAACAGGTCTTAAATTTTGTTAAAAGATTAATTATCAAGAAATCCAGAACAGAATCAATATGCCTTCCAGGAGGGTGAGCCGGGGCTCTGTGGAGTTGGAGCTGGGGTAACTGAGACCGGTTCATTCAGCCAGTCAGCAAATGTTCACTGAGCACCCAGTGGGGCCGCGGCTGGGGACAGGGTGGCAGAGGCTCTGCTGCTGATGGGCTTCCACGGATACAAGGGGGCAGAGAGGGCGTCACCATGATCATCTCCATCGCCGCCACCATCCTCTTCATCTTCAGCAGCTCCATCTCCATCATCACTATCGTCACCATCATCACCACCACCATCATCATCACTACCATCACCATCATCACCATCATCATCATCATCACCACCACCACCATCATTACCATCACCACCACCATCATCATCATCACCACCATCATTACCATTACCACCATCATCATCATTACCATCACCATCATCATCATCACCATCACCAACACCACCAACATTACCATCACCATCACCACCATCATCATCATCATCACCATCACCACCACCATTTCTATCACCATCACCACCATCATTACCATTACCACCATCATCACCACCACCATCATCATTACCATCACCACCATCATCATCATCCCCACCACCATCATTACCATCACCACCATCATCATCACCATCACCACCATCATTTCTATCACCATCACCACCATCATTACCATTACCACCATCATCAGCACCACCATCATCATTACCATCACCACCATCATCATCATCACCACCACCATCATCACCACCACCACCACCACCATCACCATCAACATCACCACCATCATCATCATTACCATCACTACCACCATCATTACCATCACCATCACCACCATCATTACTATCACCATCACCACCATCATCATCATCACCACAACCATCATACCATCACCACCACCATCATCATCATCACCATCACCACCATCATTACCATTACCACCATCATCACCACCACCATCATCATTACCAATACCACCATCATCATCATTACCATCACCACCACCATCATCATCGTCACCATCACCATCATTACCATCACCACCACCATCATCATCATCACCATCACCACCATCATTTCTATCACCATCACCACCATCATTACCATTACCACCATCATCACCACCACCATCATCATTACCATCATTACCATTACCTCCATCATCACCACCATCATCATTACCATCACCATCACCACCACCATCACCACCACCACCATCATCACCATCATCATTACCATCACCATCACCACCATCATTACCATCACCACCATCATCATTACCATCACCACCATTCCATCATAATCACGATCACCATCATCATCACACTCATCATCTCCATTATCATTAATATCAATATCATCATCTTTATTACCATCATCATCACCATCATCATCTTCACCATTATTATCAACCTATCACTGTCATCTCCATTTTTTTCTATCATCATCATCATCATCATCATCATCATCATCATCACCATCATCATCACTGCCAGCATTTCCATCACCATCATTACTCTCCATCATCTTCATCACCATCAATGTTATCACCATCTTTATCTTCATTTTTCTCCATCACCATTATGTCCACTGTCACCTCCTCCTCCTCCCCCTCCCCCCCTCTTCTCCTCCTCTTCTTCCTCCTCCTCCTCCTCCTTCTTTTTCTTTTTCTTCTTCTTCCTCCTTCTCCTCCCCTCCTCCAGCCATTGTCTTTTATGCACCTTGCGTGTACTGAGCTCTAGTGCATTACTTCACGACACCTTTACAATGACTGCCATGCAGCTGCTGTAAGGTGGTTCCCATTTATGGGTTAGAGAAACTGAGGCCCAGTCAAGAATCCAGGGCTGGGACCCCAGGGAGGGTGTGGCTCTGGTTTATTGCTAGCCCTGTATCAGGGTCCCTTGAATCCCCAGCCTGGGCAGGCAGTCAGCAGTGGTCAGCACCATGGACGGCTCTGCCTGTGAGCTGGGAGACGCTGGGTGCCATGAATGGACGAAGCTCGCAGCCCAGCCAGGCCCTCCGGTGGCTTCACCGCTCCCCCTCTCCCCCTTCTCCTTCTCTCTCCCTTCTTCCCTCCTCTCTCTCCCCAATCTCTGCCCCACATGCACACCACTCTGGGATCCTGATCTCAGATCTCAGCCTCGAGAGCAGCGGAAGTGAACTTCTGCCTCTCTCTGTGGGATTTGCTATGGAAGCCTAAGCTGGCTGGCACAGAGCAGCTGCTAACTTTTCAGAACTGATGGTTGGGGCCACTTTGAGTTAAGTGCAATGCAGAGAACCTCAGCCCCATCTCACTGATACAAGAACATTGTGTGTGTGCGCATGCGTGTGTGTGCACGCACAAGCGTGTGCTAGTGCTGGGGCTTGAGCTCAGGGCCTGGGCAACTGTTCCTTAGCTTTTTCACTAAACACCAGCCTAGTGCTCTACCACCACAGCGCCACTACTAGCTTTTTGCTGGCCATTTGGAGATATGAGTCTCATGGGCTTTCCCTTGCCTGGGCTGGGATTGTGATCCTCAGATCCTCAGCCTCTTGAGTAACTGGGATGACAGGCGTGACCACCAGCACCTGGCTCAAGAACACTCTTTCCCTGCAGGAGTTTTGGTAGCAGGCTGGGCTCAGTGAGCAGGCTGGGATTACAAAAGTAGACACAGTTGCATTGTCTGACTTGGGTGCCCAGGAGGCAGTGCGAAGTGTGGTGATGAGGAATGCAGCATTCGAAGCCCAGGGACCCAGGTTCAAGTCCCGTCTCTGATGCTGACTCACACAGTTTGCTTTGTCTTCCGTCACATGGAAACCCCAACAGCTTGCCAGAATCTGTCGGCTTCGTGGGTAACAAGTAGAACACAGAGCCAGGCCCACAGCCAACACACCAGATGGCGGCGGCTCTTGTTATTTTATTTATGTATTTATTATTTATTTATTTATTGTTGGTCATGAGGCTTGAACTCAGGGCCCGGGCACTGTCCCTGAGCCTCTTTGTGCTCAAGGCTAGTGCTCTACCACTTGAGCCACAGCGCCACTTCTGGCTTTTTTGAGTAGCTTATTGGAGATAAGTCTCATGGGGATTTTTTTCCTGCCTGGGGTTGCCTTTGAACCACAATCCTCAGATCTCAGCCTCCTGAGTAGCTAGGATGACAGGTGTGAGCCACCAGCACCTGGCTATTGAGCTTTTCTGCTCAAGGCTAGCGCTTGACCACTTTGATCCGCAGCACCACTTCCAGTGTTCTGGTGGTTCATTGGAAATAAGAGTCTCACGGCCTTTCCCACCTAGGCTGGCTTTGAACTGTGATTGTCAGATCTCAGCCTCCTGAGTATCTAGGATGACAGGTGTGAGCCACTGGCATTCAGCAGGCTCTTGTTATTTAATGACCCCCACCCCAAGTACTACTTGCCAAGATGGGGAGAATGTTTCATTTGTTTTCTATTTGTTGCCTTGGGTGTGAGTTCCTGAGCTCCACTCTTCCTGACCGTCACATCCCTTGGGTAAGAAGGGGCTGCAGTCTGCCCCAGGATCCTCAGAACTTTCATGGTCCCCGGGCCACCTGACTGGTTCAGGAGACATGGCAGCAACCAAGGATTGGCCAGCCCATGTCAGGGCCCACCCCCCCTGTGGAGACTCGAGCTCTGTCTTCTGTGGTGGCTCTGAGAGGACCTGATGATGGTTGGAAGGGGAAACCAATGTCATCTGACAGCATGATACTGTCACCAACCATTGGCACAAGCTGGGAACCCAGAGGGTCCCTGAGAGACAGAGAGATTCAAGCCTTCATGGCACCCTTGGGACTCCTGGATCGAGCGGAACCTGATCTCCTGGTTCTAAGAAGTCTCTGAAACCCGCTTTCACTCACTCCTGACCTAGGCCCATGCATCAGTTTCAAAGCAGTGGAAAAACTTGGCAGCGGTGCCTGGATTCTGTATCTGTCTTTGCTCCGAGCTATTCTCTCCACGGTCACCTTGAAGTCCAGAGAGGACAGAACTGATCGATAAGAGGTTTACAAGGAGCGAGAATGGGGGAGAAAGCCCTACCCCCCAAGAAAGGGAAAAGCAGAGCCTCTGTTGGACAGCAGCCCTGGAGGACAATGACCTGCAATAGTCTGGGGCAGGAAGAATCACCTTCTGGGGGCCAGACTGCTCCCCTCAAATGGTGAGAGCAATAGCATCCCCACAAATCCCAACAAGCAACCTGAGATTTGCCAGGGACTGCTTTAATCACAGTCTTCTCGCTCCCCCTCTGCCCTAATTCCTCCTCTGTTAGAACGACCTAGGATTCAGGTCCATACCCAGAAGATGATGAACAGAAATGCTCTCCAGCCTATTCTGCATGAATGTATCTCTGCCATCCCTAACCTGACCCGATGGGTAGAGGGCAGATTTGAGGTGCATTTCTAGAGCTGGAATCTCAATATCTGCGCAGGACCTTGGATCACCAGCGTTGTGAGTATATATGTAGTGAGTATTGACCAGGCTTTGTACTTGCTAGGCAGCTACTCTACCACTTCAGCACCAGCCCCTGATCAACGTAGTTCTTCTCCGAACACTTGTGGAGTGATGATGTCAGAACTTTCCTGGAAGGAAGCTGGGGAAGTCTGAACCCCAGAGCCATGGTGATTTCCACACACAAAGTTCCACGTCATTCCTTAGGCAACGTCCACGCGCTCTTCAAAACCCTGAGAGAAAGATGAGCACCGGGCAGCTGACCACCCACACTATGGCTTATGTTTTCCTTTGCATTCCTATGGCTTTAGGTTGTTATTATTTATTTATCTTTAATGCCAGTACTAGGGCTTGAACCCACACTCTTGCTTTTCTGCTCAAGATTGGCACTCTATCACTCGAGCCACATTTCCACTTCTGAGGGGTTTTTTCTCTTTTCTTTTTTCTTTTGCTGGTTAAAGGATGAGAATCTCTTGGACTTTCCAATCTGGGCTTCCTTTGAATTACAATCCTCTGATCTCAGCCTCTTGGGCAGCTGGGATTACAGGCATGAGCAGTGGTACCCAGTTTGCAGTTGTGTTTTAAATTTCGGGTTCTACTCAAATGCATTCTTTAAGACTGTATTTATTTTCTGGGAAAGTACATTTTCACCATGTCCCCATGCCAACATTTATTCTCCCATAACTGAAGGTTATGGACAGGTACAAAACGACATTATCAGACACGCCCACTCCCACCAAGCGAGATTGCCAGCCATTAGCACTTGTTCTCAGAACAAAATTACACACGTAGCCCAATTCCCTAACAGTAAGTTTTTTTTTTAGCCATTAGAAAAGAGTGAATATAGTGAAGATTATGAAGAATATTATTGAGTCTTCAACTGTGTGTGTGTGTGTGTGTGTGTGCGTGTGTGTCCATACACATGTGTATGCATGCAAGTACTGGTCTTGGGCTTGCACTCAGGGTCTGGACACTGTCCCTGAGCCCTTTGGCTCAAGGCTAGCCCTCTACCATTTGAGCCACAGCACCACATCCAGCTTTCTGGTGGTTCATTGGAGATAAGAGTCTCACGGACTTTCCTGCCTGGGCTGGCTTTGCATGTCAGTCCTCAGATCTCAGCCTCCTGAGTGGCCAGGATTATAAGTGGGAGCTACCAGCCCCCAGCTTGTTATTTACTTCCAGAGTGTAGGCTCCCACTAGGACAGGAAAAGTCTCCTTGTTCTGTGTGGGTCCACATGGGAGAGGACGAGGCACAGAGCCCCATGAGCTGACTTGAAGGTTAAGAGGCCTTTGCACACGTGTGTATGCACACCCATGCATGCCTGCATAGATCAACACACACATGGTTCACAATGTCCCTGTGAGACACACACACACACACACACACACACACACACACACACACACACACACACACACACACACAGCTTCTGAGTGCTCTGTGGGGTGACCATGTGTTAACAATCTTTCTCTTCCCTGACTCCTCACGTGCATAGCTCCATCCGTCACTTTAATTACATTATCGTGGGCTCTATTTGGCTTTTGGCTATTTCTGAAACCAAATTGGAGAATTTTTTTAAACAGCCATCTTTCTAAGGCAAGAACTTAGTACAGCCTCAATTGCTTGGGCCAGGGGATGTAAGGGGTGGGTGGGGGTGGGGGAGCGCGGGAGGGGCGAGATTAGTTTGTAAGCAGGCCCTCCATTTTGTTCTCTTTGAATTTTTCACAAGCATGACCCTCTATGATCAGTTGTGTTTTTTTTTAAGATAATGGCAACCATGAAGAAAGAAAAGCAAACAGCTACTTTGTTTAAAAAAAAAAAAAAAAAAAACCACCCCGGACTTACATAAACACTTGTAGAATTGGGTTAGTGAGGGATTAAAGTTGGGGCCTCTTGTAGACCCTGGAGGAAGTCAGCAGCCCAGAGGATGGGTCTGGAGAGAGACCACTTCCCTGGAGAGCCCCCTCTGTGCCAGCCCCCCAACTCTCATTAAGTCGTTCTCTTTTGCTAGGTCAGTAACAGATCTGCGAGGATTAGACGAGGTAAGCTCTGAAAATCTACTCAGGAAGATGAAAATCTGTGCCCCTGGTTCTCAAGCTCAAGTGCAAATGATTAGAACAGAACTTGGGGTGGGGGGGATTAGGGAGGGGGGAGGAGGAGGGGGCTCTGGCTGCAGCCTTGAACTTGGAAGTTGTGTCTCCAACTTTCTGAGGATTGCAGAATCAGAAGTAGTCTCCAGGCCACAGACGGTGAAACTGACAAGGGGGGGCTGGGGGGGGGCAGAGGGTGAGAGGCGGGTGTCCAAGTACTTACAAGCTGCTAATGAGAGTGTAGAAGCTTTCTTCTCAGAGTCCAGAATGTTCCTGGAGGGATTAATTTTTATCAAATGACTTCTTAATGAGAGCACGTTTACCTCCTGAAATGTAAAGCTAATCAGCAGGCTGGTGCGTGCGGAAGGGAGGCGGCCTCACAATGCCAAAGCTCAGAAGAAAAGAATGCAAAAGTCGGGAATGGCCGGGAGCTAGCTGAACAGAAAACACAAGCTGGGAAGTCAGCAACACGGCCTTGCTGTGGACTCCTGCAAAGGACAGGCGGGGGCCGGGCAGGGGCCCTGCACCTGCTATGCTAGGAGCCAGATCTGGTTTGCACATGGATATCACGTTGTTGAATTTGGAGACATTTCCTGTATAAATGGACTAGATAGATTTCTTGGGTAAATGAGGAAATCCCACCAGAAGCAGGCAATGGGAATGTGGGCATGCTGTTCCTGTGTGTGTGTGTGTGTGTGTGTGTGTGTGTGTGTGTGTGTGTGTGTGTGTGTGTGTGTGTGTGTGCACCAATGCTAGGGGTGTGTGTGTGTGTGTGTGTGTGTGTGTGTGTGTGTGTGTGTGTGTGTGTGTGCACCAATGCTAGGGCTTGAACTTGGAGCCCTGGCTTTGTTCCTTAGCTTTTCCACTCAAGGCCATAGCTCTCCATCTGACTTTCTGGTGGTTAATTGGAGAGAAAGAGTCTCATGGATTTGTCATCCCCAGCTAGCTTAAACCAGGATCCTCAGATCTCAGCCTCCTGAGCAGTTAGGATCACAGGCGTGAGCCATGGACACCTTCAAGGGCCTAGCTTTTGTAACTTAGTATTTGCATCTTTCTTTGTGCCCTAGGGTGGGAGGATTCTCACTCTATCCCAGATGCTTTCTTCCTCCTGCCTTCCTATTCCCTTCTCTCCTAGAGGTTTGCCAGTGGCTGCAACAGACTCCCTTCTAACCCATGTAGTTTGGCACAGGTGACAGGATGTCACCTCCTTGATTCTGTTGCACAAGAATGGTGTCTTCTTGCTAGCACTGTCACCCTTTTTGGCCTTGTTGAAGCAAGTGGTCATGCTGGCGGGAATCCTGGGTGCCAGGGACAGCACTGGTGGCCTGCCAATACCTAGGAACTGCTGGTAATTGCGTCTATACAATGTCCAATAAGACACCGGAATCCCAAGCTCAAAGCCCACAGGCCCTAGATCCTACCTGTAACCACTCAAGCTTGGAAGCTGCTTGCTCCCCACGATGAGCCTTCAGATCAGCCCTTGGGCCTGGCTGCTGGGCTGACTGAACCCTGATGTGATCTGGCATCAGGAGAGCCAAGCCAGCTGCCCTAAGTCTCCGGACCCACAGCATCCATGGGGTAGTCACGGTTACGGTAGCTATAAGCTACTTACTCCCTTTGGGTTTCTCAGCATGATGCTGTTGGGACTCAGTCTTGCTTGTCAGTGTTGCTGAATACCGAGCGCATGCCAGGGAACAGCGGATGGATGAAGGAACACAGGGGAATGATGCATCGCAGGCCTTCCTGTCCCCTTGGGTTCCTTTCCCAATGCCAACACAAGTTGGCTAACACAGAGGACTCTGCTCCTTTGGGCATCTCCCTTGTTTCCAGAGCTTACTTTCTGCCTAATATAAACAATTTTTGAGTTCAATGTTCTCATGGCCAACTATCTGTGCATATGTACGATGACTGATGGGCCCAAATGAACATTGTTAGGCATTGTAGATATCTCACGAATGCAGGAGATGGGAATGCTCACTTCCTGGAGCAGCTTCCAGTACCAGATAGTATTTTTTCTTGTGAACATTTACCCATTTAAAAGCGAGGAATGCCATTCTAATGTTTATATTTGTTTATGAGTGATATTGAATAATTTTATTAGTTGTTGCTACCTCTTAATTTGTTTTTATTTTATTTAATTATTTATTTTGGGTCCGGTCATGGGGCCTGAATTCTGGGCCTGGGCGCTGTCCCTCAGCTCTTCAGCTCAAGGCTAGTGCTCTACCACTTGAGCCACAGCACCACTTCCAGTTTTTTCCTTTTTGCTTATGTGGTGCTGAGGAATCAAACTCAGGGCCTCAGGCATGCAAGGCAAGTGCTCTACCACTGAGCCACCTTCCCAGCCCAGCCACAGACACTTCTGGCTTTTTCTGCTTTTGTGGTGCTGAGGAATTGAACCCAGGGCCTTATGCATGCTAGGTAAGCACTCTACCACTGAGCCACCTTCCCAGCCCTTTTTTTTTAAATTAAATTGTTATTATGAAGTTGATGTACAGAGGAGATACAGATACAATTACAGTCAGGTAAAGGGGACATTTCTTTTGGGGCAATGGCACCTCACTTTCTTCCGTTTATTACTTTTCATACTCATTGACCATTTTTATATTGAGTTGGCTGACATACATACATCTTATTGATTTGTAAGAACTCTTTATATATGTGTGTGTGTGTGTGTGTGTGTGTGTGTGTGTGTGTGTGTGTGTGTGTGTGTGTGTGTGTGTGTGTGTGTGTGTGTGTGTGATGATGATGATACTAGGACTTGAACTCAGGGCATGGACACTGTCCCTTACCTTTTTCACTCAAAGCTGGCCACAGCTCCACTTCTGATGGTTAACTGGATATAAGAATCTCACAGACTTTCCTGCCCATGCTAGCTTCAAATCAAGATCCTCAGATCTCAGTCTCCTGAATAGCTAGGGTGACAGGCATGAGCCACCAGTGCCCAGCGAAGGTCTTAATAGATATTATATATACTTTATATTATAGTATATAAAATTTCATCTTTAAAAAGATGTATGCATTCTCAAAAAGATACCTCTAAAATGTAATATATTCTTGAATAGTCTCTCTCTCTCCACACACACACACACACACACACACACACACACACACACACACACACACACACACACCTTTTAAAATGTAATGTATTTTGGAGCACATAGGACTTTATTTATTTTTGTCGGTCATGTGGGGCTTGAACACTGGGCCAGGGCGCTGTTCCTGAGCTCTTCAGTTCAAGGCAAGTAGTACCACTTGAGCTACAGAGCCACTTCCAGTTTCCTAGCGGTTCATTGTAGATAAGAGTCTCACAGACTTTCCTGCCTGGGCTGGCTTTGAACTGCCATTGGCGGGTATCAGCCTCCTATGTAGCTAGGATTACAGGCCTAAGCCACCAGTGCTCAGCGAAGACATTTTTATCATGCATTGTTTCTAGTCTTTTATACTGGCATTGTTTCTTTTTGATTACATTTAGAAAGTTCTATACCTTCGTCATTATATATTCATCTTTGCAATTCTCTCTTCTAGGTCAGCGGCTGATTTTCAGACAACTTTTGATTAAATTTTACAGCAGATGCATGGACTTTCTCTGTGTTAATATTGTTTAGGTCAAACAAATTGTAATCTAATTATCTAGAGTTACACATGGTCCTTCAGCAGAGTCACACTGATTTTCCCAACCCGAGACTTCGGAGATACCACAGACAATTCCATAATTATTACTATTTCCTCCTCCTGCTCCTCTTATTCTTCCTCTTCCACCACCTCTTCTTCTCCATTCTCCTCCCCCCATTCTCCTCCTCTTCCTCTTCCTCCTTCTCCCTTCCTCTTCTTCTTCTTCCTTCTCTTCTTTCCCTTCTTCTCTTATTAATACCAGAACTTGAACTTAGGTCCTTGAGCTCTTGCTTGAGCTTTAAAAAAAATTAAATTATTTTTGTCAGTTATGTGACTTGAACTCAGGGCCTGGGTGCTGTCCCTGAACTTTTTTGCTCAAACCTAGCACTCTACCACTTTGAGCCACAGAGCCACTTGTGGACTTTATGGTTAATCAGAGTAAGAATCTCATGGACTTTCCTGCCAGGTCTAGCTTCTAACCCTGATCTTCAGATCTCAGCTTCCTGAGTAGCTAGGATTACAGGTGTGAGCTACTGGTGCCCTAGCCTGGCAATTTCATGGTTAATTGGACACAAAAGTCAGGAGCACCTGGTAACACAATGTGGCTGTTCCTATCCACAGTTTGAAAATGGAGGAGCGAAGACCAGACGTTGGCTTGGTCTGTATCACTTGTAATTCTGCTCTCTGCCGCCAGCATGGCTGTGTTCTGTTTGTCCACAGAAGACAGGTGCTGGTACAGGACACGAGCCACACAGGGAGAAGAAAGGCCTGCAAACACACTACAACACTACAACATCACACCACACTATCACAGTGCCCAACAGCACACCATCACAACATACAAACATCACCACCACACCACCACACAACACAACACACAAACACATGCACCACCACACACGACAACACGCAACATACAAACGCATCACACCACCACATACAACACACAACATACAGACACATCACACCACCACACTATCACAACACACAACACACAAACACATCACACCACCACACACGACAACACACAAACACATCACACCACCACATACGACAACACACAACATACAAACACATCACACCACCACACCATCACAACACACAACATACAAACACATCACACCACCACACCATCACAACAACACACAAACATCACACCACCACACGTGACAACATACAATATACAAACATCACACCACCACACCATCACAACACACAACATACAAACACATCACACTACCACACCATCACAACACACAACACACAAACACATCACACCACCACACACGACAACACACAACACACAAACACATCACACCACCACACCATCACAACACACAACATACAAACACATCACACCACCACACACGACAACACACAACATACAAACACATCACACCACCACACGTGACAACATACAATATACAAACATCACACCACCACACCATCACAACACACAACATACAAGCACATTACAACAACACCCCACACCATCATAACACACACTACAACACCACACCATTGCAGCACAACACCCACACAACACCACACCCTCACACCGTTGCAACACCATACCACATTACACAAACACACTACAATACCCCACACTGCACCATACCATAACACAGTACCACCCCACACACCCAGCAAACCACCACACACAGCACTGTACCACAACACCACAACACACCATAACACAACACGACACCACAACATCACATTACAGCACACAAAACACACCGCCTCGTTGGTTGGTATCGCTCACCTTTCCGGAGGCTGAAGGAGCCCTGCGCTGGTCAGGAGGCAAAGCTGCTAGAAGGAGACCAGATGCCAGCTGAGGACAAATAGGACTGATAGTGGCCGGGAGGGACGGACATGAATCCCAAGACAGTGGCTGGGACCAGGCAGCAGCTGGGTGCTCATGGGCCCAGAGCAGGGGGTTGAGATGACTCAGAACATTCTGGAGAAATACACGGAGAGCGGCAGAGCTCCTGGAAGAGTAACCCGTGTGAGATGTGTGCAGACGCCCCATTGCTAGGGGAAATGTGACCCTCACCCCACCTGGACCTCTGCCCTCCCCCTGGGTGCTGGCCTGCAACGGACACGGTGAGGATCCCCTGTGCATGGAGTGCGTCCTCACTGCCGCCCTGTTTGCTTGCTCCCTCCTGCTGTGGACACCAGGCGGGCCCAGCAGCCTGGACGGGCTGGATGTCAGAGCTGCCATCATCCCAGATGCCCTCACTGACCTTGCTGAGGCCTGACCGGGAGGAGGAAGCCAGCCTGGCTGGGTTAAAGCCACTGAGAGGCCTAGATTCAGACACAGACCTTCCCAGCGAACACAGCTCCCAAAGGCAGCAAGCAGCCTCTCGCATCTCCTATCCTTTTAGGAAATAGAAAAGCTATTAAAGCTCTCCAGATGCTCCTGATGGTTGCTTAGTACCTGAAAACTTCTGCATCTCACCCCCAAAGGACTCAGGTCTGCCTCACACCTTCCCTGCTCCGATCCAAGCAGAGCTGGAAGATCCTTCCTCCTTCTTCCCACCAAAGCAATGAGCACTATTTTTGGAGGGGGGGTGGTGGCGGTCCTGGGGCTTGAACTCAAGGCCTGGGCACCATTGCTGAGCATTTTGCATGAGGCTTGCACTCTGCCACTTTGAACCACAATTCTACTTCCAGTTTTTCGGTGGTAAATTGGAGATAAGACTCTCAGGGACTTTGCTGCCCCAGCTGGCTTTGAACTGTGATCCTCAGGTCTCAGCCTCAAGAGTAGATAGAATCACAGGTGTGAGCCACACTCAACAAGGATTTTTTTTTCTTTATGATGATGAATATATTTTGGTTTTGGTGGATTATTTGTATTTAAATTTTATTGTAAAGGTGTTGTACAAAGTGGTAACCGTTGCATAAGTCAGGTAATGAGTATATTTCTTTTTGAACCGTTTTACCCCCTCCCTCATTTTCTCCCAGTTTTTCCCCTCCCAACCCTCTTTCACCTCCAAGTTGTAAAGTTCCTTTCCAAAATAGTGTCTAGTGAGCATCACCACTGAATTACTTCACCCTCCATTTCTGTGACTCCCCTTCCCCTCCCCAAACCAGATAAACTTATATACAAGACAAAGGGTACAGAAATCAAAAGCAGTGACAACAGAGAATAAACCAAAAGAAGAAAAGGAAAAAAATAACTGCCAACAGTACAATTTAAAAGAAAAAAATACCTCTCGTGTCCATTTTGTGGAGTTCATTACAACAGGCATCATTTTATACAGTCATATGCACACATCTACTCAGCCATTTTGATCTTCTTCTAAGAATATCCTAGACATATTCTAGTTATTGCAAATGATGGAAACCATGCAGCCCATGTTTCTTTGGGTCTGGCTTATTTCATTTAATATAATTTTTTCCAAGTCTTTTCTAATTCCTTACAAATGGGGTAAATGTCATTCTTCCTGATGGAAGCACAGAATTCTAAGAATGGCCAACAGACACATGAAAAAATGGTCCCCATCTCTGGCCTTAAAGGAAATACAAGTCAAAACAACATTGAGATTCCACCTCACCCCAGTTAGAATGGCCATTATCAAGAAAACTAACAATAACGGATGCTGGCAGGAATGTGGCCAAAAGGGAACACTACTACACTGTCAGTGTTAACTTGTTCAACCACTCAGGAAAGCAGTATGTAGGACATGCACAGAGCCAAAATAAAGGGAGACACGTCCCTGCCATCTTCATCTGGCAGTGTAATAGTTGAGAAACCTAACTTTCCCAGTTTAGGTGAAAACTGGACGTGTCTTGTAAGGACATTGGGACATAGGAGGTCTTCGAATCCCAGGGGAAAGAAACAGTGTCATCAGCAAGGGACCCAGGCGCTAGAGCATTCAGGGAACCCACGATGAGACTTTATCAGCCTCTCTTCTCTTGTTCTGCACCACCCCACACAGCTTCCAACTCCCAGACTCCACCTGCACGAGTTTATGTTCAGTATGATTTGCCTCTGGACCAACCACCAGTGGCCATAGGAAGCAGCATGCAGGCCATGCACAGAGCCATGGGTCTGACCACCAGGGCAATTCTCAGGGCTAAGGGGCTAGCAGATGCATCTACTTGCCTCCTGGCTCTGTAGACTCTCTGGTCGAATCTCCTGGCTCCAACCAAGCACCACCCTGGAGCTGCCTCGTGTCCCAAATCACTCAGAAACTCCTGGATCACAGACTCTGCCTGGATTCCAGAACACAACTCCACTTACACTTCGTGTGTGTGTGTGTGTGTGTGTGTGTGTGTGTGTGTGTGTGTGTGTGTGTGTATGTGTGTGTGCCAGTACTGGGGCTTTTACTCATGGCCTGGTGATTGTCCCTGAGCTTTTATGCTCAAGGCCAGAGTGCTACCACTTGAGCCACAGCTCCTCTACCAGATTTTTGGTGGCTAATTGGAGATAAGAGTCTCACAGACTTTCATGCCCCAGATGGTTCTGAACCAAGATCATCAGATCTCAGCCGCCTGAGTGGTTAGGATTATGGGTGGGAGCCACCAGCACCTGGGTGTCAGACACTTTCTAAGACATCAGGACAATTTGATGAAAAAAAGCTTTTGTCTTGCCATTATCTTCAGTAGAAGGATCCACACATTCAAATCTCTGGATGATAAAATAATCTTATTACATGAGCAATTGTGGGTTATAAAAAGAATTTGCTCTGACTTCTGCCCCTCCCTCTTCCTAGCTCCTGACCTTGAGCGAATGGTTTGACCTTTTTGATCTTAGTGACAGTATGGCAAAGGAAAGGAAGAATCTCATCTTTGCAGTGTTCTTGTGAGTCACAGACTATGACAGCAGATAAGAGATTGTACTAAGTGGCAACAATTAATATCATGAGAAAATCTCCATTTCTACATAACTATGACTCTCTGACATGGTTTTTGGGGCCTACAGTAGTATGTGGCACCTACTAAGTCCTCAATAAAGATCTTGGGAAGGAACAAATGATTATTCCTAGGACACATAGCCCATGCCAGGAATCCACATGGGTGCCTGTCTACAAGACGATTGAAGGAGAAGATACTAGGGCAGTTGAGAGAGGCTTTTATGTTAGTGTCAGAAATATTTGTGTTCTAAGCCTTCTTATGGCTTGGGCTATCTTAGGCCAGGTATGTGGAAGGAAAATTTCAGCAAATAACTACAGTGTTCCGGGAAGACAGAGAGGAAGGAGGGATAAAATAGGTTAACACCTGTAATCGTAGCTGTTCAGGAAGCTGAGATCTGAGGATCACAGTTTGAATCCAGCCCAGATGGGAAAGTTCATGAGCCTCTTATCTCTAATTAAACACCAAAAAGCCAGAAATGGGGCTGTGGCTCAAGTAGTAGAGTGCTAGACTTGGGCAAGAAAGCTCAGGGACAAGGCTCAGGCCCTGAGTTCAAGCCCCATGACTGACAAAAAAACAAAAACAAAACTACCAAACCAGAGAGAGGATCACCACCAATTGGGGATGACTTGTGCTGCCTCCATCCACTCCTACAGAAAGCTCAGGTGTGGTATGGTGTGTTATTAGTGCTCCCTGTGCTAGTTCTAGCTGGGGAAAGGGGTCTGGCTTTGTGATTCCTCTGTATCTGTCAATGGTTGCAGGAGGCCCTGGGGGAAGGGCATGTGCAGTCTTCCAAGCATCCCCAGGCCAAACACCAACACTAACAGGACATGAGTGTGAATCCACGTGGGTCAGAAGCTGGTGTTGCAAAGTCCCTGGGTAAGAAACAAGGGCATCTCTCATCCAAAATCTTGAAATCCAAAATCTGTGAGTCTTGATGTGCTGGGATTTCATAAATGGCGAAGTCTCCTTCTGACCTCCTCTGTTGAGGCCCACCAGAAATAGCATTTAAAATTACTTTCAGGATATGTGTGTCAACACACCTGCACACTTTGAACTGTGACCCTCAGGTCTCAGCCTCCTGAGTAACTAGGATGACAGGCGTGAGCCACCAGTGTCCAGCCAACAGTATACTTTTACAGTGATCTTTCTGTCTCATGTATCATTTGGACCAAATCAAGGTAGACAATGCTATGATTCCCTCAATTAAAATATGAACACCACTGCTGGGAAGGGTGTCAGGAGCCTTAAAGCACAGCCTGGACCTGAAATCGGGGTGTCAGGGTCCACCACAGAAGGCTCTGCACCATCACCTCAGAAGACTGCGATGAGAAATCAGTGCTTGCTCTCCCACATATTTCCCCTGCCTCCCCTTGATTTCCTGGCTTGCACTTCAGCAAGGAGCAATCCCTGGAACATTTTGTAGCAGTGGAAATCAGAAGGTAACTTTCCTTTGGGGCCTTCACCCAGAAGTTCCAGCCATGGAGGACAAGGGACTCTGGAAAGAGGTGGGGAGATAGAAAGATGGAGAGACACAGAGCAAAGAGAGACAAAGACACAAAAAGGGAGAGCTAGAGAATGAAGGCTCTGTTATGAATAGCAGACACCTGGCGGTCACTTCCTAACAGCCTCTGGGAGGGATGTCAAAACTCCAGTTCCCAGGGTTGGAGGGGTGGTTCAGTCGGTAGAGCACTAGCCAGTGTGTGAAAGCAGCCAGGTCTCCATCCAGACTGTAAGCTAGTCAGGGCAGACAAATCCAAGAGATGAAATCTCTAATTAACTGCCAAAAGCTGCAACTAGAGACCTTGCCGTGTGCAAACAACAACAATAATGACAAAAAAAATCACGCGAGAGAATAAGGCTCCAAGTTCAAGACCCAGTTTGGCCCAAACACACTAAAGAAAAATCCCTGAGATGCTTCAAGGTAGAGGGGAACACAAAAAGTGGCTACCCGTAAAACACAGACAATAAAACCTCTGCAAATGCGTTGGATAGTAGATTAAACAGAGAATCTGAGAATGGTTGCAACGTAAGACGAAGCAGAGATTATTATGGAGGATAAAAGTCAGAAAGAAGCAGAGTGAGTGGCAAGAAAAGTAAGAATATGCCAGAATTGCCAAGCACTGTGGCTCACTCTTATAATCCAGACACAATTTGAAACCAGCCTGGGCTGACAAATCCAAGAAACTCTTATCTCCAATTAAGCAGCAACAAAAGTTAGAGGTGGAAGTGTGGTTCAAGTGGTAGAGTACCACTTGAGTAAAAAAAAAAATCAAGAGGGTGGGGCCCTGAGTTCAAGTCCCAGTACCAAAAAGGAAGAGGAGGAGTAAGAGAGGGAAGAGAAGGGGGAGGAAAAGGAGGAGGAGGAGGAGAGGGAGGAGGAGAAGCAATCTAAAACTATAGACTAAAGAGGCTGAGTAACAGGCCACATTCAACTTAAAACTGAAAAATAACAGAGACAAGAAAAACCTGAGAAAAGCTCCACAGAAGAAAGACAATAAAATCACTTACAAGGAAACCCAGATTGATAGCCATAATAGAAGTTGAAAATAATGCCACCGTCCCTCCCAGGCCCCGACTCTGCCACAGCAGAGTCCTTAGCCCAGCTTAAACATCAAAAATGAAGGTTGTGAAAACACACTTCTAGCCATAACAGCTGGGGAGAATAAAATCATCTCAGAGTTGGAGTCTAATAAAAGGATTTTGAACACAAGAAGAAGATGTTAGGGCAACTCTAAGGAACCTTTTTATTTTTGGTGTTCAAGCCCTAGGGCTTGAACTCAGGGCCTGGGCCTTATCCCTGAGCTTCTTTTGCTCAAGGCTAGTACTCTACCACTTGAACCACAGCCCCATTTCTGACTTTTTGCTGATTATTTGGAGATAAGAGTCTCCTGAACCTTCCTGCCTGGGCTAGCTTCCAATTGCACTCCTCAGATCTCAGCCTCCTGAGTAGCTAGGATTACAGGCGTGAGCCACGCAGGCCCTGCTAGAAAATATTTTTTTCATGAAAAGAAAGATTACTATTGGAAAGAGTTACAGCAATGTGAAAATAAACAGACAACAAAAATAAACCAGATGGGAAGACAGCGATGAAGATGAATGATTCCTAACATCCCTGCTTGTTGTAAGGTAGAGTAGAAATGGACTAACTACACAGATGGAGTTTACATTCTTAAAACTTGAGGAGAGTAGCTACGCACCACCTATATCCCAGTCACTCAGGAGGCTGAGATCTGAGCATCAAGGTTCAAAGCCAGCCCAGGAAAGAAAGTCCATAAAACTCTTATCTCCAACTAACCACCAAAAAAGCTGACAGTGTAGCTTAAGTGGTAGAATGCACCCCAGTACTGTCTCTTTCTAAACAAACAGATAAGCAAACAAGTAAACAAGGGGAGTTACTGAAAGAATAGAAATGGAATGCATAATTTTGAAAACAGAAGGGGGAAAGATTACCTAACTGATTCAATGAAAGTAAGAAAGGTAAACTCTTTTTTTTTTCTTTAAGATTTGCTTTTTGTCAGTATGGGGGTATGAGCTCCATGTTTCCTGCTTTGCTTGACTTTTTTATTCAGGGCTAGTGTTCTTTCGCTTAAGCCATGCCTTTAGTCTAGCTCTTGGCTGATTAATTGGAGGTTAAGGCTTAAGGAGTTTGCTGCCCAGGCTTGTTTCAAACTGAGGTCCTCCAGATCTCAGCCTCCTGAGAAGCTAGGATTATAGGTGTGAGAGGCTGATGCCAGGCTTGGAAGGTAATGGATACAAAAACATGAAACTTGATCAGATAGGAAGCCCACACTGAGATGACCCAGGTGAGCCACACAACAAGCAACGCAGTGTATCCTGGGATATAGACTCTCTAGGTACATTTTAAAATCTGAATATGGCCTGGGCACTGATGGCTCACACCAATAATTCTAACTAAACATCCATGAGACTCTTCTCTCCAATGAACCACCAAAAAACTGGAGCTGTGGCTCCACGTGGTAAAGTTCTAGCTTTGTATGAAAGGGCTCAGGAACAGTGCCTGAGTCCTGAGTTCAAACCCCAAGATGAGAGGGAAAAAACAAATCAGAATATAGGCTGGACACTGGTGGCTCCCACCTGTAATTCTAGCTACTCAGAAGGCTGAGATCTGAGGAGCATGGTTTGAAGCCAGCCCAGGCAGGAAAATCCATGAGATTCTTAACTCCAACCAACCACCAAAAAGCTGGAAGTGGAGGTATGGCTCAAGTAGGAGAGCACCAACCTTGAGCAAAATGCCAAGCAAGAGTTGAGAGGCCCTGAGTTTAAGATTTAGTTCTGGCACACACAAAAAAAAATTAAATAAAATCTGAATGTATCTCTATCTGCTATTTATTAGAAATATATGTGAAAGGTGAATATTTATTAGAGTGATGCGCAGACAGCAGGTATTTCTGGCAAGCGCTAACCAAAAGAAGGCCAACAAACCAATAAAATACTACAGGAAAACATTCTAAGACAATGACACATAATTCAGGATTAAAAGTGAGCATTATCTAATCATGACAGAGGGAGGACACCAACAATTTTCAATGAAAAAAAAAACAGTTTCCAGACAGATAATTAAAAAGATGGCTGAATTACAAGAACAATTTGAACTGAGGGAGACTTTTAACCAACATTTCTCAGAAGCTGATAGATGAAGGGGATGAAAAATACACTTATAAGGATATGAAAGTTCGACCATCTCAATTAATAAGGATGCTCAATTAATAAGGATGTTCTCATTCCCCAAATGGAGCACACCAAAATGAAAAATGCGACTATGTGGTTGGTCAGCATACATGGAATATTTATTAAAATCTCCCCAGGCTTCAAAAGCAAGTCTTCACAAATTCTGAAGACACAGCAGCCTATAGACCACTCTGTTGACAACAAAATTGTGATAAACTAGGGAAAGAAAGACAGAGAAAAACAATCAAGCCCACTTCCCAGAACCATTACATCTGAAAGCAGTTAACTTTAAAATAGTTCCTAAGCTGAGGAAGCCATTTGAGGGAAATTAGAAAATATTTAGACAGAAACAACCCCCGAGACTACCTCTTAACACATGCCGGTAGAAGAGTCGAGAGCTGGGCTCTGAGGAATTTGGGAAATGCAGATTAAACTAGCAGTTGGGTGTATTTTAGGGGCTGGAGGCATGGCTCAGGGGGTGGAGCACCAACTGGGTCTAGCCCTGAGTTGCTGCTGCTTCCATCAGCTTGCCCATGAGTGTGAAAGTCTGGCGGTGACAACCATAGACCCAGCAGGTGAACACAAGAACCTCCCAGCTGCTTCTGGGAGGTTAGACAGAACAGTGCTGCAGCATTTGAAGAGAACGGGCACACAGTACCAGAGCCTCGACAAATACCATGGGATACTGTGACTGTGAAACTGATAGATGCCCCTTAAAAAAAGAAGATCTAATCCAGGCCCTTGTGGCTCACCCCTATAATCCTAGCTACTCAGGAGGCTGAGATCTGTGGATCATAGTTCAAAGCCAGCCTGAGCAGGAAAGTACACAAGCCTCTTATCTCCAGTTAACTACTCAGAAAAAGCCAGTGGGGCTGTGGCTCAAGTGATAGAGTGCTAATCTTGAGCACAAAGAGGCTCAGGGACAGTGCCCAGGCCCTTAGTTCAACCCTTAGGACTGACCAAGAAAAATATCTAGCCAAGTGTTGCTGGCTCTTACCTGCAATCCTATCTGATCAAGGTTTGAGGCAAACTCCAAGCAGAAAATTCCAAGATACAAGTAGCAAAAAGTTGTGCTGTAGGCATGGCTAAAGTGGTAGAGCAAGTCAAGCAAGTGTGAAACCTTGTGTTCAAATTCTGGTAACAAGAAGAAGAGGAGGAGGAGGAATAAAGAGGAAGAAAAGCAGAAGAGGAGGAGGGAAAGGAGGAGGGGAAGGAGGAGGAGGAGGAGAAGAAGAAGAGGAGGAGGAGGAGGAGGAGGAGGAGGAAGAGGAGAAGAGGAGGAGGAGGAGGAGGAGGAGGAGGAGGAGGAGGAGAAGGAGAAAAGAAGAGTTGATGTTTGTGTGCATATTGTGGCAATGTAAATGTGTTTTTTCAAAAGTATGGACTAAAAGAACTTGATAGAGGCAGTGTCTTAAAGAAATCTCACATTTGGGGGCTGGGAAGGTGGCTCAGTGGTAGAGCGCTTGCCTTGCATGCATGAGGCCCTGGGTTCGATTCCTCAGCACCACATAAACAGAAAAAGCTGGAAAGTAGCACTGTGGCTCCAGTGGTAGAGCGCTAGCCTTGAGCTGAAGAGCTGAGGGACAGCACCCAGGCCCAGAGTTCAAGCCCCGTGACTGACCAAAAAAAAGAAAAAGAAAGAAATCTCACATTTGTACACAAAGAGATGAGGGGAGGCATTCATTCACTGAAATGTTGTCTGTAATAATGAAAACTGAAAAGTCTAAATGTCTACTTATAGTGTCATGAAAAGAAAGAAAAGTTGTATTTATCCACTTGAGAGAATGGATTTGCAGCTAAAATGACCTAGATCTACATGCATCAACACCAGTAAATTCCAAAATCATCATGTTTATGCTGTGGCAAACACATAACATCTCTCTACACTTAAAAAAAGATGCCTAGGGCTGGGAAGGTGGCTCAGTGGTACAGTGCTGCCTAGCATTTTTGAAGCCCTGGGTTCGATTCCTCGGTACCACATACATAGAAAAACCTGGAAGTGGCGCTGTGGCTCAAGTGGTAGAGTGCTAGCCTTGAGCAAAAGATGCTCAGGAACAGTACCCAGGCCCTGGGTTCAAGCCCCAGGACTGGCAACAAAACAAAAAACAGGAGCAGAGCTGTGGCTTAAAGTGGTAGAGCACTAGTCTTGGGCAAAAGAGCTCAGAGACAGCACCCCAGGACTGGAAAAATGAAAGAAAGAAAGGAAAAAAAAATCTGTGACTGAAAGAGCTTCTCTTTTAAAAAAAAAATCATAAATATAAAAAAGATGCCTAGCTGGGTGCTGGTGGCTCAAACTGGGCACCGGAGGCTCATGCTTGTAATCATAGCTACTCAGGATGCTGAGGTCTGAAGATCACGGTTCAAAGCCAGCTCAGGCAGGAAAGCCTGTGAGACCCTCATCTCCAATAAACTACTCAGAAAAGGCCAGAAGTGGTGCCGTGGCTCATGTGGTAGAGTGCTAGCCTTGAGCACAAAGAGGCTCAAGGACAGTGCTTAGGCCCTGAGTTCAAGCCCCAGGAGAAGAAAAAACTAAAAGATGTCTCTCTTAGTCTGCTTTGCCCAGGCTTAGGTTGCTCATACCTGTAATCTGAGCTACTCAGGAGACTGAAGTTTGGGGAATCAATGTTCAAACCCAATCTGTGCAAAAAAAGTCCACGAGGACTCCATCTCCAAAATAACCAGCAAAAAAGCTGGGTTGGAAGCCTGGGTAGTAGAGTACCAGTCTAGCAGGTTCTAGTTTCTAAGTTCAGACCCCAGTATGAGCAGAAAAAAAAATTGTTTTAAAGATACATGTAACTGGGCAAGATTAGCCGTAACTGCAGGGGTGTGTTTTCAGAAGAAAGATTGAAAGATTGGGGTGAAAGGTGTTTCTTGCAGGTAGTTATTGCTTGACCTGTAGGATTCTAATTACAAGCAGAACATGTTCCCACTCACACAGTGGTGGCGCTGTGTGCATGGACAGCGATTACCTTATTTACTGTATGTTTGACAATGTGTATGTAGAGAGAAAATTTACACGTTAGCATTCTGACAATAGGCAAACACCCTTCAGAGAGTTTCCATCCCAACCGGCCCCTCCCCTGCAGCTAAATGGCCAAAGCCAGGAAGACAGAATGTAAATTTATATCACACACTCCACAAAAATCAATAGAGGTAATTTCCTGATTCAAACCCATAGATGGGCACCGGACCATCTGATCTGCAGAGAACGAGACACGATCCAGACAGGAAGCTTATGGGGCGCGTTGGGCCTGAATTATTCAGGGTATGTCTCTTGTCCCTGTCGCTTTGGGCTGCTGTTGGAGCACCAGGGAGAAACATGCATCGGGCTGCTGGCATGGCTGCGGCTTGGCTACCCTGACAATAACAGACCTGTGATGAATGATAATTGCATTTTCTCTACATCCGTGTATAGAAATCTGTTTATAGATTTGGATTACACATTCTGGAAGCTTTATATGTTTAATGATTTTTTTTTCCCACTGATCTCCAAGGCCTCCCTACATTTTCAACCATGACTCTACCTAGGGGAATCAACTTTTGTGCTTAAAAGGAAAAAGGTGGAAATGGTCAGATCCAGTGGCTCATGCGTGTAATTCTAGCTATTCAGGTATCAGAACCCAGGGCAAAAGGCTTCAACCAATGACTGTGTATCTGTTCTAGGATTCTGTAAAACGAGGAACCCTGAATCCCTGCTAGGTAGAGAGTGGCCCACAGGATCTCCTGGTGTTGAAGACCAAAGGGGTGACTGGTCTTGGAAATTTAGTCCTAATAGGATTAAAAATATATACAGTGAGTAGATGTCTACAAAAATGAAAAGGTGCTGACTGACCTACACGTTAGAAAATGAAAATTGAATTAGCAGTGACATTTTTTGGTCTGAGGCCTTTTCTTTATTTTTTTTTTTTGACTGTTGAAATAAAGACAAACTTTGATGTATTCTACTAAGAACCAGATAAAACATGAAGGCTACAATATTGCTTCTAATCTTATTTGATATTTCCAGACTCAGTCCCTGTGGGTCCACTTTTCCTGAGGTCAGGGCTGTGTTGTCTCTCAGTAGATACTTTATGTCTGGCATAGCAACTCCAAAAGGAGTGTCCTGCTGGGCCTCAAAAAAAAATGCTGGGGGGGAGGGTCTCCAGGATCGGGATAGGCCAAAATGGTCTTGGGTTTGGACCAGCTGTGGCTCTGTTTGAGTCTTGAGACTTAAGGCTTGTCTTTAGTGTAGAGAGAAGCCATCAATAGTGGAAATAAAATACCCTGGGAGCAGGAAATGGCAGTCCAGTGAATACAGAAATTGAAAACACATAACAGCAGAAATTCCCTCTTTTCTTCCTTGTTTTCCTGGAGAAATAAGACCAAATGCTAGTTGGTTGGCTAGTAGGTACGACCTAACCCTATCTTTTATGTTTTTGAGAGAAAAGAATGATGCAGCAAACATTCACTAGTTAGCCTCAAATATAAGAAAATACAAACACCAGGGAAACCAAACCAAGACGTCTTTGTTGTTGTTGTTTTTGTGCCAGTACTGGGGCTTGAACTCAGGGCTTTGAGCTCTTAGCTTTTACACTCAAGGCTGGTGTTCTACTTGAATCACAGCTCCACATCTTGCTTTTTGGTGGTTAACTGGAGATAAGAGCTGCATGGATTTTGCTTCCTGGGTTGGCTTTGAATCATGATCCTTAGATCTCAGCCTCCTGAGTAGCTAGGATTACAGGTGTGAGCCACCAGTGCCTGGCTTCTATGGGCTTTCTTGACCTTTCTCTTTTGTAGGCCAAACTCATAGTTCACCCATAGTCTTTCTGATAGACTGATTTTAGGATGGTCACTGGATGTCCATGTGGTCACCTGACCAGTTGGGCTTTCTTAAACTGATCTCTTAAGGTGTACCCATTTCCCTAGCCCACTGTGGACCCCCAGTTTTGCTGTTTTTTTTTCTTTTTCCTTTTTATTTTTTTTTTAATTTTCAGTCATGGGGCTTGAACTCTGGGCCTGGGTGCTGTCCCTCAGCTCTTCAGCTCAAGGCTAGCGCTCTACCACTCGAGCCACAGCGCCACTTCCGGTTTTCTGGTGGTTTATTGGAGATAAGAGTCTCAGGGACTTTCCTGCCCAGGCTGGCTTTGAACCGTGATCCTCAGAGCCACCGATGCCCAACTTACATTTGTTAATCTTATTCTTTTTAAATTTAATTTTGTATTGTTATTGCAAACGTGATATACAGAGGGGGTTATAGTTTCATAAGTCAGGCAAAGAGTACATGTCTTTATGGACAGTGTCCCCCTTTCCCTCACTCTCTCGTGTTCAGCTTAGTCTTATACACTATCTATGCCTCCCATCGCCCGTGGGGATGGCCACCATCCCAACTCCAGCTTGGGGGACAAGACCCACCTCTCCCAGGGAGACCTTTCTGCGAGAGCTGAGCTCTGTCCTCTGGGGTCTTTAATCCTACCCGTGTCATTCCCTACAGCAGCCGTGTGCCCAGCAGCCATCTACTTAAACCATGACTGCAAAAGGCCACACCCTGGCATCTGCACCTCGCAGATTGGACTTCCTAGCGAGAGAATTTCTATCACAGTCTCCTACCTACTTCATCTTGCTGTAAACGTGCTATCCTTCCTGCCTGGGTTAGGCATTTGGTCCACTGTGACAAATTATCTGGGAGGACCACTTCAAACAGAGGGAGAGATTTATGCTGGCTCACAGTTCTGTGTGTTTTTTGTTTTGTCCATCGTGGGGCTTGAACTCTGGGCCTGGGTGCTGTCCCTCATCTCTTCAGCTCAAGGCTAGCGCTCTACCCCTTGAGCCACAGCACCACTTGCACCTTTTAGGAATCGAACCCAGGGCCTCATGCATGCAAGGCAAGCACTCTATCACTGAGCCACCTTCCCGGCCCCTGGCTCACAGTTTTAAAGGTTCTGTCTCAAGTCAGTTGCTGCCATTTCATGGTGGCTGAAGCCGGGAGTTGAGCAGTTACAGTGGCCAGGAAGAAGGGGGGGGGGGGAGGGAAGGGAAGGAAGTGCTGTTACTGAGCTTTGTTGTTCAAGGCTAGCACTCTACCACTGGAGCCACAGCTGTGCTTCTACCATTTCTGTGGCTAATTGGAGATAAGAGTCTCCTGGACTTTCCTTGCCCAGGTTGGCTTTGAACTATGATCCTCAGATCTCAGCCTCCTGAGTAGCTAGGATGACAGATGTGAGCCACCAGGGCCTGATTTCCCTTCCTTTGGAAGGTAGGTAACTTGAGGAATGGAAGGGGGTTGGGAGAGATAGAGAAAGATGGAAGGGGTGACACAGATCACGATGCACTGTACACACAAACTGACAGACTGAATTGAAACCCCTTGGTACAGCGACTTAAAGAGAATGAAAACCAAAGCTCCTGATGTACCTCCGTTTCTATGTTTCTCCTGATGCCATGTGGATAAACCTTGGGAAAGTAAGCTAGAAGACGTGGTGCGGACACATCACAGAATCTGAGTCATTTGAGACAAGCTGTCTCGTGGGCATTTCTATGGTGCTCTTGTCCACACTGCTCCGGACATTTCCCACAGTGACCTTAGCAATGACACCGGAGAGCCACCACACGAATCCCTTGTGAATGACCCCAAACTGGACACACATGAGCCCTTCTGTTCGATGTTGAACACAGACACCAATTATGGAGTAGACTAACATGCCACCAACGCGATGATTTTTCATGTTACATGCAATATACTCACATTAGGCTAACGTACACACATACATCCAACCACAAGTGCATTTGCACACACATGCTCTCTCTCTCACACACACACACACACACATTGGCAGGAGCACAGGATGGAGTACAACAAAGAGCAGCACGAACAAGAGTCGTTGTGGGTTTTAATTGACCACAAGCTCAGTCTGAGTCAACCGTGGGATGTGGTTACCAAACAAGCAGCTAATGTGACCCACAAGTGCATTAATAGAAGCCCCGAGAACGGAGCAGGAAATAGCTCATCTCCAGACCCCCAAGAACCGGGCCGTACCTGGTAATGCTGAGCCTACCTCCTCCACACCACCGGGTGTGAGAGGGATCAGAAAGCAGGAGGCCATTTGGCAGAGGCTGAATGGTCTGGAAAGTGTGCCATGGGAATAAAGAAGGGAGGCTGGACCCTTAGCAACTCTACAGGGTGGCACAGGTGATGACTGAGATCCTAGAAGGCCTTAGAGAACAGAATTAAGCCAGGGTGGTTGAGCTGCAAACATCCGCACACAGGCGGATGGAGAGGTCGCTACTAAGGAGGTTGCTAGGAGCTCCACTCTGCATAGAAGTCTGTCACAACGACTCCACCCTTCAACGGGGGGAAAAAAAGGCAGGGGGCAGTTCCCCATGCTCACAGCTCTGAGTTCGAGACTCCTGCTGTTGTAGGAATCCTCAACTAAAATATTTTAGAGCAAAGGGACTAGGCTGTTAAATCTAGCCTGATGATTTGTGTTTTTGTTTTTGTCTGTTGTTAGCCATTAGGAATCTTTGGGTTTTGTTTTTTGTTTTGGTCCAAGACTGGGACTTGAACTTGGTATCTGATGCTTTTTGCTCATTGGCTGGTGCTCCACCACCTGAACCATGCCTCCAGCCTCAAGAAACTTCAGATTTTTACAGAAACCAGGCTCTCTCTTCCCTCTCCCCCCCCCTCCCCAATCAGCCTATGTGGTAATACTGGGATCTCTTTCCTGCAGTCAGTAATTGCCTGGAGCTGGGTAGCTGGTGTACTGTACGGACGGATGGAGAACTCTCCTGTTCACCATAGTTGTCAGGTTTTGTCACACTGCAGGTGTTTGATTATGTGACCCCTGGGGAGCCTAGATTCAGGGCTTTTCTACCATATCTGAGCATTTCGGCCGTCCAGGAAGGTTTAAAACTCCCAGTACTGGGCTAGGACTGCAGCTAGCTCACTGGTAGAATTCTTATTTGAACAAGTTCAAGCATGTGGGTTCAATTCCCAGCACCATCAAAAACAAAGCATAAATGAACAGAGACAAACACACAGCATGAAGATTGCATCTGACTATGGGGGCCAGAGACCTGGGCTTCGGTGTTTATTCCTCATTCTGCCAAGGGGTCTGAAGGAGCAATCGGGTCAGGACCACAGCTGTGGATAATAGAGCAGGAAGGGGATGCGGAGACATCTATCCAGCGGTCCGCACTTTGTTGTTGTTGATGATTGTGGGGCTTGAACTCTGGGCCTGGGCGCTGTCCCTCAGCTCTTCAGCTCAAGGCTAGCATTCTACCACTTGAGCCACATTGCCACTTCCAGTTTTCAGGTGGTTTATTGGAGTCTCAGGGACTTTCCTGCCCAGGGTTGGCTTTGAACCATGACGCTCAGATCTCAGCCTCCTGAGTAGCTGGATGACAGGTGTGCGCCACTGGCACCTGGCTTAGTCTGCAAATAATTTGAAGTGCTAAGTGGATTGCTTTGGAGGAAAGCTCCCAAAGCAAAACAAGCTTGGGGATGTTTGGAATTTTAAAAACAAGACTGAATAAAGCGAAGTGGTTCGTGGCCCTGAGTCCGGAGGACCTGAGCATCCCCTCCTGCAGAATCGCACAAGCTCAGCAGATCCCCGTTGAAAGGCTTCCTGGACAACGTGAATTGGGGACCCTAGAGAGACCGTTGGGGGAGGGGGATGACCTCTACATGCCTCTCACCACAACCTTGCCCATGTGTCACAGTAGTCCTTAAAAAGAAACCTTCCACCATGCCCTCAAATAGAAACAGGGGCAACACGACTATGGGAGAGGTGAGCTCGCAGAAGATGAGGTTTGGGCTTGAAGCTTCAAGATTCTCTGATGCAGTCGAACACGGAACCCTAACAGATTCAGGGCAAAATCAATCCAACCCCCCCTCCCACCTCCAAACTCGGTTTTCACATTCTAGCTCCTTTACTGACTTTCTCCACATGTGATGTTTACTTAAGTAACCTCAGAAAGCAGCTTATGTACTGGTGAGAGAGGTCTTAGCTTCGAGCCACAGACACTAATGCTGCCTGCTATAAGCTCAGAAGAACTTGATGAAATGAGTGTTGGCACTGTGAAAGAAGGTTGAAAACATGCCGGCCTTATGGATGACACCTCAGTGCGGTTACTACTGATAGCAGTCATTAGAAAATGACCAGACAAGTTAGAACAGATTCAGAGAGGAGGTACCACAGCATGGGGCTTGCGGGATCATTCCATCATGGAACAGGATGGAAGAGAGGACACCGTTTTTATTTTGTAGTGTATTTAGATTAATGGTATATAATTAGCTATATATAAAACTGAAAAGTGGGTCGCCGTCTTAAACATACAGTGTATTTTTAAAGATCAAACTTTTAAGGGAAAAAAAATCTTTAAGGATTTGCGTTCTTAATGCCAACTGCGCGTCTATAAAAGGAGAAATTGATAGATTTGATTTCTACCAAATTAAAATTCCTTTGCTCTAGATAACAAGCCATGAGAAGAATTATATATATATATATATATATATATATATATATATATATATGTGGCAGACTGAGAGGAAATGCCTATAAACCGTATATTCAACTCAAAGCACTTAGTGATACTGTACAACTGCAACACCTAGATCAGGCCCTTTGTCTCCATGGACTCATGTAAAATGGCAAAGATTTATTGAAGAATATGATAAGCAGAGCTCCTCCTACAAGACAGGAGGAGACCCAAGGGAGGGGTGCACTGTGCAGGGGAGGATATGATATCTCTAGGACAGAGTTATGTGACTCTCAAAGTCACTGGACAGCCTATGGGCCATATTAGTCCACAGACCCCATCCGAGGCTCCACTCAGCCTGCATAAGCTCTCCCTGTGAATTTTAGCCCCTATGACTGGTTACCTGCTGTGGGGCACAACTCTGGGATGCAATCAGCCCATTGCTCACACACAGGCAATGGGGCCCAATGCCCAAGACTCACATGTATGACTGCTCAGATCCATGGTGATGTGATGTCCCACATTCTGCACCGGGGACTGCTCACAGGTATGGTGAGGTGGTGAAGAACCTCCATGGGAGGTTCTTACCCTGACTGCTCAGCTATGCTCTTTTTCTGCTCACACGAATAGCTAGACTATATTTGGAATTGGTTCATTCCAGGACTGGCCATTCTAGATAGCGCTTTGGCTGTTTCTTTTAAACTACCATGGGATCTAGCAGTTGGGCCCTGGGACATTCATTTATTTATTCGGACAAAGGGAAACTTACAGCCACACTGCAACCTGCTCACAGATGTGCATTGCAGTGTACCTTGTCATCATCAAAAGGTGGAAATAGCACAAGTGTCCTTCGACAGGTGGATGGCTGAAGAGACCGTGATGTAGCCGCATCATGGCCCAAACAGCAATGAGCTACTATGTCCACAGTGGCAGGTGGGTGGATCTCAGAATTACACTGAATGGAGAAGAGCTCATTTCAACAACAGGTTTTTGTCCATACCCCAGATGAGGATCTGCTTCTGCTTGCCACAAAGCACTGTGGGTAATGGACTCTTGGTCCTTATAAGTGTTGATGCCCTGGTCTCTAGAACTTTAACACTGCTGCCAACGTGATAGAGAGACAGAGACAGAGACTGAGAGGTTCTTTTTGGCCTTTATTTCCTTATGTCTTTTGTTCTTGTCCCAAAGCCTGGAGCAGGTACACAGATAATTCCTAAAATTTTCAGCATTGAACCAGGGGTTCAAACAGAGGCTAAAACATATGCATATGTTTGTATAGATATATAGTTATATATGTATATAGACAGCTTTATATCTATGCCTACAATCATATATGTAAGTATATATTGTCCATAATAATGTTTATTATATAATATGTCATCTATTTTTATATAATCTGTATAATATTTATTATTATCTATCAGAATATAATATAATTATATGTGTACCGTATACTCATATATTATATATTAGAATATATATATAGTTATATGTTTATATAATACATATATATGGCTTTATATATAATTATATATAAATATGTAACTATGTCTAAACATTTAACAGTTATAACCCAACCCTACAATCACCTGAAATATGTTCTAGAACCCCATGCTGATATATATATTTAGAATGTTCTGGAAGGCCAATTTCGTATGCATGCAATGGTATAGGGAGTGTCAACCTCTGGCTTATAACCCAAACCCTTTTTCTTTCTAGTCCAGACTCACCCTCCACACACACACTCCCTTTGGTCCAGTCCACCTTGAGAGGGATAGACGTGGGGAAGAGAATGGGTTGGTTCCTTTTAGCCAGGTATTCCAGGATTTAGTACTTGGATTGTGGAATATCAGGAGGGGTAATAGATGGGTCATGTCTTTGGCTCCTCTTTGGACTCCTTACCCCAGGAGAAGTGTCAGAGGAAGAAGCCTGGGTCTTCATAGCTGCTAGGGAGTACAGGCAAGTAAGACACTTGCATCTCCTTAGTGTAGGATAGGTTTTGCTTGCCACCAAATTCCATAACAGAAAAGGTGCTCAAACCTCGTCAGCTGACAATACAAGCAAGTCTAGTGCAATGCTTGGACTTGGACAGAGTTTACTCACTGTCTGCTCAGAGCTTCATGAATGAGGAGGAGCACAGTTAGGGCAGCTGAGATGTAAATCTCCTTACAAACTTTCTGACTGAATCTTCAGAACAACTCCAGTTTGTTATTCCTTTTCTTACTGTTCCCCCCGCCACCCCAACAGAAGCTGAAACAGATGCCGAAAGGTTACATCGTTTTTCCACATTCACTTGGGTAGCAAGTGGCAAAAACAGACTCTAAACTCAAGTTGATGTGGATCCTGAACCTACAAGCTTTTGCTATTACCGGTGCACCAGGAGAGATGATTGTGAACTTAAAAAAAAAAAAAAGTCAGAATGTATGTTGGCAACTATCTGCCTTGACAGTTGAAAACATGACTCATGCTCCCTGCAAATGTCAAGATTCTGAATCAGGAGTTGATGGGGGGTGAGTTCATTGCGTGGTGTGTCCCTTGGGGCAGGCAATAACCTCCAACCTGAGTTCACAGGGCTGGCTTGGCCTTCTGCCTCTCTTTAGCACCAAAGCTTCACGGGGAGGGAGAGGGGACGCCCTTATAGAAACTAAGGCATCCCAGGAGAGAAGGTGGAGAGAGGGGAAATGTAACTCTTATGGTGGTCACAGTGGAGCGAGGCCTTCTCTTGTCTCCTTCCTTTTCTCCTTTCCCCTAGGTATGCACTGAAGCTAGAATGCTTTTAGGGATCTCTTCATGCATAGTGGCAAAGGAGGTGGTAGGACTTGACAGAGGAGATTTTTGGCTAAAGCCTCTCAGTGGTTGGTCTGAGGGCTGTTGAACTGAGTGATGGAGAAAAAGATGGAGGAATCCAGGTGTTTCTGGGGATGCTGGAGGTACTACCTGGTTGCTAAGGGAAACTCCTAGGTGAGAGGTTCCCCGGATTGCTTTCCCAGCAGAATCAACCGGAGCACTTTTTAGAAATGCAACATTAAGCTGGGATCCAGACCTGCCAAGGTAGATTCTTTCGGGGAGGTTTTATTGATCAAATTGATGGCTGGCTCGGTTTAAAGGCGGGGGGAGTCCAGAACCATTATTCAAGCTTATTTGTGGTTCCAGCTTTGCTAAAAATAGTGGCTTTCACTAGGAATTAAAGTAAGTGTGGGCCAAGAAAGACATCTCCAGACTTTGTGTTTTGGAGGGGGGTTATAAGTACCAAGAGAGTAGCAGAGGTCCCCCACTTAGCCCTCTAATCAAAGAGTACATTGTTCATGTACAGGCATCTCCTGGTTTGATGACCAAGAATCAATCTGGCACTAAAATACCTCCCTGGCTTCCCTCACTTGTTACATAAAGAGAGAACAAATGTTGAACTTGGCCTTTAGTAGGCAACAGAATCAAAAGACAGTCATAACACCTCGTGGCTTTATCCTATATGTTTTTAAGCTCATCTTCAATGGTGGAAGACAGCTCTGGTCTCTTACAGTGAATAATGAATGGCCTGGCTCCATTAAAAGCATACATACACAAGGCAGGTGTGGAGGTTAATGCCTGTGATCCCAGCTACTCGAGAGGCCAAGATAGGAGGACTGTTGTCTGACCCTGCCTGGGCAAAAGCACGAGACCCTATCTGAAAAAGATAAAAAACAAAAAGACTGGGTTCATGGTGTCGGTGGTAGAGTGCTGGCTTAGCAAATGCAAGGCCCTGAGCTCAATCTCCAACCACCACCACCAAGAAAAGACAAAGCATCTATCCTTGGGAAGAAAAAGGCCCAGAAAGATCAAAGACAAGTACCCCCCACCCCATACCTTGCCCCATCCTCTTCATCCTTCTATCTGAAACTCAGGATGGGCGATTGTAGACATGGCCTCCTTTCGTGCATTCATAAACTATCCTCAGTGAGTGAGGATCTTTGCAGTTCACAAGGTCAGACGGGAGACGGCGGAGTGGAAGCAGAGGAGGGGCAGCTGGAGTCAAGGGAGAAGCATCTGTGGATGGAAATAAAGAAGCTGGGTGCTGACTCACACCTGTCATCCTAGCTAGTCAGGAGGCTGAGATCTGAGGATCGAGATTGGAGGTCAACCTGGAGCAGGAAAGTCCATGAAATTAACTGCCAAAACCCAGGAGTAGAAGTATGCCTCAAGGAGTAGCGTGCCAACCTGGAACAAAAAAAGACCAGCAAGAGTGTGGGGCTAAGAGTTCAAGCCCCCAAACTGGCAGTGGAGACAGAGAGAGAGAGAGAGAGAGAGAGAGAGAGAGAGAGAGAGAGAGAGAGAGAGAGAGAGAGAGAGAGAGAGAGAGAGAGAGAGAGAGAGAGAGAGAGAGAGAGACCATTTCCAACCTGAAGCTATCACCCTGTGAGCTGAGTGGTTTGTATGAAGGGGTAGAGAAGGGAGACTGAGAAGGCGAGGACTCACTTAGGAAACATCAGCTCCCTGCCCCCAATAAGTGGGAGGCTCTGGAGGAATCTGTCTGTCTGTCTGTCTGTCTGTCTGTCTGTATTTACACAATAGCAGCCAAACTGCAGCTCACGCCTAGCGAGCTTGCCATCCTCACCTCATCAACAGATGGCAGTCATAAAGAGGCTAAAAATGGAAAGCAAACTCCTAGTGTGGCAGTTTGTCAGGTGCAGCGAGGAATCCCTTCCCGGCAAGTGTCCTTGACAAAGCCACCGGTGACCTCTTTGGTATTCATGGAATCGGCGCTCGGCTAGCCGGGCTGTTGCATGGTCAGGCAGGCTGGTCTCCTGGGGAAGAGGATGGCCACTGCCCATTGATGATCGGCCAGACTCTGGCCGTGGTCGGTGGCCCGGCTTCCCTGGGGTTCCCTGAGGACTGTTCATGCCAGCTTTGGTCAATAGCTTCTGTAATTAATCACCTTAAAGGGAGTTCTGGTTAGCAATGGACCTTGCTCCTGGCAGTGGGTACGAATCATCCTGGGAACTTTTTTTAAAACTAATGCCCAGGGCCAGCTGAGCCAGACTCTGAGGTGTGTGTGTGTGTGTGTGTGTGTGTGTGTGTGTGTGTGTGTGTGTGTGTGTGTGTGTGTGTGTGTGTGTGTGTGTGTGTGTGTGTGTGTGTGTGTAATGCCAATATTAGGACTTGAACTCAGGTCCTGCTATTGCCCCTTGACTTTTTACTCCAGGCTGGTGCTCTACCACTTGAGCCATACTTCCATTTGTCTCTTAATTGGAGACAAGAGGCACACAGACTTTTCTGCCTGGGCTGGCTTTGAACTGTGATCTTCAGAGCTCAGCTTCCTAAGTAGCTAGGATGACAGGCATGAGCCCTCAGCACCCGGCTCTATGTGCATTATGATAAAGCCCCCTCCCCCAGGGGACTTTAATGTATAGTCAGGGCTGCCAGCCAGAAGGCCACATCACTAGGGGATCAATTCAGACACTTGTACCTGATAACGACATCTTGTGTAGTCTACTGTTTCCTGCCTTTTGAGCAGGCAGTGGGACAGGAGGCTGGTGTGGAACAAGCCTTCACTTGAGCAAAAGCCAATCAGTACATATTTGTACATATTTACAAGCCATTTTCTTGATACATTTCTACCCTGGGTAAAAAGGCATGGATACTTTCCAATATCCATCACCAAATTATCTTCTAGAACTTTTTTTTTTTTTTTTTTGCCAGTGCTGGGGCTTGAACTCTGGGCCTAGGAACTGTCCCTGAGCTTTTGTGCTCAAGGCTAGTGCTCCACCACTTGAACCACAGTTCTTTTTATAGTTTATTGGAGATAAGAGTCTCATGGACTTTCCTGCCCAGGCTGGCTTAGACCCTCAGTCCTCAGACTGCAATCTCCTGAGTAGCTAGGATTACCTGAGTGAGCCACCAGTGCCCAGCAATTTTAAAATTTTTTAACAGGCTGGAGATGTGACTTAGATAGTAGAACACTAGTCTGTGAACAAAAGCATCAAGTCCCGGTCCCAGAAAAAAAAGTTTCTCTAAGTTCCTTGGCCTAGAACTTACTTTTAAAAACAATATTGGGCCATGCAATAGGGAAGAGATTCTATTTAAAGTCTATTGTTTTATTTTGCACTTCCTTAATATTTGAGTTTTCCGTTTGTTTATTAGCTGTTCCTCCTTTTCTGGAACTTCAATTCTTTTTTTTTTTTTTTTTTTTTGGTCCAGTCGTGGGGCCTGAATTCCGGGCCTGGGCGCTGTCCCTCAGCTCTTCAGCTCAAGGCTAGCGCTCTACCACTTGAGCCACAGCGCCACTTCCGGCTTTTTTCTTTTTGCTTATGTGGTTCTGAGGAATCGAACCCAGGGCTTCAGGCATGCAAGGCAAGCGCTCTACCACTGAGCCACCTTCCCAGCCCCTGGAACTTCAATTCTTGTGTTTCAGCTGGTTTTATAAAGTGGTGTTTACTTTTTACTTCTTTTTTTAAAATTCTATGTCATTTAGGCTGCGATATTTTTCTTGGTGTCTATTCTGCTTTGGATATCAAGTGTAATGAAATAATAGTACTTTTTGAAATCTAATAAAAACATTACTAAGCCAAAGCATGTGAAGAGAATATTGTTTGTAAATATTGGTGGGTAGATTTATGGAAGCAAAGAGGTAAGAAATGGAGCATTTTATATCCATGAGAACAGAGAATTATTCAGTAATTGATTTTGGACAATTGCTTATCCAATTGGAAATAATTTCAAATGCAGATTATACACCAAAGCAAGCTTCAGGAAAACTGGCAAATTCAGTGGGTAGGCAATTTACAGACAAAGTAGTCCAAATGGCCAAGAGACATAGAAAGATATTCTCTACCTTGGCACTAGGGAATCACACTGAAAAATAACAATTAGATACCATTTTTTTTCTTTCATATGATTGGTGGGTGCTTGCCACTCATTAACTCTTTGTGTTTTTTGTTTGTTTTTGAGACAGGATTTCCTTATATAGCCCAAGTTGGACTTGAATTCATGACCCTTCTGCTCCATCTCACAAGGGCTGAGATTATAGGTGTAAACCACCGTGCTCAGTTCAAAATTATTGTTCAGATATAATTTTTTAATTTGTAGAGCTGACAAGATTGATGCATGCAGATTAACACAGCCACTTTGAGACTATTCACACCACCTCCTTTGACCCAGTGAGTCACTTAGGAGAAACAATACCATGTGATCACTCACTTCCTGGGAAAGTATAAGCAGGACTCTACCCATTGCTAAAATGGATGGCAGAGAGTCAAGTGCCTTAACTCCTCCTTCCTGGGCCAAACCCTCTCACCTCCATCATTTTCAGTATCCAGCTGGTTCAGAGTTAATAACTAGCAGAGAAGCAAGCTCCTACCACCCAACTCCAGTCTCAGACCCAGGTCTGGTTGAATTGGATCCCTGTGTCAAAAGAATGGTTCACTGAGCTGGGAGCCCATGGCTCACACCTGTCATCCTAACTACTCAGGAGGCTGAGATCTGAGGATCATGGTTCAAAGCCAGGCTGGGCAGGAAAGTCCCTGAGACTCTTATCACCAATAAACCATTAGAAAACTGGAAGTGGTGCTGTGGCTCAAGCGGTAGAGTGCTAGTCTTGAGCTGAAGAGCTGAGGGACAGTGCCCAGGCCCAGAGTTCAAGTCCCATGACTGACAAAAAAAAAAAAAGTTCACTAAAGCCTTGTTAAGAATTACAAACAGCCAGGTACCTGTGGCTCACACCTGTAATCCTAGCTACTCAGGCGGCTGAGATCTGAGAATCCGCATTTCAAAGCCAGCCTGGGCAGGAAAGACCATGAGACTCTTACCTCCAATGAACCAACAAAAAGCTAGAAGTGGAGCTGTGGCTCAAATGGTAAATGTGGAAGTGTTCCAGCATTTGTAGCAGCCATGTGGGGTCAGGTGACTAAACTCTAACCAATGAAAGGTGACCAGGCAGCATAGACTTCTGGGTATTTTTCCTGAGGGAATGGGAGGCAGAGGCCCCATCTTTCCCGCCTCCATGTGGTGACTCAGTGTGGGCATACACTTTTGGGAAGTGTAGCTTCATCTTCACCCTCCCGCCAGGAGGTGGAACACATTCATGGCTGCAGAGAGCTGGAAAACACCTGCCTGGCCGCCTCCTCTGAACTTCCTTTATTTAAGACAAATAAGTTGGTAGCTCCTCAAAAACTTCTGTGGTGTGGGTTTTCTCAGCTACATGCAGCTAGATTTCATCCCCCTACAAAGCTAAATACCTAGTAACTGTGAAATAAATACAAATGATACACGACTGGAGATATCCTATAATGCATATCTATTTTTATGTGTGCTAGTCCTGGGGCTTGAACGCAGTACCTGGGTACTGTCCCTGAGCTTTTTTGCTCAAGGCTGGTGCTACACCACTTGAGCCACAGCTCCACTTCTGGCTTTTTGGTGGTTAATTGGAGATAAGAGTTTCATGGTCTTTCCTGCTAGGGTTAGCTTCACACCTCAATCCTCAGCACTTGGCCTCCTGAGGAGCTAGGATGAGAGGCATGAGACACCAGTACCCAGCTACCTCTTTAAACTATATTCTCACCTGTGTCTACAGGGTCCACAGCTGAATGTTGTCAGGACTGGAGGCTTGGATGAGGAGGAACAGCCTCTTTGGCAGGGGGGATTCTCTAGTAGCTGGGATTACAGACATGTAATACCATATTGGGCCTCATTAACTCCTTTTTTTTGGTGGTGGTGGGGGAGTAGGGAGAAGAGGGAAGTAGCATCGATTTGAATTTAGGCCCTGGTACTTGCTCTTCATTAACATTTGTTGTACAGATTATATATTGAATCGAAACAGCATTTCTTAGGTTAACTAAGATATATTGTCACACTTGATTTCCTCTGTTTTAATTTTTATGTTTTTCAAAAAACAAACCAAGGGGCTGGGAAGGTGGCTCAGTGGTAGAGTGCTTGCCTTGCATGCCTGAGGCCCTGGGTTCGATTCCTCAGCACCACATAAGCAAAAAGAAAAAAAGCCGGAAGTGGCGCTGTGGCTCAAGTGGTAGAGCGCTAGCCTTGAGCTGAAGAGCTGAGGGACAGCGCCCAGGCCCAGAGTTCAGGCCCCACGACCGGACCCCCAAAAAAAGGGGGGTGATCTGGGGCCAGGATGGCAGCAATGAATGTAGGGAATCACTCAAATTTCACACGTGTGTGTGTGTGTGTGTGTGTGTGTGGTCTGTGGTGTGCCAGCCTTGAACTAGGGCCTTCACTTCTTTACTCAGGCCTCATGCTCTACCACTTTCCTGCCCTGCCCAGCCCAGCCTGATATCTTCAAATCTCAGCCTCCTGAGTAGCTAGGACTACTACCAGCTACAAGCCATTGATTCCCAACTCATATATATTTTTATTGTGTGTGTCTGTGTATGTGCGTCAGTCCTGGGGCTTAAACTCAGGGCCCGCATGCTAGCCTTGAGCTTTTGTGTTCAAGACTAGTGCTCTACTATTTGAGCCACAGCTCAACTTCTGGCTTTTTTGGTAGTTATTGGAGATAACATTCACAAATTTCCTGTCTGGGCTGGCTTCAAACCATGATCCTTCGAGTTCAGCATCCTGAATAGCTAGGATTACAGGCATAGATTGCAGGATTACAGCACCTGGCTTCATCTATATTCTGAGACTGGGAAAATGAACAGGAGTTGCTTGCAAATCAAATGGGAAAGAATCAACGCTAACCAGATTTGTTTTGGCTTAAATAATTAGAAGCCAAGAAATTGTCATTGGCTTAGAAATCTAAGACTATGACAAAAATCAAGTTTGGGGGAAATATAAGAGGTCAGCATGGAACATGTTTAGTTTGAGAAATCTACTAAACATTGAAGTAGAAAGCCAAGGAAGTTGACAGGTCAGGAGGAAAGAGACATCCATTGGAGAGTCCAGGATGCATCAACTCCTCCAATAAGAGCCATGGGTAACCATAAGGTTTTAGTGGAGAGGTGGGAGCAAAAGTCAGAGCAAGGGGGTTGAGGAATGGCTCAGGTGCTAGAGCACCAGCTAGTGAGCAAAAGGTCAGATGCCAAATTTGAGTCCAGGTTTTAGACAAAAAATATTAGAGCACTGGGGAGCTTTCTGTGAGGAAAGGGTCCCAGACACCTTGCTGTAACAGGAAGACAACCAAAAGAGCCGTTGGGGGACAGCGCAGTGAAGGTCAGAATAAAAGAACAACTTTCAGCCAGGCGCTGTGGTTCATCCCTGTAAACCCAGCTACTCAGGAGACTAAGGTTGGAGGATCGCCACTCAAAGCCAGCCTGGGCAGAAAAGTCCATGAGAGTCTGATCTCCAGTGAACCACCAGAAAACCAGAAGTGGTGCTGTGGTTCAAAGTACTAGAGCACTAGCTCTGAGCCAAAGAAGCTCAAGGACTGCACCCAGGCCCTGCGCCTCATGACTGACCATCAAAAAAAGGGACAACATTTTCATGCGGTGGTGGGGAGCCTAGAACTGACAATAAGGAGAGAAAGGAGCCCTTAAGAAGATTGGATGCTGAGGCACTGCATTTAGCCGAAACCCAGTCAGTAACAGCCCATGAACAGGAGCGAACATGCAGATAGCTGGGAAGGACGTAGAGAAAGTTCTTTACTCATTGCTCCCATGGTCCCCTAGGGGGTAGAAGAGGGGCCACCTGCTAATAGGGTGGGGACCAGGTGGGAGAGGGGGATGGGGCAAACAAAATGTTTCCAGAGGAGAGACCTGGAGGTGGACCGACTAGAAAATGAAACATGATTGCTTGGAAGTGACAAGGGTCCACTGGAGATTAGAAAGGAGGGATTTACGTGGCATTTGCTCATTGGCTGTGTTCAGCATGTGGGTGCATTGTAAGAGGGTTGGCTCCACCCAGGAGAGGAACAGGGATTAAGCAACTCAGCCACAATCCATCAGATTTGGTCTCAGAAGTCAGATGCATCAAGAGGGAGGGGGGACAGGAAGGAAGGTGACTGGTAAGTCCTTTGAGGTGGATTGATGCCATCTAGAACTATGGGCTTGTTTCTCCAGTGATTAAAGAATTAAAAAGCAGGAAGTGTTTAAAGCACACAGAGCAAGTTTATAAACAGAGTATAGACACTCCACAGACAGAAGCCCCAAAGGAGTTCAAAGCATCCTCTCCAGGGTGGTCATTACAGCTCAGGGTCCCTCCCACCACTCCTCCCCAGGACTTTCTGCTGATTGCTTCATGGCTTGTGTAAGCCCCACCCCCAGCTCTTTTCATTGGTTGAGTGGAAACCAGGAAATTCTGGGTAAAAGTGTTTGAGCAGGAATCCAGGGGCATTGTGGGAAGAAGAAACATCTGAGGAGGAACCCAGGGCATGATGGGAAGAAGAAGTACCATGATGGGCCAACTGTTCCCTCCACCATTTTACTTAATCCTGTATACCTAACAGAACAGGCCTAACTTTCCCTCAGGATCCTGTCCTCATGGCTTCAAGGGCTGTCCTCCAGGCAACGGGCTGAGGTATTCTCCACCTCTGTGTCTTGATATTTGCTACTTCCCTAGGGGTGTGGGAAGAACCAGCCGTCTCCATTGGATTTAGAGCAGGAGGAGTCTTAGATGATTTCTGAAGACAGCGATTGATTTTAGTTCATTACCAATACAAGCTTCAAGTTGGTTGAAAGAGCCACCATCTTAACACCTAGCATTTCCAGGGGAAAGTATTTCCTCTTGCTAAAAGGAAGACGTATTAAGTAAGTCTACATTTAATGACATAAAATCGATTCACAGTATTGTGAAGGGGAAGAAAAATGACAACATGGTAGAGGTGGGCTGAATGAATATATTGTGTAATTAGAAGGCTAAACGTACATGAGTAATAATATGAATGAAATGATCAGTATATAAAATAGTAACAATTTGGGGGGGCTACAATGTAGATTTTATTTTTCTTCTTGTTGTTGTTTCTTAATATTTTCATTTGTTTCTACTTTGAGCTTATATTGTCCAGGTAACAACAATAACAACAACAAAAAGAATGTTAAAAAAGGAAGCTTTAAAATAGTTCTCCCTATATTTCTTGTGCAGTTGTGTATTCTACCATAAATCTCCTCCTATACTGAAGGGGTCTAGATTTGGGGGACACCAACAGTTGAGTCCTTCATTTGGCTATAGAAAAAAAAGAAAAGATATTAGCCATGTCTCAGTTCAATAAACAAGCCGGGCGTGTGCCTAGCACCTGTAATTTCACCTTTGTCTAGGTAAGAGGATCACAATTCAAGGCTAGTCCCCCAGGGAAAACCACAGAACCCTATAGGGAAAAGAATTCAAGCTAAAAGGAGCTGAGGACATGGATCAACGAGTAGAGTGCCTACCTTACAAGCATGAGGCCCTGAGTTCAAATCCCAGTTGCACCCCAAGTAAGGAGGAGGAGAGGAAGAAGAGATGACAAATTACAGAAGTGACCTCCATCAGAGGCCAAATCCCTGGTGGACACTTTCTTTTAGACTAGCCTCCTAGTGACTAGCCATAGTCACTCTCTGGAAACCCCTGGAGCTTTCTCTCTGCCCTCCTTTCCTTCTTTTCCCTTCCTTCCTCCCTCCCTTCCTCCCTTCCCTCCTTTCTTTCTTGAACTCAGGGCTTGGGTGATATCCCTGAGCTCTTTTGCTCAAGACTAGCACTCTACCACTTAAGCCACAGCTCCACTTCCAGCATTTGCTCATTAGTTGAAGATAAGAGTCTCATGGACTTTTTGCTTGGGCTGGCTTTGAACTGCGATCCTCAGATCTCAGCCTCCTGAGTAGTGAGGATTACAGATGTGAGTCATCATCCCTTCCCAGGCCTTCCATTTTCTTTCTTTCATTTTTTTATTGTGAAAATACTGTACAGAGGGGTTACAATTACATGGGCAAGATAATGAATCCCTATTTAAATGATTTGTTTTTCCCCTTCCTCCACAAATTATACTGACATCAAATACAGTGAAAGCAGGGGTTATACTGTGGGGGAGGGACATACAAAGCAACAAAGAAATAATCTTATAAATGCATTAGAAACAATCGCATGAAAGAAAAAAACATTTGAATACATATCTTAGGGTTCATTTCCCTAACATCACCTTATCTGACCTTTTCTGCTTGACTCAGACATATACTAGATATTGCAAATAAGGGAAACCATGGGACCTATGTTTCTTTGGGCCTGGCTTACTTCACTTAATATAATTTTTTCCAAGTCTTTCCATTTCCTAACAATGGAGCAATGTCATTCTTTCTGATGGAGGCATAGATTCCATTGTGTATATATACCACATTTTCTTGATCCATTCATCTACTGAGGGGCATCTGGGTTGGTTCCATATCTTAACTATAATAAATAATGCTGCAATAAACATAGTCGTGCTGGTAGCTTTAGTGTGGTCTTGTTTGTGAACATTTGAGTAAATGCCCAAAAGTGGGATTACTGGGTCATAGGGGAGCTCTACGTGGAGTCTTTTGAGGAACCTCCATACTACTTTCCAAATTGGTTGAACAAGTTTACACTCCCACCAACAATGCAGTAAGGTTCCCTTCTGTCCACACCCCCTCCAGCATCTGTTGTTATTAGAGTTCTTGATTATAGCCATTCTAACTGGGGTGAGGTGATATCTCAATGTTGTTTTGATTTGCATTTCTTTTATGGCTAGGGACGTTGAGCATTTCTTCATGTGTCTATTGGCCATCCTTCTTTCCTCTTCAGAGAACTTTCTCTAAGTCTTTAGCCCACTTATGTATTGGGCAGTTGTTTCTTTGAGGATTTGTTGTGGGGGGATTTCTTCCTTTTTCTTAAATGTGGATTTGTCTCCCTCATCCTCTTAGCTCTCCTGTGCCCCCTGCCCCTGGCAGAATGGAGGGGGCCCTTTTCCTCCCTTTGCTCCTCAGAAACCACCTTCACTGAGAACAATTTTTCTTTCACATTGTACAAAACTCCAGGCTTAGGCAAAGACGTGAAACTCAGTGCTGAAATACAACTGAATAATAAAGCTTGATTAGGTGCAAAGATGTAAGGGAAAGAAAACTTGGTTTCTAATTTCAAATTCAGGGACTTCATGCAGGGTATGGGGTGGGAGGGAAACAAGACTGGTATAAAAGAGAAAGAGGGGCTCAGAGCCAGGCGGGGAAGGGAGAGGAATGGGAAAGCCTTGTCCCCTGTGGCTGTCATTGTTTAGGGTGCCTGGCCTTCTCTGGGCCATCTCCATGTTCTTTCCCAGAATGCCTTCCCTAATTCTTCTGGTTGCCTATAATTGCCATTCCATTTCCATGACTCACAAATCAGTAGCCCTTCCTGATCCAGTATCAAAGACACAATTCCTTCTCTTTGTTCTAGAGCATACCCCGTCACTGTGTAAATAGAATGCCAGAATAAAAGGAGAAGATGAAGGGGAAAAATCGAAAGGCGGCTCTAGCTCCAGTTTCGAAAGGTTCTAGTTCTTGCTTGTTCACAGCCATTTGCATTTATTTATATTTTGGGGAGGGGGGTGCTAGGAAGTTGCAGTCAGGCCCTGACCCTTGCTAGGCAGGTATTTTACTACCTGAGCTATGCCTCCAGCTATTTATTTACTTTTTTGCTTTCCTTATTATTCAGATAGGATCTCAATGTTTTTGCCTAGGCCTACCTTGGAGCACAAACCTCCTTCCCAATGCTTTCCACATAGCTGGGGATTATAGACATATACTACCATGCTCAGCTTGTTGGTTGAGATGGAGGTCTCTGTAATTTTTGCCCAGATGGGTTTCAAAGTGCATTCTCCCTGATCTCTGCCTCCCAATATACTTTAAAAATAAGACCAGCCAGGTGCCGGTGGCTTATGCCTGTAATCCTAGCTACTCAGGAGACTGAGATCTGAGGATCGTGGTTCAAAGCCAGCCTGGGCAGGAAAATCTGTAAGACTCTTATCTCCAATTAACCAGCAGAAGTGGTGCTGTGGCTTAAGTGGTAGAGTGCTTGCCTTGAGCTAATGAGCTCAGGAACAGCACCCAGGCCCAGAGTTTAAGCTCCATGACCGACCAAAAATAAAAATAAAAATAAAAAAAAAAGACTGTACCCCAATCTCCACCAATTTTTAATTACAATGAGGCAATTAAGGTGGCAATTGCTCCTTTGTTTGATTTTAATTAGGACACTGTCAATTACTAGTAACAGAAAAAAGCACCTATTTAACCAGAATAGAAACATCCAGGTACCATGCGTCAAGGGTGTCTGTGGGAATTCGATGCTCCATTTCTCAGTCCCGATTTTCCTCTCGGTTGGCTTTATTCTCACAGTCTTTCCTTTTGGTGCCAGAGGTGACCAGCAGAAGGGGTGAGATTATTTGGGTATGCCAACATTCAGATTGGCTGAACATGGTTGGAATGAATGCAGAAGACATCCAAGGAAAGAGTCTTACAGAATACAACAGCTGCCCAGTCCTGTCCTTCTTTACAGAATACAACAGCTGCTCAGCCCTGTCCTTCTTTAGTGGTGGCCAGAGTGCAGACAAAGGGACTGGAGGCCAACAAGTCATATTAGAGGGGATGGACAGCTCCTCCCTCTCTTCTCTCTCCCCCTCCTCTCTTACCCCCCTCCCCTGTTCCTCCCCCTCCTCCTCTTCCTTTCTATTTCTTCCTCCCCCCTCTCTTTTTGTCGGTCATGGGGTCTGAACTCGGGACCTGGGCGCTGTCCCTCAGCTCTTCAGCTCAAGGCTAGCGCTCTACCACTTGAGGCAAGCACCACTTCTGGCTTTTTCTGCTTATGTGATGCTGAGGAATGGAACCCAGAGCCTCATGCATGCAAGGCAAGCGCTCTACCACTGAGCCACCTTCCCAACCCTTCTCCTCCTTCTCTTCAGCCTCCACTTCTTCTTCCTCTTCCTTTTCTTCTTCTCTCCTCTTCTTGTTCTTGTTATTCTTCCTCCTCTTCCTTTCTCCTCCTCTTCCTCTTCTTCTTCCTCCTCTTCCTTCGTTATAGTCATCATCCTCCTCCTCTTCTTCTTCCTTTTCTCCTCCTCCTCCTCTTCCTTCTCTTCAACCTCCTCTGCCTCTTCTTTCCCTCCTCTTCTTCCATCATCCTCTCCTTCTTTTTCTTGTCATTCTTCCTCTTCCTCTTCTTTTTTCCTCCTCCTCTTTGCCCCTCCTCCTCCTCCTCCTCCTCCTCTTCCTCCTCCTCCTCCTCCTCCTCCTCCTCCTCCTCCTCCTCCTCCTCCTCCTCCTCCTCCTCCATCTATATGATCTTAGGCTCTGTCCCTGAGGTTTTTTACCCAAGGCTAATGCTCTACCACTTGAGCTACTCCATCCCTTCCTGTTTTTTACTGGTTCACTAGAGTTAAGAGTCTCTTGGATTTATCTGCCTGGGCTGAGCTCAACCTGCAGTGCTCAGATCTCAGCCTCCTGAGTAGCTAGGATTACAGGTGTGGGCCACTGCACCCAGCTTACAGGATAACTTCTGAGGTGACAAGGTAAGAGAAGACTGGGGACCCAGTCTTGGGGGGCTTCTGCATCACTGTGGTCTATACTTTCACGTGAGCATCATTTGAAAGTCCATGTGTGCCAGCATCATTCTACCTACTGCTCTCAAAGATCTATGTAGAGAAGCTGTGGAATCACAGAACGGTGGCAATGAGCAGGCATGCCCCTGGCCTGGCTCATTCCTCAGGAAATGCTAGCCAAGTTGCAGTGGCTTGAAAAAAAATCACGAAAGTGTGCGTGTTACAATTCCTTTCAACGTATTTGTTTTGACATTTTTATTAATGATTTGAGTGAAGAATTAATTAAATTGTAATCAAATGTGGAGATGACAGGATACCAGGAAAGACGGTTCATGCTTTGGATAATGAAATCATATAATCACAGAATTATACAGCTGGGGGCCAGTGGCTCACGCCTGTAATCCTAGCTACTCAGGAGGCTGAGATTTGAGGATTTTCAGTTCAAAGCCAGCCAGGGCAGAAAAGTCCGTGCCACAATGATCTCCAATCTTCTTATCTTCCCTTACAGAAAAAGCCATGAGTGGCACTGTGGCTCAAGTGGTAGATCGCTAACCTGCAGCACAAAGAAGCTGAGCGTAAGCACCCAGGCGCTGATTTCGAACTCCAGGACCTGCAAACACTCACACACACACACACACACACACACACACACACACACACACACACACACACACACAATCAATCAATCAATCAGTCAATCAATCAATCAATCTACATCAGGCAAGACTTGAGATTCAAATAGGAAGAAAACTGGAGCCATGGAACTGATGAGATGAGATGAAATTTAATCAGGTCAAATGTTCAAGGGCTTGACACTGGGTGTCCCAGAGATCCCACTGTCCCAGCCCAGCGGGGAGCAGGGAGCCGGGCCTCAATCAGCAGCCCTTATGAGAAACACTTGATGACATTACTGCACAGCAAGCCGGTGTGATGGAGCTCCAGACAAAAGACCATGGGATCTTAGACATGGCCCCACCAGCTCACAGAGTGGAGTGATGGCTGCTGGAAGTTCCCACTGGTACCTGGGATGTTCATTCAGCTAGATGCGAAACTTTAGGAAGACCTGGACAAATTAGGTCCCATCCCCGAGAGCAGCCTCAGATGGAGCCTGTGAGTCATGATCAGAGACAGGGAGGGAATGTGGATGTGCTGTCATTAAGACCTTGAACCTTACTGGACAACAGTGGCTCACACCTGTAATCCCAGCTACTCAGGAGGTTGAGATCTGAGAATCCACATTCAAAGCCAGCCCAGGCAGCAAAGCCAGTGAGACTCTTATCTTCAGTTCATCACACACACACACACACACACACACACACACACACACACACACACACACACACACACCACTGGCAGTGTGGAGCTGTGACTCAGTGGTAGAGCACTAGCCTTGAGCAATTAAGCTCAGGGACAGTGCCCAGGCCCTGAGTCCAAGCCCCAGGACTGGCACCCATAACAACAACAACAATAATAATAATAATGTAAATGGTATAACACATCAGGTGTGGCACAATCTGTAACCATGAAGCTTTCTTGAGATGGTTTTGTCTGGTGGAGGGGCAAAATATTTCCTGGTTTCAGCTAAGATCCACGGTCTTGCAGTTAAGGGAGCTGGGGAGAGGGGTGTGGAGGGCATACTTTGGCTACACGTGGGCATGATGACTGGGCTTTGTTGAGGACAATGGCTTTGTTGTAAGCAAGGCTGGTTTACACATCTCTAGGGTCCCAACTACACAAGAGGTCAGAGGTCAGGGTTCTTTTTTACTTTTTCCCTTCTCCTCTTCTTCCCTTTCCTATTTCTCTTCCATTTTTTCCCTTCCTTCCTTCCTCTTTCTTCTTTCCTTCTTTCTTTCTTCCTTTCTCTCCTTTCTTTTCTTTCTTTCTCTTTCTCTTTTTCTCTTTCTTTCTTTCTCTTTCTTCCTCCCTTCCTTCCTTCCTTTCTCCCTCCCTTCCTCCCTCCCTCTCTCCCTCTCCCTCTTTCTTTCTTTCTCTCTCCCTTCCTTCCTTTCTTTCTTTCTTTCTTTCTTTCTATTTTTGGGTCCGGTCGTGGGGCCTGAACTCTGGGCCTGGGCACTGTTCCTCAGTTCTTCAGCTCAAGGCTAGCGCTCTACTGCTTGAGCCACAGTGCCACTTCCTTCCTTCCTTCCTTCTTCCCTCCCTCCCTCACTCCCTCTCTCTCTCTCTTTCTTTCTTTCTCTCTTTCTTTCTTCTTTCTTTTCTTTTTCTTTCTCTCTTTCTTTCTTTCTTTCTTTTTCTTTCCCCTTCCTTCCTTCTTTCCTTCCTCCCTCCCTCTCTCTTTCTCTCTTTCTCCCTTTCTCTCTTTCTTTCTTTCTTTTTCTTTCTTCAGGACTGGAGGTTGAACTCAGGCCTAGGTACTCCAACATTTGATTCATGTCCCAGCCTCCCCCCACCCCTTTTTTTTTTTTCCAGATGGGGCCGGGCACTTTTACCTTGATCCTTCTAACTATACCTCCCACATAGCTGGGCTCACACACCTGCACAATCCCCCCCCACACACACACACACTTATTCATGGAGATGAGACTCTCTAACTTTTTGCCCAGGCTAGCCTCGAACTGCCATCCTCTTGAGTAGCTGTGTTGAGAGGGCGAACCCCCACGCCTGGCCTAGCCAGGGTGCCCACGCTGAGGCTGTGGTCATCAGGATGGGCCCTGATGAGTGTCGCGCGGGTCTCGGGGGTGATCGCGCCCTGTGCCCTGTTTCCATGCTCTTCGGGAAGAGCCCGCGGCACCCTGACCCGCACGGGGCCTGGGAGCCCTGGACAGCGCTGCGGGCGCGGCGCCGTTCGCCGCGTGGGGGCGCGCGCGAGGCGGGGACCGGCGGGGGCGCGGGGCGCTGGGTGCGGGGGGCGCGGGGTGCGGGGGGCCCGTCCCGCGAGGCGCGCTTCGGGGAGTGTGAGTCAGCGCGCCGAGGTCCGGGGCTCCCCGCCGGGAGTCACGGAAGCTCCGGGGAGTCCCGCACCTTCGCCCGCCACCCTGGTCCCGCACCAAGTCCCACTGCGGGCTGCGGGACTGCGGGGGGTGCTCCCCCCCACGCCCCTGGGGGGGGGGTCTGGATTGGAGCGCGCAGGGTGGGTGGGCCAGGGTGGCGGCACCATGCGCCAGGATCAGGGTCTGGGATCGAGGTGTGAGGCCGGGGGCCAGGATCGGGTTCTGGGGTCTGGGGGGGTCAGGGTGTGGGGCCTGAGATCGGGGTTTGGAGTCTAGAGTTGGGATCTGGGGTCTATGATCTGAGATCTGGGGTCTAGGGGTTGGAGTCTGGGATCGGAATCTGGGATCGAGGTCTCCCGTCTGGGTCTGGGGACGGGATCCGGGGTCTCGAGTCTGGGGTTTGGGATCTGGGGTTGGGGTCTGGAGTTTGGGGTCTGGGGTCTCGTGTCTGGGGTCTGGGCTTGGGGTCTGGAGTCTGGAGTCTGGAGTTTCAGGTCTGGGGTTGGGGTCTGGGGTCTGGGGTGGGATCTGGAGTTCGGAGTTTCGGGTCTGGGGTCTTGGGTTGGGTCTAGGGTCTGGGGTCTCGGGTCTCGGCTCAGACTCTGCGGTCTCGGATTGGGCTCCGGGAACTGGGGTCTTGGTCGCTGGGCGTGGAGGCGCCCGCCCCCCTCCCCGCCCCCGGCGGGAGGGAGTGCCCGACGCGCCCCGCACCCCGGGCCGCCCGCAGCAGTCGGGACCGCACCCCCTTCCCGGGGGATCGGCCTGCGGGCCGGGGTCCGGGACGCGCGTCCCTGGCTGGGGGGGGGGCAGAGAAGTGGGGGCGCGGGGGGCGGGCCAGGTCCCGGGGCGCGGCGCGGGCTCGGGGGACCCGCGCGGCTGACGTCAGGCGACTCCTTAAATAGCGGCGGCCGCGCGCTCCGCCCGGCATTTCCCGCGGAGCCCGCGGAGCCCGAGCGCGGCCGGCGCCGGCGCCCGGGTCGGGTCCGCTCCGCCCCGCAGCGGGCGCAGCCGCGCGGCCCGGGAGCTCCGGGAATGGGGCATCGGGCGCTGGGCGCGCTCCGCAGCCGGCGCGCGTAGGGGCCGAGCAGCGCCGCCCGGAGCCCCCCCCCATCGCCGAGGACCCCGGAGATGCTGGGGATGCGGCCGCGGGGCCCCCCCGGAGCCACGCCGGCGCCGGGGCCCCCCGGGCATGGTGCGCACCCCGGGAAGACGACGGCGCCCCCTACGCCCGATCGGTGCGCCCGGGGCAGCGCAGCCCCGTAGGCGATCGCTGGGGCGGCGCCGCAGCTGGGCCGCGGGGTCCCCCCCACCCCCGCCGGCGAACCATGTCCCCCGGTGCGGGCCCATGGAGCCACCATGGCCTATAGGGTCCTGGGGCGCGCGGGGCCACCTCAGCCGCGGAGGGCGCGCAGGCTGCTCTTCGCCTTCACGCTGTCCCTGTCCTGCACTTACCTGTGCTACAGCTTCCTGTGCTGCTGCGGCGACCTGGGCCGCAGTCGCCTCCTGGGCGCGCCTCGGTGCCTCCGGGGTCCCCGTGCCGGCGCCCAGAAACTTCTCCCCAAGTCCCGCCCTTGCGATCCCCCGGGGCCGCCGCCGCCGCCGCCCAGCGCGCCCGCCGCGCCCGCCCCGCGCCTCCCGGCTTCCAACCACTCCGGCTCCCCGAAGCTGGGCACCAAGCGGCTCCCCCAAGCCCTCATCGTGGGCGTGAAGAAGGGGGGCACGCGTGCGGTGCTGGAGTTTATCCGCGTGCACCCCGACGTGCGGGCCCTGGGTACCGAGCCCCACTTTTTCGACCGGAACTACGGCCGCGGGCTGGACTGGTACAGGTAAAGATTGGGGTTCCTCTTCCTCGGGGTGGTGGGGGTGGGGGGGAACCACGTTCCCTCTCTCTGGGGCTCGCTGGGTGGGTTCAATCAGACACGTGCCAGAATTGGGGAGCCCGGAGCCTTGTAGCAGAAAGATCTACCAGGAACTTCCCGGGGATTCTGAACAAGGAGGGGGGGGGTGTCTTTCTTGCCTAGAAGTCTCTGGAAGGGAAAGGAGATCCCCCCCCCCCCCCCCGCCCAGGGTTCAGTAAATGCATCTTCTGGTCACAGTCGGCCTGTCTCTGGGTAGACCTCTGCCGATCTCTTACACCCCCAAAGACCCAGAGAAGGAATTGGGAGCCTCTTGGGGTGAGGCTGGGCTTGGGAGAGTCACACACACACACACACACACACACACACACACACACACACACACACACACACACACACACACACACACAAGTCAGGTAGCCAGAAAGGGAATGAGAAAGTCTTGGGGAGTCTCATTCCCAGCCTAAGATATTTGGTGCTTTCTTGAAGTCGCTTCCCCCTCTCGCTCTAACCAAATCTGGATGCGTGATCTTTGGAGGATGGCGAGCACGCTAGCTTCTAGTCTTGACTCTCTCCCTTGGCTTGAGCCCACCCAGCCCTCCCGGCCTCTCCTCATGGGTGCCCAGGGCCAATGCCAACCCTTGCCCCATCACCCCCAGGCATTGCAAGGAAGGCACTTTGGAAGTGGCCAGGGACATATAGCACTGGGGTTTTGTGTTTCCAAATCAGCAGCCCAAAACTTGGGACTACAGGAAGGCACTCAGGTGCTCAAGACTGCCCAGGGTCCCAGAAGCAATCTGACATACTCACACACCTCCTTGGCACCTCCAGGGACAAGTTTTTGCAAGGGCAGGTGGAGACGGTACACAGAGCTAATGCAAGGTGGCACCCTCGCTTTCCAGTGCCCACCCACCTCCTGCCACCCCGTGTGATGTGAAAGCACAAGACTGGGGGATCAAAGCGTTCTCACCATCGCCCTCGAAGGGGGAGATGATCGTTCTGCATCATGGAACTGGGGAGGGGGTGCCATGATAATTGGCATGGTAGGGGAGGACCACAGGGCCCACCTGTCGTTTTTGCCAGCTAGCGCTGGCCAGCAGTGACTGTGGCGTAGGGGTGACACTGTCACGGCGGGGACACTGTCTCCAAGAGGCTTGCACACAGTCAGTGTAGCAGAGCCAGGCAGCGGGGAGCCAGCCAGTAGATGGTCCCAGACTTCATGAAGTCTGGTTAGGGGAGCAGAGAGCCGCACCGTGGCTGAGGTGGCTGTGTGCCGATGCCGTCATCCCACTGTGATTTCTGGTACCCGCATGGTGGTGTATAAGGGCAGGGTCTGAGGCTAGCCCAGGGCTGGGGCAGAGGCAGAGATGTCCTGCCTGAGAATACACGCTCTACTGCACACCAAGGATTCCTCAATGGAGGAAAAATTGAAGATCATTATGAAATCTTGTGCCACTGAGAAATGCCTTTAGAGTGCAAAATAGCCCAAGTCTGAGCATCTGGCTTGGAGGTAATAAACACCTCGAGTCTGCAACCAGTTTCTCCCTCCCTTTTCCTCCCTTTCACCACCAAAAAAGCCTACCTCAAGCCTTCCTTCCTGTGCCATTCAGGGATGGCTGCTTTTTATTTTTAACCTTGGCATGTGTGATGCTAAGCCAGCTTAGCTGTGAACCTTAGAGATGGAAGCCATACTCCCCACCCCCACCCCCCCTTCTCTCTCCTAGCACATTTGGATGCTGCTAAAATTCTCAGCTGAGTCTTGGTAGGTTTTAGGTTTTATTTAACATCAAGCACACTGACAGCTCTACTTCTCTCCTCCCCCCTCCCCTGCCCCATCACCCTTTCCTCCTGGATATTTCTAGAAGAAAGATGAACCCAGAGCCTGGCTATAACTATTTTCCAGCCCTTGCCCAGCAAGGCTGAGGAATCAGGTTGTGAACCTTGTGCCTTACAAACAAATAAACAAACAAATAAAAACATTATTAATGGAAATCCACAGTGCAGTGTGTGTATGGCGGGGGGGGGGGGGGAAGGTCTCATCTGTGGATTGTGGATCATCCTGTGTGCCATGTGGACAATGTTTCTACAATTTCTAGAACCTTCCTCTGGATGTTTCAGCCTTAGAGGGTCACTCAAGTGACATACATGTGTTGTAGAAATGATGGAGATTCTTCTTGCTTTTTTATCCTTTTTTTTTTTCTGGAATGAGGACTTGAACTCTGGGCCCCAGGACCCTAAGTTTTTATGCTCAAGGCTAGGGCTCTATCACTTTGAGCCCCAGCACCACTTCCAGCTTTTTGGTAATTAAGTGGAGATAAAGAGTCTCATGGGATTTGCCTTCCCTGGACTGGCTTTGAACTGGGATCCTCAGATCTCAGCCTCCTGAGTAGTTAGGATGACAGGTGTGAGCCTGTAGCACCTGGCCTCTTTAAACACCGTGTCTTGCTTTTCCTTCTGAATTCTGTAAGTGAGGCATCATGGGTACTCTCTTTGCTCACTGCCCTTAGACCATCTCATTTCTTGCCCACTATGATAGACACGGGAGAAGCCGTGCACCCCTCCTGGTGCACTCTGAGCTAGGCATTACTAAGTTGCATGCAGCCAGTGGGGCTTACTCGGCTCTGATTGGGATGGGGAAGCGCTTCTGGAGGGCTAGATCCAGATAGACTCTAGCGGGGGAAAAAAAAAAAAAACATCAAAGCCATCATCTTGAACCCACAAGTGTGACTTCTTTTGGAGGATACCTGGAGAGCCAGGGCTCTGGTGGCTGAGTGATATCCCTAGGGAGATGCCATCCATGTGAGAGCAACCCCGAGACTTAGCCTGGCCCATGCTTGTCCCCAGCCCGAGACTCATACAGAGCCTGGCCCTCTGTGGACCGATGGCTCCCTGGTGCTTGTGTGTCTAACCTAAACTCTCATTTTCACAGAAGTCAGTGGCCCTACAGAGGGGGACCCTCTGGCTGCTTGGCCCGGGGAGGGAGGAAGTGGGGGGCTGAATGGCAGCAGGTCCATGAGGACACCAGACCAGGATCGCCTGTGCCAGACCGAAGTGGTCCCCCAGATGCTCTTTGAGCGGAAGAGAGGATAGTGTCCCGAAGTCTCAGGCGCATCCTTAGAGATAAGGACCCAGAGTAATTGTCCTCAAAGAGGCTTTTGGTTTTTTGTTTTTGTTTTTTCTTTTGTCAGTCTTAGGGCTTGAACTCAGGGCTTTGAGTGTTGTCCCTAAGCTCTTTTGATCAAAGCTTAGTGCTCTACCACTTTGAGCCACAGCTCTACTTTCAAAGAGGCTTTTGTATGGAAAGGACAAACAACATGACTCAGGGACCCTGCTCCCAAGGGGGTGGGGTAGGGGTGCTACTGTCATTCCTCCTCGGTTCATGAATTTTGTTACTATTAAAAACCACTCCTTTTTGGTTCCCGAACTTTTACCAAACAGGGCTGCAGAGTCATTGCTAGAGAAAAATGGTTTCCTATTCTTTTTTGTTGTTATTCTACAGGTCCTGGGGCTTCAACTCAAGACCCAGGCCCTATCCCTTCGCTTTTTTTTTTTTTGTTCAAGTCTAGTGCTCTACCACTTGAGCCATACCTCCACGTCTGGCTTTTTTGGCGTTCATTGGAGGTAAGAATCTCACGGGCTTTCCTGCCTCTGACTTTAGAACAGGAAATCCTCAGTTCTCAGCCTCCTGAGTAGCTAAAATGATAGACATGAGCCATTGGTGCCCAATGCGCTTAATCTCCCTTTTCTTACTTCTCTTTTTACTTTCCTCTTTCCCCTCCCTCCCTCTCTCCCTCCTGTATTCCTTTCTTTCTGGATTTATAAAAAGCCAGCTTATAGTTGTGTGTACCAGTTTTCCCGCTTTGAAAATGAGACAAGTGTTATTTTATGATCTCTTCCATAGAGGTGAAGCGCTTCTCCAAACCTGAGATTCGTGATTAGGATGCTGTTTACCAGAGTTTACACGTGGTACAAGCTCTTCAATGTCTTCATCTTTCAGAAAGAAACAAGTCAGGTTGTGCTCAGGCATCTTCAAAGTCCAAGGGGGAGGCAAAGAGCTGTTTAAAGCATTCTTAACTCTGTGTCTGTGTGTGTGCATGCGCACGCGTGCACACATGAGCGCACACACATGCCCATAAAGGAAGTGAATCTTTTCTAAATGCATTAAAATGGCCAGCAAGAGCCAGTTAATACCTGATAATTGACTCTGTTCTCTAGTGTCCAAATTTTGATCGATGAGCCTGTTGTTTAAATTTTCAACTCCATTTCACAACTCTGGTTATTTATTTGTTCGGCATAGCTGGCGTTCCTGACAGTCTGTACGACCCAGAAGAGACAGGATTTGTGCCCTCCTCTCTCTCCCCCCCTCCCCAGTCCCCAGAGACTGTAGTGTTAAGTGTGAGAGAGGATAAAAGGCAGAGAATGGAATGTATCACTTACCAGGCTCAGTCCGACAAAATCATACGCTAGCCAAAAGGCCAAACTCTGGATAGACAGATATTCCCCCAAAAAACAGAAGACAAGGGACCCCAGCATGAGGCAGAGGATGAGAAATAGGTTTTTTATCTTATAAGAAACTGATCAACACATGCCACAGACTGACCTGTGCCCTCCGGTATGCAGACATGGTGTGTGTTCCCACACATATGAATACTGGCCATGCAGACTTAAGTCTCTATAAGGAGATTTCCAGCCTTGGTCTGGGAAAATGTCACATGCTCTGATTCAAGGAAATCACTGGATCCTCAGGTCCCCCATTGGTCTTGTAGCTGTGGGCCAGCCTCCTAGCATGCTGGAGAAATCGTAGTTCTAACACACACCACATTCTTGTCAGGCACTGGGGCTGGGGGAGGGGAGAGACATTCAAAATGGGCAAACCATGAGCCTGGTGTTGGTGGCTCACACCTGTAATCCTAGCTATTGAAAGCCAGGATCTGAGGATCATGGTTCAAAGCCAGCCAGCCCAAGGATGCAAAGCCTGCGAGACTCTTACCTCCAATTAACCACCAAAAAGCTGAAAGTGGAGATGTGGCTCAGGTGTAGAGCACCAGCCATGATCAAAAAAGCTAAAGGAGTGTGTTCAGGCCCTGATTTCAAGTCCTAGTAAACCCACCCCCTCCCTGCATATATGTGTGCACATGCGCACACACACACACACACACACACACACACACAGTATAAGCAGCCAGAGCTGTCATTGTTCAAGATTTCAAAAACATTGTCTTGGCTTCTTTTGGGGGATAGAGGGGTGTAGATATTAAAATAGGGGCTCAGCAGCCCCCCAAGCTTTTTCAAATCTACATGTACTCATCACTAGGAGTGTTTTGGGGGTTCACATAGGCAGTATTACTTCTCAGAAAACTTAAGAGGCCCAGTTCAATATATATATGTATATATATATATATATATATATATATATATATATATATATTTGGAAATAAAAGTCTAATAAGCCTTTCTGCCTGGTCTGGCTCTGAACTGTGATCCTCAGGTCTCAGCCTCCTCAGTAGATAGGATGACAGGCACCATCCATAGTGGCATTCAGCTGCTTTTTGTATTGTAACGATGTGGAGATGAGGATGTATCTTACCAGTTGTTGGTGTGCATTGGAAAGTGAATGAAATACAACCGACCAAAGTTATATTCTTCTCCCCTTCCCCCAAGGGGTCTTCAGCCTTACAGACTTGGCTGCCCGGCCAGAGCCCCCAAATCCACCAGACCTTCCATAAAACAAGTGAAGGGTCAGCAGGACCCTACTGCATCTCTATGGCCAGGATGCAGTCTTCTGATTGGTCAGAGAGCTCTGCCTAATTTGCATTCTGGAGTGGTACCCAGGGCCATCTCCTGGAGAGCATCTATCCTAAAAGGAGGGGGAAGTGTGGGGCGGATGCCTGCCAGGAAATGTACCCCCCATTCTTGGGGGCACAACCATGAGTCCCTCATAGTTTTGGGGTGTGCTTTTTCAGGTCCCCTGCCCTAGCAGGCAGCAGTGTTCAATGTCTTTCCTCTTTCCACAAAACACCTGGGAAGATTGAGGGACTGGTGGGGGGTGGGCGACGTGGAATGGCTGAGGCTGGGAGGAAGCCTAGCCTTCCTACTCATCAGAATATGCTGGAAGGGATCCGTCTCTGTGTGAGGGCTTGAATCCAGGGGGCAGGGACCACGGTGGCAGAGTTGCAGACTCAAGAGCTGTTGAGTCAGGCTGGCAGGCTCTGAAAGGTCATACAGCCAACCCAAGCCTGTGGATTCACTGTACCGTCTCCCCCCCACACCCTCCCCCGCCACCTCCCATCCTTCCCCGAGCCATATTCTCCAGGCAGGTTAATCCATTTATTTGTCTAACGCCTACCATTTGCCAGGCTCGGTGCCAGGCCGCTGTAGGCCGGCTCTGCTGCCAGTCTTCTCTCTTAATGGGCCTCTCTGATGGGCTGAAGTGCTTTGTAGTCCACGGAGCAGCTTGACAAGTGGGCCAAGCCAGCAGTGAGTGGAAATAACTCAGCATTGCCGAGGTAATTGCTGCCTGTCGGGCCGCACAGCTGGGCTGGGGGTCCACAGCTGCAGAATCCCGGTGTTCTCAGCAGGAACAGGAGACAGGGAGAGGGACCAGGGGCTGCTGATCAAGCGCGCTGGCCAGGCGTGAAGGCTGGGGGGCTTGGTTTTCTGGGGTGCAGGAATGTTGTCCAAAAGTCTTCTGGGTCCAAGCAGCTAGGAGTGTTCCTGCTCATCTCCCCTGGCTGCCAGCCCCATCTCAACACCCTAAGTAAGAAAATGAGGGGTGTCTTGTTATAGGTGGGAGAGGCCTGAGCACTTCTTGCTGCTTGTCTCTGGAAAGTGATGAGGATGGGGTACTTTTCCAGATTCCAGTCATACCTAAAGCCCCATACAACTTCTTCTCATTTAAAATAACTAATGGTGGTTACCAGACCCCAGGGAGTGTAGATGAAAGGAAGGCCGGCCAATGTTACAGTCAGATAGGAACAGGAAATCCTGGTGTGTGGTCGGGTACTGGTGGCTCATATCTGTAATCCTGGCAGCTCAGGAAGCTGAGATGTGGGGATCAAAGTTTGAAGCCAGCCTAGGCAGGAAAGTCCTTGAGACTCTTGTCACCGATTAACCACCAAAAAGCTGGAAATAGGGCTGTGGTTCAGGGGTGGAGGGCTAGCCTAGAGCAAAAGAAGGTCAAGGACAGTGCCCAGGCTCTGAGTTCAAACCCCAGGACAGACAGACAGACAGACACACACACACACACACACACACACACAGAATAAAGGAAGAATGGAAGGAAGGAAGGGGGTGGAAAGAGGGGGGGGAGAAAGAAAGAAAGAGAGAGAGAGAGAGGAAGGAAGGAAGGAAGGAAGGAAGGAAGGAAGGAAGGAAGGAAGGAAGGAAGGAAGGAAGGAAGGAAGGAAAGAAGGAAAGTTGGTTTTGGTGTGTCCTTGCACAGAATGGCTGTAGATAACAACAATGTTCTATACCTACCATTCTAAAGCTGTTAGAAAGGATGTTTCACTCTAAAGAAATGGCAACAGATATGTTATACCAGCTTTAAACATTTCACAAGGTATGCATGTTATCAGAACATCACATGGTACTCCATTTGTGTTAGTCAGCTTTCTGCGACTGTAACAAAACACCTGAGACAATTAACTTGAAAAAAAGGAAAGGTTTATATTAACTTTCAGTCCCTGGTGAGTGGGCACCTTGCTTCTGGCCTAGGCGACTCAGCGTACCGTACTGCGGAGGGAGTGTGTGGCTAAGAAAGGCATGTCCAGGAAGAAAAGCAAGGAAGCTGGATTCACACCATGACCTACAAGGACCCTCCCCCCAAGGCTAAAACCTCTTGCTAGGCTCCACCTCTTAAAGGTCCCTCCACCTAGATTGTTATTTTAATCTTTGCGTATTTGTACACAAGTACAGTGCATCTTGGTGGATGTCCCCCTTTCAACATTGTCCCCATCCCTCAACCTCAACCTTCCCCTCTGTTTCCTTAATTTTATTTTGTCAGTTGTGGGGCTTGAACTCAGGGCCCAAGTGCTGTCCCTGAGTCTTTTTTCTTTCTTTCTTTTGCTCAAAGCTAGCACTCTACTACTTTGAACCACAGCTCTAGTTCCAGTTTTTAGGTAGTTAATTGGAGAGAAGAATCTCACAGATTTTCCTGCCAGGGCTGGCTTTGAATGGCTATCCTCCGATTTCAGCCTCCTTGAGTAGCTCGGATTACAGGTGTGAGCCAAAGGTGCCTGGTGGTTTTCTGAATTTTACAGGATATGTACTGACTGTTATGATGGTATTCTTTCCCCTTCCTGTCTTCCTTCTGTGCCCTCCCCCACCGCCCCCACCTTACCCTTGGTCTACCCTACATCTCAAGTATCCATTTCCTGGTATTCATTGTGTTGAATTGAGTTTTTCTGAAGAATTCCACCATTTGAATTCTCCCCTGCTAATCCTATACTTTGGTTCATGCCTTTGTGCACACTTGCATACAACCCCATATTTGTTTACCTGTATATTTATAAAGCAGATCTGACTTCCCACATATGGGAGAAAACGTGTCCTTTGTCCTTCTGGGCCTGATATAACATAATTAACAGCACCAAGCTGAGCACCAAGCTTTAAATTTCCCAATTCATGCCACCATTCATATATACAAGTTTTATGTTTTTACGTATCAGCTAAAAACCAATGTAATTTTGAAAGTTACCGTCTTTCAAGCCAGTTTCTTGTGGCTGATGCTTGTCATCCTAGTTACTCAGGAGGTTCTGATATGAGGATCATGGTTCAAATCCAGCCCAGGCAGGAAAAACCAGAAGACTCTTATCTCCAACCATCCACCAAAAAGCCAGAAATGGAGCTATGGCTCAAGTGGTAGAGCACTGGCCTTGAGCAAAAGAGCTCAGGGACAGTGCCCAGGCCCTGAGTTCAAACCCCAGGACACACACACACACACACACACACACACACACACACACACACACACACACACACACAGTTACAGTCTTTCACAAAGAACATTTATTTCTCTTTATATTTGTATAGAGTAGACAGTACAATGAAAGGGATAAAGAAGTGTCTAGTGAACACTTTCCTCTTCTTTGTCTCCTCTTTTGGCCACCAAGCCCCTTTACCCAGGAATAGTGATGCTAACCTGCTTGGGAATATTTTTCTAAAAATAGGTTGTGTATTTGTAAGTCTGACACATCTTTTGCAAACAAAGTTAAAATAAATATTTTTACAAAGCAACTGTATTTTAAAAACCTCCCTAAATGAAAAGCCAGCGTCGCTTGCCATAATTAGAAAGTAACCGTAAAAATAGATCGGTTGACAACAAAGTGGTGTTATTGAATTTTTGCTACGTGGCTGGCGTGAATGGAATATCAGCAGCCTGCACTGTCATTTTTTAGCTCTTTCACAGAGGATGGAGGTCAGGAGACACTCTTGGGAGGTTAACGAAAAGCTGACACCCATGTGAGATTTTCCTCCTGTTAATGGAATCTGGAGGGAAAGGATGAGCAATAGCATCTGTCCTCCCTGGGATTCCATGGCATTTACTATGTCTACACGGCAGCTGACATGAGGGGCGTTGTAGAACCTATAAACCTGAGGTTTACAGAGGATCCAGCTTAGGAACACACCAGCATGGCTCCAGTTTTCCCAGTCCTACTGATGTGTTCATGATTGGGAAAGACAAGCAAAACACAGCAGAAATCAGAGTACAGGAGGGGTGGGGTTTTGTAGATTGCTGTTTGTTTATGTGCTTTGTAGGTCATGAGGCTTGAACTCAGGGCCTGGGCGCTGTCCCTCAGCTCTTCGGCTCAAGGCTAGTGCTCTACCACTTTTGAGCCACATCACCACTTCCGGTTTTTTGGTGGTTCATTGGAGATAAGAGTCTCACGGATGTTCCTACCCTGGCAGGCTTTGAATTGAGATCCTCAACTCTCAGCCTCCTGAGTAACTAGGATTGCAGGTGTGAGCCACCAGCACCTGATTACATTTCTGGAATTTTCTGTATGATATTTTGGGGTGGAGAGTGCTGCATGAGAATGTCTCTGTAAATCGGAGGCTGAGGGCTGGAGTCCCGGCTCTACCACCGGCCAGAGGTGTGTCCACCAGCAGGCTGGTTGCTTCTCTGGGGCTGTTTCCCCATCTGCATACTGGGGCTAATCAACTGTCCATAGGCTTGAAGATCATACACCAATGAGTAGAGTCAAAGTGCTCTGGACCTTTCTGACATGCCAGAAGTTTCCAGCAAGTGTCCATTGACCATACTTTCCTTCATCAAGCCTCTGTGGGTCTCAATAGCAAGCACACAGAGATGGATAGAATGCAGCGTTGTCTCTGGGTTCTCTGAGGTCTGACGGGTTTTTGAGATGTTCATGGAAGAAAAATCATACACAAGCGGGAGAGGGTAGGAAGGTAGATCCAAGGGGAGAGCAATTGTCTCATTGAAATGAAATGAAACCCTGTTGGGGGAAATTCAGGCTTCCTGGAAGAGGTGGTTTGTGTTATTTAGGACCCAAGGGGGCAGATAGGATATCTTGAACCGGAGAAGTTGAACCAGAGACTGAAAAGAGGTTGCCTAATATAGGGATGCCGCATGTGTGTATGTGTGTGTGTGCATACATGTATGCACATGTGCACCAGGGCTTAAACCCAGGGACTTTCTGCTCTGGCTTGAGACCTTTTCACTCAGCCTTTTTGCTCAAGGCTGGCTCTCTACCACTTGAACCATGCCTCTGATCTAGCATTTTGCTGGTTCATTGGAAAAGGAACTGTCTTTTGGGCTGTGATCCTCCAGGTCTCAGCCTCCTGAGTAGCTAGGAGTATCAGCCTGAGCTACCGGCACTGAGCTGGGGAGGATGATCGTGATGGTGACTGACATTCTTGCTTCTGAGGACCCAGCTAAGCATCAGGCTGTCACGTCTGATGTCCCCACCAGTGAGACCTACCAGCTGCACAATGCCAGGCTGACCTTGCTCTCCTGTTGCCCGGTCCAGCCCCCAGCTGGACTCCTCAGGCATCCCTCCGTAAGTCTGTCTTCATTGTCCAAAGAAAGAGATGTGTAGTCACCCATCTGATGGAGTCATTGTTCCCCAACTTTGTGGGAGACAGTGGAGCCCCCCCCACTTTCTAGAGCCATAGAAGCCCCTTGTATAAACATAGGGTTCTTGGGCTACCTCTAGAGGGGGGCGCTTGAGGGCTGAGTTCATTCTGATGCAACCTGGACGTGATGTTCCTGTGAATGCCACTCTGGGTCTCAGCCTGCTGCTACTGGTTTGCTGACACCACTGGCTGGCTTTCTTCACACACAGCCGAGCAGGGCGCCCCGCTTCCTCAGCCAGCTGACTTCTGACTGATCCCCCTTCCCCTCCCCTAGTGAGGATGGGAAACCATGGGTTTGGCTGAGGGTGGAAATGGCATTTCCCAGGATCCACCCATGTTCCCCAGTGCTGGGCTGACCTCTGCTCACCACAGCCACGTTTCACTCGAAGTAAGTGCGGGATCTGAATGATTAATTCGGGGTGGTGGGGTGCTGTGGGTGAGCTATGTCACTGAGGAGCTCTGGGGGGGGCATGGTCCCCCCTGAACAGTCCTTCTTCACGCTTCTCCACGCAGCCTCCCGGGGGGCGGGGGGGAGTGCACCGATCTGGGCCTCGTGACCTGGTGAGGATTGTGTGGACACACTGAGAGTGCAAGGCCCGCCCCCTGTGCTCCCGGCCCTGTGCGGGGAGCGCCGTGTGTGTGGAGACGTGGAGAGCGGTGGTCTGTACATTGTGTGGCGTTGGTGATCTGGTCACTGATGTGTCTTCACAGAGCTGCTCCTCCACCGACCAGGGAAAGCAGCCGAGACTTGGTGTCCCCAAAGGCTCTGCGGGGCACAAATGGATGACAGATGATGACTAGGGGACAATGAGAAGACAAAAGGACGTGTCCCAATCACATGAGGCCTATGTGACAGAGACAGCCACTAGACCATGCCAGTTTTCTTGTATTTTGTTTTTGTTTCTTTAACTAATTGGGGAGGGGGGGGTGTCATTCTTGTATTGTCAGATTTCCTAGCTGTTTTTTGTTTTGTTTTGTTTTGTTTGGGCAGGTCCTGAAGCTTGAACTCAAGGCCTACGTGCTGTTCCTGAGCTCTTTTGCTCAAGGCTAGCGATCTGTCACTTTGAGCCATAGCAGCACAGCTGGTTTTTGAGTGGTTTATTGGAGATAAGAGTCTCAGAAAGTTTCCTGCCTAGGCTGGCTTCGAACCATCAGCTCTTAGCCTCTTGAGTAGCAAGAGCCACTGGTGCCCACTGGAGATTAAAAGTTGCACAGACTTTCCTGCCTGGGATGGCTTTGAACTACGATCCTCAAGATCTCAGCCTCCTGAGTAGCTATGATTTTCAAGTGTGAGCCATCTGCACCCTGCTCCCAGCTGATTGTATTTATTAGTTTATTTTTTTTTAATGAGAAACTCAAAATATGTCTCTAAAAATTATAACCAGGTGCAGTTGCACACATATGATCCTAGCACTCAAGAGATTGAGGCAGGAGGATTTTAAATTCAAGGCCAGTCTATGTGACACAGATAGCAAGACCCTTCCTCAACAACAACAAAAATGTTAGATGCCGGCAGCTCACGCGTGCAGTATTAACTATTCAGGAGGCTGAGTTCCAGAGGATCGGAGTCCGAGGCCAGCCTGAATAGACAAGTCCATGAGTCTCCATCTCCAAAGTAACCAGCAAAAAACTAGGGCTGGAGACATGGTTCAAGTAGTAGCATACCAGCCTTACAAGCAAGCTCAGGGCCTTGAGTTCAAATCCTACTACCACTAAAAATTAGTAACCATGATGCTTTCCCAATTTACAATTGTGTCTCACTGGGTTACAGCTTTGCTGCCTTTCCATGACTCAAGATTAGGGAACTGGACCCCAGGAAGAAGCCAGTCAGCTCCTCATTGGTTGTATGCCCCTAGAATCCTTGCAGAAAAATTAAAAGTTGATGGGACTGTTCTTGCTCCAAATCACTTCTCCCTAGCAGGGAAGGTTCTGGACGCTCTGTCACTGCCCCCACTTACAAAGCCATGTGCGGAACAGCCCTGAAGCTCAGAATCCTTCCACACACTTGTGCGTGCATCAGCTGCCTGCTGAAGGCCCAGGGGCTCGGGGGATCGTGTTCTTACTACAATCTTTCTTCCTCACAAGTGAGACTCCATTACAAATGGAGAGGTCATAATTATGATTATTTCTTGGTCGTACTGAGGTACTGGTACTTGACTTGCTTGCCAGGCTGGCGCTCTACCACTTGAGTCATACCTCCAGCCCTGCTTCTTGCTGGTTCTTTTGGAGACGGGTCTCACAGATCATGTGGCTCAGGCTGGCCTGCCATTCCTGCCTAGGTTGGAAGCAGTGGTGTGGATGGGCCCCGCCCACACAAGGCAACATGGCCAATAGAGCGGCTTTGGGATGAGCAGGGCTGGACCCTGCAGGTCAGCCTAGAATTGCTGTTCAGCATTGCTTAGCGTCTGCGAAAAAAGACAGAGGAGGACTGAGGCCTGAGCCCAAGAAGGAGGATTGAGGAGCGAGAAAGCCAGCACCACTCCGACACAGTATGATTCTTTTCAGAGCCAGGCAAAGCTAGCTCGAAAGAGCTGGTGGCTCACACCTGTAATCTTAGTGACTCAGCAGGCTAACATCGGAGGATTGAGATTTGAAGGCAGCACATGCAGAAGAATCTGAAAGTAGAATCGTGGCTCAAGTGGTAGAGCACCAGCCTTGAGTGGAAAAGCTTGAGTATGCAAGGTCCTGAGTTCAAGGCCCAGTACCAGACTGTTCCCCTCAAAAAAATAAAATCTAGGCAAAGCTCAGATGCACAGGGCAGGCCTTTAGGCTTGGCTTGACGTTGGGGATTCAGCCCAGATTTGGAAATCACAGGCGGACGCTGTAGGAGATCATCATGGCTGCCTGTTGGCCTCTTTGTCCTGCCATTTCTAAACCCCAATGCCTTTCCCAGCCTTCAGTCATTTGCGTGGACACAGTTACAAATACCTTCATTGACTCTGCATCCCAGTGCAGTCCATGCATAAATTCTACTCAAATGGCTTTACTTAAAAGTAAAAAACTTCATGCCAGGTGCTGGTAGCTCATGCCTGTAATCCCAGCTACTCAAGAAGCTAAGATCTGAGGATGGTGGTTAGAAGACAAAGCTCAAACAGAAAAAAATGTGTCAGACTCTTATCTCCAACTAACTAGCAAAAATCCAGAAGTGGAAGTGTGGCTCAAGTGGTAGAGCACCAGCCCAGAAGTCAAGTAGAAGATCTGTGAGGCCCAGAATTGAAGTCCCACTCTCTCTCTCTCTCACACTCTCTCATTCTCTCTCTCCCTTTCTCTCTCTCTCTCTTTCTCTCTCTCACACATATGCGCACACATGACATTTTGTTATCATCTTAAGTGAGAGCCTCCCTTCTCTCTTGCCAGAAATAGAACAAACTCAACAAACAAAACAAAACAAAGTTATCATCACACATGCAATTTTTATTCCAGCCTGACACTATGTTTTGCCAGAAACTGCCCCCCCTCCTTTTCCTAAGGAGGGTGAACAAAAACAATTAGAGAGACATTAACCACACTCTAACACCTAGAACATCTCTGGGAGGTGAGCATCTCTGGGAGGTAAACAGTTGACTGGAATAGAAAGAGGCATGGTCATTATTTCCTAATGGTGTGCTTAGATGTCATTTAAATACGCAGTTGGGGAGCTGTTGAACCACCGGGACAGGCTTTGGTGTCTGTATTTTTTTTTCCTTTATCATATTGGGTTGTCAGGGTCCATCAACAGCTTGGGAGGGTCTGGCTGACATTCCAAAGTCTGAGTGGTTTAAAAAGCTGCGATTTCAATTTAAATTGCAAATGGATGGGGGCATGATGGGGATGCCATAAGAGAGAAGGAAAAGATCCAGCTTCCAGCTCGGCAGTATTTTTAGATCTATTCCCCAGATCTGGTTTTGCATAATTCGAATCTGGATTCTAGGTTTGATACATTTCAATATCTGCTCTCTGATGGATTACCCGAGGGCTGGGTTTCTTTACAATCCCCATTTAAATTGCCTTTAAAAAAAAAACAAAAAACAAAAACCTGCATTGAAGGTTTCTTAAAAACCATTGTGGCTTTATGCAGAAGGAATGATCGGTAATATTCATCTGTTTGTTTTGGTTTTGGTGCTGGTCCTAGAGTTTGAACTCAGAGCCTGGGTGTTCTCCCTGAGGTTTGGGTTTTGTTGTTTTGTTTTTTTGGGGTTTGTTTTTTTGCTCAAGTTAGGGCTCTACCACTTGAACCATAGCTCCACTTCCTGCTTTTTGCTGGTTGATTGGAGAGAAGAGTCTCTCAGGTTTGTCTGCTTGGTCTGGCTTCAATCCTTGATCCTCAAATCTCAGCCACCTGAGTAGCTAGGGTTGTAGGCATAAAGTAGCAAAGCCTACCTAAGAAGACACAACCCCTCCGTTGAGAGCAGTTGAGGAGTCAGACAAGTCTGGTAAGCACAGGAACTTTGGTGGGGAGACTCAGAGGCTGTCCGGGATGGGAAGAGATGGGGGTTCAAAGCCACAGAGAAAGGGTATCACCATACAGCTTGTGATCTCCCACAGTACCTCTGTCCCCCCTGAGCACCACAGAACCCAGGGGCCCGGTAAGCAGGGAGGAGTACCCCCCACACTGTTGGCCTGGGTGGGGGAGTGCTGGGGAGAGAGAGACAGAGACAGAGAGACCCACACTCTTTTCAGGACTCTGTAGATATCCTACCCTTTCCTGGAGGCCTGGTCATGTCCTCTTCTCAAGACATCTGGAGCTACATGCCAAGGCCATGAGCCCAAGACACAGTCACCATCCAGGTCGGGCAGGAGAGCTCTTCCTGAACACCTTCCAAGCACCCCACATCCACCTGGATTAATGACAGAGCTCTCTTTTCCTCAGATGACAGAGAAGCCACGTGGATGTTTAACTCTCCCCTTAACCAGGCCTTCCCAGCCTCTAAGGCAACTAAATTCATGGGCGTGGCCACAAGGCTAGGAGGAAGCGAAGGTGGGGATTGGTGGAAGGATGACAGGGGGTGTGGCTTCCCCAAACCCCAAGGAATTGACATGCCACAGTGTCCCGCCTCCAGCATCCTCTTGCATCCTCCAGCATCCTGGTCTCTCAGGGGAACACATTGTGTCTTCCTTCTTCCAGACACTTGTCTCCTTGGACTCTTGTGGCAGATTTCACTATTCATGTTTATCTGTTTCCAAAATAATCATGATCATAGCCAGCCACCAGTGGCTCATGCCTGTAATCCCAGCTGCTCAGGAGGCTGAGATCTGAAGATCACAGTTCAAAGCCAGCCTGGGCAGGAAAGTCTGGGAGATTCTTATCTCCAACTAAGCAGCAAAGAAGCCAGAAATGGAGCTGTGGCTCAAGTGATAGAGCACTAGTCTTGAGTGAAAGAAGCTAAGGGGAAGGCCCAAGTACTGAGTTCAAGCCCCAGGACTGGAAAAGGGGGGGAAAATAAGTCATGGTTACACTACATATGAGGTCTGCTCTTGCATCGCTGCCTCCCACATTGAAACACTTTTGTTTTTGGTTAGAAGAAGAATTGATCTATAAGTCAGCAAATAAGCAAATGAGGACTGATTCAGAGGAACTAAGTCCAGCAGATAAAGAAAACCGAGCTTGTGTGGAAAGTTCCCAAGATATATCATCCAGTTAGGAAGAACGATGGAGTGGAAAGCATAAAAAATCTTGTAATAAAAGGGAAATAATATATATTCAAGATTTCCTATTTATGCATCAATTCTGAAAGCTTCCAGAAGAAACCAAAGCCATAGTCTCCTAGCTTTTCAAGAGGAGAATGTCATTGCACAATAAACCTTTATCTATATTTATATATATTATTTTTATATATATTACTAACTAAGTCTTTGGAAAAAATGACCAGGGAATGATGTATTATGGGAAAATTAGGAAATTTATCCAAGAATAAAAATGTCACTCACATTGTACTCCTCACTGCAACCATTCTTAGAAGTTTGCTTTTTATCCTGCTGATAAGTCTATATTTCCTAAGCCATGTTATACTGCTCCACGGATCAGCATGTATGGTATACATTGAACGCTTTCTGTGTGGTTTTATAACCGGTGATTGCATTTAGCAAAATGACATGCTCTCTTCCCATGCCAACACATCCACCGCTGTGCCATCGCTTTAAATGCTAGCACCACATTTAGTCACATAGATACATCATTATCTATTTAACCAAACTGTCTACAGAGGAGCACTTAGATTGGGCTTACTTCTTAGTGTTGAAAAACTAAAAGGATAAGCCGGGCGCTGGTGGCTCAGGTCTGGAATCCTAGTTACTCAGGAGGCTGAGATGGGAGGATTGTAATCCAAGCCAGCTAGCTTGGCCAGAAAAGCCCGTGAGGCTCTTACCTCCAATAAACTACTCAGAAAAACCTGGAAGTGGGGCTGTGGTTCAAGTAGTAGAACCCTAGTCTTGAGCCTGAGAAATCTAGGGACAGCGCTCAGGCCCTGAGTTCAAGCCCCAGGATGGGCATAAATAAATAAAATCATTAAAGAATAATAAAAATTGATAAATAAAAGGATAGCAACAAGCACTTTGCCCAGGGTTTTTTTTCTCTCTCTCTCAGCATAAATCTCTTTTGCATGAATTTTTAGCTTTGAGAATAAGCACCCTGAGAAAGAAGAGTGGAGATTTTGATAGAAATTGCTGGGTTGTCTCCAGGTCTATGGGTACGGGCGAGGCACAAGACATCTCAGAAAAGATCCTCTTACCTATACGGTTGCTCATGTATGTGTGAACATGTATCTATGTGCATGTATGTTCATATATGATCCTAAGTATACATGATCTTCAAGTAGTTGTATGAGGCAGTGTAATTTACCATGTTCATTTATGTATGCAATGCATCTTTTAATATGTATTGGTGCCGATCCTTGAACTCGGGGCCTGGGAGCTGTCTCTTAGCTTATTTTGCTCAAGTTCTTGCAAATCCCCATACATCTCTTCAAGTTTCCTAGCTCACTTTCCTGCACGAATAGAATATTATAATCATATTTGCCTTCTCTTCCTCTATTTGTTTGCTTCCCTCCTTTTAGCCGTCACCTCCCAAAAAGACATGTCTTGTGCTGTCTGTTAATTGTTCAAAGGTATTATTGCATGAACTCTCACTCACCTGTGTCATATATTTTAGTTAGTTTAATTTTATATATGTGCATATATGCATATGGCCCTGTATGGATGTGTGTACAGTATTTATTTTAGGATAACATCCACATATGCCTGATTTCACTCTCATGATTTTTTTCTAAGTCCATCCTTTTTTTTTTGCAAATGAGATATTATTCTTTATAGATGAATAAAATTCCAATGTGTGTGTGTGTGACATTTTCTTGATCTATGCGTCTGTTGTAGGGCATTTGGATGATTTCCATTATTTCCATAAGCTCTCTATTCCACAATAACTTCCATCATTTCCATAACTTGGCTAGTTGTTGAATATTGCAACAGTGAGCATCAACGTGCAAGTGTTTTTATTGGAACCCTGACTTGCAGTCTAAATGCTCCACAGTGGAGTGCTGGATCACAGGGTAACTGACTCTATGCTTAGATTATTGAGGAATCCCATACTGGCTTCCATCATGGTTGCACTGGTTAACATTCCCATCAACAGAGTAATGGGGTTCATTCATTTCCCTGAATTCTCACCAGTATTTGTTGTTGCTTGTATTCTTGGTGATGGTTATTTTGACTAGAGTGAGATGGAATCTCAGGGTTGTTCTGATTCATCTTGCTTAGAGATGTTGAGCATGTTTTCATGTATTCACTGGTCATTTCTGAGACATGTCTATTTGTCTCATTATTAATTGGGTTATTGATTGCCTGGAAGGGTTAGTTTTTTTAAACTCTCTGTATATTCCCTTTTCAGATATCCATTTGGCAAAGATCTCCTCCCATTCCGTAGAATGTCTTTTAAGCTTAGTAACTGTGGCCTTTACTGTGCAGAAACTTTTGAACTTGACGCAATCCCATTTGTCAACTATCTCTTCCAATTTGCCCCTGGAATTCTACTTGGACAGTTCCTACCAATGCCAGCAAGTTCTAATGTGTTCCCTACTCTTTCCTGCAGTAGTTTCAAGGTTTCAGGTCTGACATGGAGGCGTTCAATCCACTTTGAATTGCTGTGAATATAATGGAAGAGACAGGGATGTAGTTTCAGTCTTCTGCATGGGGAGCTCCAGTTTTCCATTTGTTGGAGAGTCTGTTCCTCCCTCCTTCAACCCTGTTTTTTTCTTTTTATACAAAAGATCAGATGGCTGTGGATCTTCTGGTCTGTGCCTTTGGTCTTCGGGTCTGCTTCTGTGTCAGTGTCATGCTGTTGTTGTTCCTCGGGACAGTTTTGTTGCTGTTGTTTGTTTTGTTTGCTCTCAGGGTTTCTTTGGCTATGTGGGATCTTTTATAAACTTTATGATTGGTTTCTCCATCTCTGGAAAAAAAAGGCATTGGGATTCTGATGGACATTGACCTAACAGATTGCTTTTGGGAGTATGGGTGCTTTCACAGTATTAATTCTCCCAATCCATGAACATGGGAGGTCTTTCCACCTTCCTTCTCAATCATAGGGTGAAGTGCTACTTTGCACACTGTTAACCATCATTTGGCCTTTGCCAAACAAACACACAAAAACTACCTCCTCTTAATTTGAATTTTTCAACAAGTACTTTAAAACAAGTATTGTCCATTTATATTTTCTGAATTTTTCCCCTTTTGGAAGTCCTCCCTGCCCCCTTTTTTTTTCTGGTGGTAGGGCTTGAACTCTGGGCCTAGGTGCTGGCCCAGAGTTATTCAGCTCAATCCTAGTGCTCTACCACTCTGAGCCACTGCGCCACTTCTGGTTTTCTAGTGGCTAATTGGAGATGAGTCTCATGTACTTTCCTGCCTGGGCTGGCTTTTGAACTGTGATCCTCAGATCTCAACCTCCTGCGTAGCTAGGATTACAGGCGTGAGCCACCGGCGCCCAGCTGGTAATCCTTCTTTTATTTATTTCTTTTACTTTGCAGTACTAGGATTTGAACTTAAGGTCTTGTACTTGGTAGGGAGGTACTCTTCTGCTTCAACCAGACTGCCAGCTCTGTTTGCTTTCATTATTTTCCAGGTAGGGACTCGCTTTTACAGGGTGGGTCTCAGACCAGAGGTCTACATCTCCCAGGAAACTGGTATCACAGGCTTGAACCACCATGCCTGGTTTGTTAGTTGAGATGCAGGTCTCACTATCTTTTGCCCAGGCTGACCTCAAACCACAATCCTCCCCATCTCTACCTCCCAAGTAGTCATTCATTCTTACAAGATGAGGCCTGATGTCTAATGAGTCTTATTCTGAATTGACTTCATCTTTTAGCATCAGCTTTCTTATTGCAGGTGATTCTTAGCTGAGTTTGCTTGGATTTTATGCTCTGTTCTGGCTTGATCACTTTCCTCTTTCAGTAAGCAAGTTTAAGTGTTGTATTTCTTCTGATGCCTTAATATATTTGGACTTTAAAAAATCATTTCTTTTTATTCATTCTCATTGCTTTCTTTTTCATCCTCTCCCAGCTGAGCTTGTGGAGTTGTCTTCATGCTTCTTTTTCTTTCCATTACTAAAGGGATATTATGGGTTGTTTTTTGTTTGTTTTTACACTTTTACTAGGTCCCTGTATGTCTGGTCAAACAAAGACTTAATAAAGATCCACACAGGATGGCAGTTCCAAAGCTTCCCTTGGCCCAATACCGTTTATAAGGTGGAGTCTTTCAGACACGTTACTCCTGTTGGCTTTTGTGATCTTAGCATTTACCCAAACAATATGTGGACATAGTTTAAACAACATCTTAAGTCTTGGCAGAAAAAAAAGCAGCCCCTGCCTGACTTCTGTGCATCCTGGTTTTGATTAATGGAAGCAACCGGTTTGCAATTCTTTCGCCTCTCTACCTCTCTATTCCTCCACATTGGTAAATAACATGTTTGTGTGGCAACGTCTTATAAATCACACAAAGGACAACCTGGGGAGGGGAAATTGCACCTGTCATTCACTCAGGTGAAAGAAGGATTTCTACGCCACGACTGGCCAACATGGAGAAAATAATGATCATCTGTATAACACTTACCCGGGGTCGGATGTGGACAGAGCTTGCCTTTCACAGAGACTTAGCTTCTTTATCGCATGCAGAAAATGAGTGGATGAAGGAATCAACCCTTGTGTGGGAGAAATAGGAAAGCCGATGGGAGGAAATCGTTTGGAAAGACAAGGACAGAAATGAATGAATCAAGGCAAATAGTCTGTGTGTGTGTGTGTGTGTGTGAGAGAGAGAGAGAGAGAGAGAGAGAGAGAGAGAGAGAGAGAGAGAGACTGGATGGAAGCGTGGTTCATTCTTGCCCTTTTATAGGAGCACTGTTTTGATTGTGCATTGTTCTCCCTGCCTCCTGGCGGCTTATATCATTTTTTCCTCCTCTTATTATTATTTCAATTAAAAAGTAAAATCTTGGTAGCTACCCAGGAGGCTGAGGTCTAGAGGAATGTGGCTCAAGGCCAGCCAGAAAGTTAACTATGGACTCCATCTCCAAAATAACCAGCCCAAAGCAGGGCTGGAGGTGTGGTGCGAGTAGCAGAACACCAGTCAAGCAAGCAAAATGAGAATACTGTGAGGCCCTGAGTTCAAACCCCAGTACCTCTTGAATAAATGAATCTATAAAGAAATAATAAGGAAGTTGACTCTTGGAACCTCATGGCCATGGGTGATTTTCCTCTCAAGGTAATCAAGTCCTCTTTGGCCCTTCGTGTGGGCTTAGCTTTTCTTCTGAGTACTCCTTGGGGTAATTCTTGTCCATCCTCCCACTGTCCCCAGGAGGCCAATGTCACCACCCCCAAGGGACAGCAAGGCACAGAGCACTGAGGTGAGCTGTCCACGGGGCATAGCTGGTACCTAGGAGATCTTGGAGTTGATCTGTCCCCGTGCACCATGTCCTGCACACAGGCTCTCAGCAGCTTTGTGACAGGTGGCCTGTCCCCTCTGTCAGCCTTGGTGGCCCTGTTGATATCCTTGTCCAATCCAGTCCAGCGATGCTGGGCCAGAGTCCTAGAAATGGGGAACTCATTATGAAGAACGATTGATTAGCTGTCCACAGCTGTGTGCGCTCTGTGGCAGGTACTCCTGGCATTGCATTTATGAAAGGGCAGGGGTCGGGATGAAGGGCACACAGGTGGCAGAGCGAGGAGGCCATTTGTGTGTAAGGGAAGACATGTGCGCAGGCAGCCGGGCAGGCGGAGGTCAGCTCTTTCTGGAAGACAGAATCTGCCTCTCACTGTCTGGGAAAGCATTCTGGGCATACCGTTGCATCTTGGGAAATCCTGCCTCGTTTGCTTCACACATAATCTTATACCACCACAGTCTGTCCACTGCCCAGCCCACACAGCCTCCACACAGAACGCAGCCTGCAGTAAGTACGCATGAGCCTACATGGCCTCCTCCTCTGTGGGTGGAGCCTAGCATGGCTCTTGGCAAGGCCTGTCACACACATGCCATCACCGAACCCAGGGACCTGAGACACCTGGCCATGGCTGCAAAATGGCATGGCCTTAGCCCAGGGCTCCTGGCTCACACACCTGAACTCTTAGCCACTCAGAAGGCTGAGATCGGAGGATCACAGTGGTGAAGCCAGCCCAGGCAGGAAAGTCTGTGAGACTCTTATCTCCAATGAACCACCAGAAAACCACAAGCAGAGCTGTGGCTCAAAGTGGGAGAGCCCTCATTTTGAGCACAAAAGCTCAGGAACAGTACCCCAGGACTTTAAGCCCCAGGACTGGCACAGAAAGAAAGAGAGAGAAAGAAAGGAAGGAAGAAAAGGAAGCAAGGAAGGGAGGGAAGGAAGGAAGGAAGGAAGGAAGGAAGCAAGGAAGCAAGGGAGGGAAGGAAGCAAGGGAGGGAAGGAAGGAAGGAAGGAAGGAAGGATCGATCAAACATGGACTTGGGGACCAAAGGAGTCTCTGCCACTACTTGGGTGCTTTATCCCTGGCAGGTCATTTTACCTTTTGAGCCTCAGTTCCCTAATTAGAAGCCACACAAGACCTCTGAAGGCTGTTTTGTGGGCTATTTCTAAAGACAGTGTCTACAGCAGACATCCAGGTCATGCTGATGACCAAAGGCCTTGTCTTCCCTCTTGACCCATTCTTCCAATGTATCCAAAGGGTAGAATATGAAGGACTGACCCCCCTCACCCTGTTTTCCCTGGTGCATACAGACCTCAGGCAAGCCACAGACTGCCTGACACAGGCCAGGCAATCTACCTAAGCCTGGCCACGAACATCCCATGGTGGGCCTAACCATAAACGCCCCCCCACCTGCCTAGACCTAATGGCTTTTCCATTAACCTCTGCCCCTTGCTCAGACTTCATAGAAACCCAGCTCCTGAGCCCATCTTTTGGCCCAGTCTCCCACGCCTGTGTGAAGGCTGGGTCCCTCACTGCTCTATCTCAATAAACAGTCCTCATCTGTCCAAGATCCAGTCCGGCCTGTTTCCTTCCTTTCTCCTGCCTTTTCCTAACAAAAACTCCTTCTTTGTAGCTCCCGCAGCCCCTAGCATTCTAGCTATTCTACCAAGATTTTCTTTTCCAATTTTGTGGTTGTGTTTTGAGCTATTAGGGTAAGCCCAAGAGGGTCTCAAACTCACCATCTTCTTGTCACTGCCTGCCGAATTGCTGGTATTACCGGCGTGTACCACTATGCCCGGCTGTCAACATTTGTTGAACACAAATTAGCTGACATTCACCAAATTAACCAGCAAATGCCAACCATGGTGGCTTTTAGCTCCAGCTTTCAAAAAAAGAAAAAAAAAAAAAAAAGAACTTCCATCTGGTATTCCTTTCTCCCCGCCCTCCCCTCCGCACCAAAAGCATCAGGTTGCTTCTGATGCAGTCAAGAAATGTCCCCTCGGCTCTGTTTCTCTGTGTTCCGTCTGGAGGACACGATGACTTCTCACTTGCCTCCTCCCTGCTGGTCCCACGGAGAAGTACTCTTAGCATTCAGGCGCATTTTTCTCCTTCTTTTGTTCCCTACCTCTGCTACGAGAGACCCTCACTTAATGCCCAGCCTGTGTGATTATCCCTGCGCCCTCTCCCAGCCGAGAACTCCCGACCCAGCACTGCTGCTGGCGCTGATTTCTGAGGCCTTTAGATTGACGGCATTCATCTTCGCAGTGGGTCATGCGCGGCTTGAAAGCTCTCCAGCTGTTTCCTTCTGAAATCTCACATTCAAACCCCAGAGTCTTGAAAAGCTTTCCCGTTTGGAACACGTGACAGGCAGTGGGGTTGGACAATGAGGCTGATCCACCCTGCGTGGGCCTCGTGTTTGGACCTCTCCACGCTTTTGGGAACGATCCGGAGGGCTGTGTGTTTAAATACACAGCCCGCAGATGTGGCCTAGGCTAAGGTGGTTTCCCCACCCTGGAGGAAGATTGTCCCATTATTGCCCTTCTCCTGGCCAGCCATGCACACGGCTGCATGTAGATTGCACCTCTTTAACACAAGGCCCTCCTCTGTCTCTTTAAAATAGGACAGTCCAGCCCAGGGCCAAGGCCACAGGCCTTGAATCCTGGCTATTCAGGAGGCTGAGACCAGAGGATCGTGGTTCAAAGCTAGTCTGGGCAGGAAAGTCTGTGAGACTCCTATCTCCAGTGAACCACCAAAAAGCTGGAAGTGCAACTGTGGCTCAAAAGTAGTAGAGAGTCAGCCTTGAGCAAAGAAAAGCTAAGGGACAGTGCCTAGGCCCTGAGTTCAAGCCCCAATTCTGGTGCATGTGTGCACACATACACATATACACATACACGCATGCACACACACACACGCAACGCCAGCTCACTCAGAGACTAAGAGCACGAATTTGTGAAAATAAACTTTTTACAAAAATGACTGCGGTATACTTAAAACATAGCTCTTCTGCTGTCTGTGGGAATAGTCACCTGCTTCATCATCTGGTTCTCAATCGAAGACTAGACAGTATAGGCGAGGTTGCGCTGCAGTAACAGGCAACCCCAGGTAGCCATTGCTTAGCTCGGCAATAGTTTATCACTTGCTTACACTACGTGTCCTTTCAGGTTGGTAGGCCTGTACTCAATGTGGTCACTTCGTGCCAGGTGATAGATAGAGGATCCATCTCAACATCCACTTCTAAGGTTGCCACCAAAGTGGAAGGGGAATGTGTTAAAGAGTGCATTAGTTCTGCCCGAGCCGGCTTCAGGAAAGGCTTGATTCAGGTCCAAACAATGCCATTGTGCTCCATCAGTCTGACTCCAGCTGATCTCCATTCTCAGATCTAGAGAAACTTAACTGCCTTCACTTCAGCAAAAGAGAGAGGGTCAGTTTAGACTGTGATCTCTCTTCCACTCTCTCCCACTACCCTGGATTGAATACCAGAGCTGTTGGGAAATGTTGAGTATAGATGGCGCCCCCTGTAGGTCATTCCTCCCCCTGGGGTGGGGCCCAGGAGTTGTGTTGTTCTGCAGGACAAAACACAGGATCCCTTGTTATAGCTGAGTTTCACAAAAACAACAGCTCTTGGTTAAAGTCAGTCTTAAGTATTTCATGGGGTAGTTGGACATGAGTGACCCACACCTGTAATCCTAGCTACTCAGGAGGCTGTGATCAGAGGCTCTCAGTTCAAAACCAGCCCGGGCATGAAAGTTTATGAGACTCCTTATCTCCAATTAACCTCCAAAAAAAAAGCCAGAAGTAGAGCTGTGGCTCAAAGTAGTAGCGTACCAGCCTAGAGCAAAAAAGCTCAGGGACAATACGCAGGCCCTGAGTTCAAGTTTCAGCACACACACACACACACACACACACACATATATTTCATGCATTTACACTTAATTTTATTGTTGATCCGCAATTCATTAGCTGTTTTAGCTTCCCTTTGCCCATCAACCTCACCAGGGCTGAGAATATTTCAAAGTATTTAAGGGGACAGGTCTGATAGTCCTCCAAAAATGACACTGTGCAATCACATGGCAGGGTTCTGGTCATCTACTTCCGGTAACAAAGCACACCAAAACTTACAAAGCTCATCACCTACGGTCTCCTGTTATCTCCTGTGGCTCCCCAGGGGGGCTGGGCTCAGCTGAAACTGATCTTCCTTCGCATGTTGAATACATTCTGTCACCAGGAGCTGTCAGCTGGGGCTGGAATCACCTTGAAGCCCCCTGGGAGGACTATCCTTCTGTGACCAGAAGTCTTGCTGACTTAGCTGGGAACTCAGCAGTGGCCACACGAAGCCTTTTCCTTGGGGCTCAAGCTTCTGACACTCAGCTGGGTCCTGAGAAGCAAATGTGCCAAGATGCACAGGAGGAATTCTTATGACTGAGTCTCATAGTCCAGGGAAGTCACCAAGGTGGGTCTAGATGCAGGGGAGGAAGAATGGGACCCTCTTCCAGGTGAGCACGGCGCCATCTTGGAGACAGTGGACCTTGTGCGTCTTGGATGCACCTGACGTCATTTCATCCTCCCACCAACTCTATTGGCTAGGAGCTGATTTAGTTTCATTTTACTTGTACTGGGACTTGAACTCAGGGCTTCACACGCTTGGCTTTTTCTGCTTAAAGTTGCTACTCTACCGTTTTGGGCCATAGCTCCATTTCTGGCTTTTTCATAGTTCATCAGAGATAAAGAGTCTCATGGGCTTTCCTGCCTGGGCTGGCTTCAAACTGGGATTTAAAGGGGGGGGGGAGATTCATTCTGCTTATTCCTGGATGCATAGATGAAATCCTTCAGTAAGTTTTACATCTTCTCCCTTGCTCTTGGCTTCTTGAAATCAGAATGTTAAGATCTATCAGTGGCCATTCTCAATGGTTCCTGTCACAGGAAAGAGGAAAGATTTGGGAAAAACCCCACTCCTGATATTTGTGAGTCTGTGAATGTTGAAAGAGGAAGAAGACTTCTAAAGTGAATGGATATTTAATCGCAGGTTTCAGTCCTCTGCATTTTTTTCTTCCTCCCCTCAATCAGGTGGACCCAATGAGAGTAAGCCACCACAGCGCACCCAGGAGAAAATAACCATTGGTGTTCAGGCCCCAGCTCAGCATTCACCATCCAAAACGATCCCAAATCCGACCTGCTCAGAATCCAAGCCAATCAGATGTTCCAAGTGGAAAGATTCCACACATGATCTCGTGTGACCAGGGACAGTGTGTGCAAGGTACACAAGTGAAGTGAATGATCTCACCTCTCCACGTAGATCCCATCCCCAAGGGATCTCATTATGTCTGTGCAAATATTGCGAAAGCAGGAAAACAAATCTGATCCTAGGCATCCTGCACTAGGACAATTCGGCCTGCGCTTGCTCAGAATGGCTAATGGAAACTTCTAGAAACTTCTGCCTGGCCCAGTACAGGTGAGATGAGAGTAGTCGTCTGAGATCACGAGGGATGTGGGTCTTCCTCTTCAGCCTGAGGGGAGCAGAGAGGCCTCAGGACATTGGAGAGTCTTGGAGATGAGCCTCCAAGACTGGAACCCTGCCACAGAGGCTTTGCCAGCACTGGTAACCCCGAGAAATGCCAGCCCACCCACCAGAATGCCCCTGACCACATGAAAGGCTGGGTCCGCCCACTGGTGTGAGTTCTGAGCAGGCTCACTGGCCCTTAGTCACTTTTAGTGATTAATCTTTTCCTAGAAAAGCAGTCATGACTCAAGCCTTGCAGTTGAAAGGCTTGAACACGTGTGTGTGTGTGTGTGTGTGTGTGTGTGTGTGTGTGTGTGTGTGTGCCAGTGTTCTAGGGCTTGAACTCAGGCCCTGGGCACTGGCCCTGAGCTCTTTCACTGAAGGCTAACATTCTACCACTTGAGCCACAGCTCCACTTCCAGGTTTTTGCTGGTTAATTGGAGTTTAAGAGTCTCACAGATGTTCCTGCCCAGGCTGGCTTTGAACCACGATCCTCAGATCTCAGCCTCCTGAGCAGCTAGGATGACAGGCCTGAGCCACCCCTACACTCCATGGTGTATTTTGGATCACCAGTGGCCGGCACCCTGCAGAACTTTCGGGGCTCTTGAGTGAATCACAAAGTATCTCCCCACCCCAGGGGGGGAAGGGAGGCTGTGCATGCAGAGCTGGGGTACGGGCTGGCCGGACCTTGTGTCCAGTGGTACAGAGGTCACTCCAGGGCCAAGCCGACCTCTTCCCTGGGAGTCATTCTCTGAGGATTCCCATATCCAGGACCCGCCACGAGGCATGCGCAGGAACCACACCAGGACGCATGCGCACTGCAGGGTTTCTCCATCTCTGTGATAGGATTTGAACTCTTCTGAAATACAAACCCACATCTTTATCTAACTTAGGAACATTCTTCTCCTGTGGAATTTATTGCTCCTCCCTCCCTCCCTTTCTTCCCTCCTTTCTCCCTCTCTTCCCTCCTCATTCTTCCTCCCTCTCTCCCTTCCTTCCTCCTCCCTTCCTTCCTCCTCCCTTCTCTTTCATTACTCTCTCCTTCCTTTCCTCCTTCTCCCTCCCTTCCGCCATCCCTCCCTCCCTCTTTCTTTCCTTGGCTGGGGATGGAGCCCAAGGCTTAGTACAGGGCAGGCAGGACTCCATCTCTAAACCCTTGGTGTGGAGATGCTTCTCTCTGGAGATGCTTCCAGGCTGGCCTCAGACTTCTGAGCCTCCCACCTCTACTGCCAGGTGCTGGGACTCCAGGCATGTGCAACTCGCCTGGCTACAAGCTTCAGTTTCCTTGGGTTCCGTGGCTTTTCTGCATTGTTAATTCAGCTGTGACTAAGTAGAAGGTATGTCTCAATGGCTTTACATCTCTCTGCTTGTAAACCATAGTTATTTTCCTCTCGGGCTTCTCATCCCAACCGTACTTTAATTTCATGGAGTCTCCATGTCAGCCAAGCAAATGCTACCAGAGCTGACTTGGATTTGTAGATTGTTTCCAAAGGCGCGGCTGGCATTTCTAATAGGTGTCACTTGTTGGTTTGGTTTGGTTTCCCTTCTTACTGCTTCGAATTGATTAGATGCCCTTCAGGCCTGGCACGCATTTTTCCAACACGTAGACAGCGAAGTCTTGTATTTGCCCACAGGAACTTTGAGCTGGTGTATAGGGGGTGGGGAGGGTCTCACAAATTCAGAGGCTGAGGCTCCCAGCAGCAAAGTGAAGACACCCACAGCCCTGATATCCGCTCCCCCAGGGTCCCCCCAGACTGTCACAGCATGCTTCAAACACACCCCATGTCCACGTCCTTTCTAAGGGGTGCTCTGTGCAGGTCTCACCAAGTCCTGTTGCCTGGGGAACTTCCTGTCGCCCCTGCCGGGCCTCTAGACACCTTACAGAAGAATACTTCCCCTCTGCTTGTCCCCCCCCCACCATGCAAGTCACCCACCCCCCCAAAAAAAATCAGGAGCTGTTTGTGGGGCTCAAGGCTCTTTTGTGTGTCAGTGACTTGAACACAAACTCACGCCTATCATCCCAGCTACTCAGGAGGCTGAGATCGGAGGATTGCAGTTCAAAGCTAGTCTGGGCAGGAAAGTCTGTGAGACTCCTATTTCCAATGAAAATCCAGAAGTAGGGCTGTGGCTAAAAGGGTAGAGCCCAAGCCCTGAGTTTAAAGCCTCAAGACTGGCATAAAACAAACAGCTAGCCTGGCTCAGGCAAAAGGAAATCCTTTTATTCATTCATGGCTGAAAAGTGCAGGGGGTGGCTCTGACCTGTGGGATCTCAGAAAAATACATCCCTCCTCCGTCCACTTCAGCCTCCACATGCCCAATAAGAGAAAGAAGGGTTTCTCTGGGCTCAGAATCCTCAGAAAGTCTATTCTGCCTCCTTGGCTCTGATTGGATCACTCATCGGCCTTTGAGCTGCCCATCACATCCAGGGGGTGGGGCTAAGCCTCACTCACCTGCTCACTTCTGAAGCTAGACGTTGGGATTGACTCCCAAACCTAAAGAAAAATGTTGGATGTTATACCCAGCACTGTGAGGTGGCATAGAGAACAAAGGCTTTGCAGAAGGCTTTTCCACTTACTTCTGCAACAGCACTTTGTGTTCTCAGCACAGTGAGCTGGAGACGGACTTCACAGGTCTGTCATGGAACAGTTGCTCAGGTTGTACACTGCACACCATAGGTGCTGTGCATAACTTTTCCAACAGATGGAAGTGGTGTTTTGAGGAAGGGAGGGGGGCGTTTGCTAATTGTGTAAAAGTGCCGTATAGACTGGCAAGGTGACAATTCTCTCAAGATGATGAGACTCAGCCCGGCCTTCCATGAGCCATAGTTCCTTTCTGGAGCCGTCATCGCCATGCTGTTTCTTCAGATTATTTTATTTAGCTTGAAAGTCTTCGATCTTCACTCTTGCCCCAAGGATAGAAATCCTATTCCTAATATAGCAACCAAACATACACACACACACACACACACACACACACACACACACACACACACACACACACACACACACACACACACACACACACACACACACACACACACACACACACAGCCCAGTCCTTGGCCTTTTGGTTTTAAGAATTTCCAATGACAGCCAGGCTCACGCCTCTGATCCCAGCTACTCAGAAGACTGAGATCTGAGCATCAAAGTTAGCCAGGCCAGGAAAATCTTATCTTTAATTAACCTCTAAAAAGAAGAAACAGAGCTGTGACTCAGGTGATAGAGCACTAGTCTTCAGCAAAAAAAAAAAAAAAAGCTCAGAGACAGGCATGCAGGCCATGAATTCAAGACCCAGGAATGGAACGAAGAAAAGAAGAAGGAGGAGGAGGAGGAGGAAGAGGAGGAGAGGGAAGAGGAGGAGGAGGAGGAGGAGGAGGAGGAGGAGGAGGAGGAGGAGGAGGAGGAGGAGGAGGAGGAGGAGGAGGAGGAGGAGGAAGAAGAAGAGGAAGAAGAAGAAGAGGAAGAAGAAGAAGAAGAAGAAGAAGAAGAAGAAGAAGAAGAAGAAGAAGAAGAAGAAGAAGAAGAAGAAGAAGAAGAAGAAGAAGAAGAAGAAGAAGAAGAAGAAGAAGAAGAAGAAGAAGAAGAAGAAGAAGAAGAAGAAGAAGAAGAAGAAGAAGAAGAAGAAGAAGAAGAAGAAGGCAATCCTAGCTACTCAAGAGGCTGAGATCTGAGGATCACAGTTCAAAGCCAGCCTGAGAAGAAAAGTCCCGTGAGACTCTTACCTCCAATAAACTACTCAGAAAAATCTGGAAGTGGTGCTGTGGCTCAAACAGTAGAGTACTAGCCTTGAACACAAAGAAGAAGAGGCTCAGGGACAGTGCCCAAACCCTGAGTTCAGGCCCCAAGCCCAGAAATAAAAAACAAAAACAAAAACAAAAAGTTCCTCCTCCATCGTGCGGTGGGTAGGTTAGACTGAGGAAGAACAGGCAAGACCTGCATTTGCTTCTGCTTGGTGGCTGGCGGATTGGTACATTGCACTGACCATCCAGCATCCAGGAAGTGATCTTTGCTGGCAAGAGTCCAGGCTGAGCATCCACCGAGCATTTTGGGCATCTTGTCATTTTTCTGCGTCTTTCTTTGGATCAGTGCTGAAGGCCCAACCTCTCTCAGTATGAGATCATCCTTGCCAGCTAAGCCATGCCACACAACCTGGGCAAAGCCCTTTGTCAGCTGCCCCACATCACACACAGGAGACCGCATCGTCAAAGTGTTAGAGATGCTGCCTGTTGCAAAACTAAGGGGTACTGGGTCCCCACAAACCCAGCTGAAAATATCGTAAGTCAACAAATGCATCTAGTGGCGCACGCCTGTAATCATAGCTATTCAGGAGGCTGAGATCTGAGGATCATAATTTGAGGCCAGCCCAGGAAGGACAAAAAGTCCAATAGACTTTATTTCCAAGGTATCAGCAAAAAGTCAGGCCAGCAGTGTTGCTCTAATGGTAGAGCACCAGCCCTGAGCAAGCCAGTGGACAGTGTGAGGCTCTGAGTTCAAATCCTGGTACCAGTTGATAATAATAATAATAATAATAATAATAATAATAATAATAATAATAATAACCATGCAATACAGGAGTCCATGGAACATTGGGGAACAACATCATCCTGGTGACCTAGGAGATCAGTTGTTCCCTCTGAGAAAGATCATTGCTAACCCCATAGTTACAATGCTTTCCCTGGCTGGGAAAATCTGAGCTGTTTCACTAGACACAGCATGCATTTTCCCACATCTTTCACCCATTATTCAATCACCAGCATCGTTTCCAGATAGAAGACTATGCCCCTCCCTCCACTTTTTTTTTGTGCCAGTCTTGAACTCAGGACCTGGTGCTGTTCCTGAACTTTTTTGCTCAAAGCTAGCACTTTATCACTCGAGCCACAGCTCCACATCTAGCTTTTTGGTCGTTTATTGGAGATAAGTCTCATGGACTTCCCTGCCTGGGCTGGCTTTGAACTTTGATCTTCAGATCTCAGCCTCCTAAGTAGTTAAGATTACAGGCATGAGCCACTGGCACCCTATTTGAATGACTCCCCTTGAAGAAAACTCCTTGATTCTTTTCTCCACTCCCTCTTACATGAGTATTGGAGATGATTTGAAAGCATTCTCAGTGGAAAATGTCTTCGTATCATTTCCTTTCCAGCCTCATTTCAAAATAAAAAGGAAATATGTTTAGGGGGGGAAAAAAAGTCCCTTATCAGTTTGGCCAAATGCCTGAACTTTCATAAAGAGCCCAGGTAAACAGGACTAAGTTGAGTGTCTGTAAATAAAACCTTCCAGGCTCTTACCCGGTGAGGGGAAGTTTTCTGTCCCTCATTTGCTAATGGTAGCCCGGGCATCAATAATGGAGCTAGAATGACAATCTTCTAATCAATTTCCTCTCTTCCCCCCCCTCCCTGCTTTTTTTTCCTGCTGGTTTAGATTAAAGCACAGAAAATGTCCAAATGTTCCATCTGCTTTCTCTAAGATTTCTGCTAAGCTGGAGCCCAATTATGGCTGCCTTATCCATTTTTAATAATCTACTTATGATCATGCAAACACAGAATGCGATTATACCCACATCGGCTTCTGTGGAGTGCCTTCATTCCTATTCATAATTAATAAGCTGCCGGGAGCTCAGGAAGGGGGGAGGCTGCGGGAACTCAGGGAGGGGAGCTCTCTCCGAGTCACTCACTCATTCATTCATTCATTCATTCATTCACTCACTCAGCAACCCTTCGCTGGTCTCCGTCTGTGCCCTTGCTGATCAAAAAACTCAGCTGTGGAAACAAGGTGTTTTCTGTCTGTGAATGACGAAGGGCCGGATTCTTAGATGACCATAGTATGCCACGTGTAAGTTTCAAAATGTCTATTCTAGAACCAGTTTCTAGAATAGAAAGAGGGTGCCAGGTACTGGTACTGGTTCATGTCTATCATCCTAGCTACTCAGGAGACCGAGAGCTAAGGATCCTGGTTCAAAGCCAGGCCAGGCAGGAAAGTCCATGAGACTCTTATCTCCACTGAACCACCAGAAAAGCAGGAAATGGAGCTGTGACTCAAGTGGTAGAACACTAGCCTTGAGTGGAAAAGTTAGAGAGAGTGGGGGTTCCTGAGTTCAAGCTCCACTACCTGTGCATGCGTACACAAAAACCATAGAGAGTGAGTTATTCCAAGGAGAAGGGCAATTTGGTAAGGAAGGTTGAGTAGAAACTAAACCAATCTTCAGATTGCTGGAATCCAAGTCCCAGCTCTGTGCTGTGTGACCTCACATAGCTCCCTTCACCTCTCTGAGCATATTTTCACATTGGAAAATGGCCCCTTCCCTGGACTTTCCTGCAACAAGATGTGTAAACCACTGGATAGATTACCAAGCATGCTATCTGTATAATGAAGAAAATTCAGGGGCTGGGAAGGTGGCTCAGTGGTAGAGCGCTTGCCTTGCATGCATGAGGCCCTGGGTTCGATTCTTCAGCACCACATAAGCAAAAAGAAAAAAGCTGGAAGTGGCGCTGTGGCTCAAGTGGTAGAGCACTAGCCTTGAGCTGAAGAGCTGAGGGACAGCGCCCAGGCCCAGAGTTCAGGCCCCACGACCGGACCCCCCCCCAAAAAAAAAAAAAGAAAAAGAAAATTCAAAATCGTACTTTTCAGAAATACAATAAAAGAACCAGGCAGCAAGGGCTCACACCTGTAATCCTAGCTACCCAGGAGGCTGAGATCTGAGGATCCTGGTTGGAAACCAGCCCGGGCAGTACAATCTGTAAGATTCTTATGTTTAACCAGCAAAATGGAGCTGTGGCTCCAGTGATAGAGTGCTGGTTAACCTTGAGCTAAGGGACAAAAATCCAACGCTAAACTCACCCTTGTACCAACCAGTACACACACACACACACACACACACACACACACACACACACACACACACACACACACACACACACACACACACACACACACACACACACACACACACACACACACACACACACACACCCTAATACAAAGTCCTTACTTCCTAATCCTACCTGATACTCTCTCTTTCTCTTTCTCTCTCTCCCTCTCTCTCTCTCTCTTCTCATTTCCCCAGCCAAACGTTTCCCACATACTAAAAGGATCAAAGCCTTCTGTTGGAGCGTAGTATCAAGTATGTCACAGTGTGTACACCATAATATGTTGTTCCAGTTTGCAAACTCCTGCCACTAATTCTTAACACAAAGGAGATGCTGGGGAACGATTTGGGGGTGCGGGGGGGGGTGGGCAGGGAAGGGGCTTGCCAGCTTTCAGAAGGCAAGACAATCAAAACTAGGACATATTCTGTTATGATTTCCTGAAAAGTGTAATTGGATCAATAATGAACTACTCATTTAAATTTTCATTGTCATAGCTGCCAGACTGCCTCACATCTTTTATGAGACTCTGTGTGTGTGTGTGTGTGTGTGTGTGTGTGTGTGTGTGTGTGTGTGTGTGTGTGTGTGTGTCTACGTCCCTGTGCCTGTGATTTGAATTTGGGGCCTGAACACTGACTCTGAACCTTTTCTGTCCAAGGCTCGCTAGCCCTCTACCACTTGAGACACAGCTCCACTTCTGGCTTTTTGGTAGTTCACTGGAGAAAAGAGTCTTACCGATTTTCCTGCCCAGGCTGGCTTTGAACTGTGATCCTCAGGGCTCAGCCTCCTGAGTAGCTAGGGTGACAGGCATGAGCCTCAGGTACCTGGCTAGTGTTTATTTTTCCAAGTCTCCATGTTCTTCCCAGTGTCCTTCCTCCCCCCAGACATCTGTTCTTTGACCTCCTGTGATCCTCAGACTCTAGAAACATCTCAGGCCATGGTTGGCTTCCAGAAAACTCATGGAAGGGGGAGATGCACTAGAGGTCCTGTACTTACAACTCACTCTCCCAACAGTGAGGTTCAAGTGGAGACATTTCTAGAGACCCCAGCACTTCATAATCATATTAAGCAGACACATCATGTGTCGTAGTTACAGATGCATGCATGCATTTTGTGACTGGAAAGTTCCATCTTCTCAATCCTAGCTCACACACAGAGACCTGAGCTGGAAGAAATTGTCAGGTCAAGGAAGGAAACTAAAAGGAATTTAACTCAAGTCAGAGTTGAGGGAGGAAGCATACATCTAGGGATCATGGATGAATAGAACTTGAATAAAATGCAGACTTCTTACCATGATCCCAAGCATCTTACATAGACCTCCATCTTCTCCTTCGTTGACCCTCCGGCTGCAGCCCATCTGCCTCTAAATCCTGTGGAACCACTTCCCTGCCTCAGGGCCTTTGCACTTGTTTCCCAGAGTGCTCTGCTCTCCAGGCTTGGCTTCCTCTCATTATTCAGACTTCAGCCCAGTGAATCCAGGAGAGGAAGCACTTCTGCCTAACGCAGCCATCTCCTCCTGTTTAGTTTCTCCATGGGGGTGGGGGTGAATTAGCTCTGTTTGGTGGTTTATTGGAGAGTCTTATGGGATTTTCTGCCCAGGCTGGCTTCGAGCCGTGATCCTCAGATCTCAGCCTTCCTCCTGAGCAGTTAAGAGGACAGAGGGATGAGTGGGGAGCTAGTGCTGACCCTTTCCAGTGCCTTGTGTTTCAGCCGCCATTCAGGACACATTTGTTGAATGAATGAGTGAATGAATGAATGCACTGACAAACCAGTTAGATCTCCCCGTTGTAGGAGCCAGAGGCCTCGGCGTGGGCCTCATTCAGGAGGCTGGCTTTGAACAGAGCAGCAGCCCAGGTTGATTTGGGCCTGTGGAGCCGGCTGGCCTGCTGAAGTGGTTTGATGGGCCTCCCATTGTGGCTGAAAGCGACCTAACCAGGCACCTGCTGGCCTGCAGGTGAACACCTGTTCAGCTGCTCCACCAGGCCCCTGAGGGCTTCTGCAGCATTGGAGCTGGCCAGCCCTGGCCCCGGCCCTGGCATGCTTCAGACCCAGAGCAAACCCTGCCTCGCTCCCTGCTGCCCTGGCTCCCAGTCCATCCTGAGACCTGGGCTGCCCAGGGAGCGCTCCCACGGGGACTCAGCCAGGATGCCAGCCTGGGATATGGGCTCAGGGGACACACAGGACAGGCCTGAGGCTGGCCGAGGGGCAGGGTGGGGAATGGGGCTGGAAAGCTCTGCAGGGAATCACCAAGCTGTGCTGTCCACTGTGGGGCCCCGGCAGAGGGCATGTGGACAGCCTCCCCACCCCACAATCGCAGAGGGCCCCCCATCCTAGTTGGATTCTGGTGCCTGTAGAGGGAGGGAGGAAGAAAGAGAAGGAGGGATGGAAGGAGGGAGAGAAGGAAGGAGGGAGGGAGGGAGAGAGGCAGGCAGGCAGGGAGGAAGAGAAGGAAGGAAGGAAGGAAGGAAGGAAGGAAGGAAGGAAGGAAGGAAGGAAGGAAGGAAGGAAGGAAGGAAGAAGTAAGGAAAGAGGAAGAGAAGGAGGGAGGGACGGAAGGAAAGAAAGAAGGAGGGAAGAAAAGAGAGGGAGGGAAAAAGAGAGGGAAAAAGGAGGAGAGTGGGAGGGAAGGATGGGAGAGAGGAGAAAGGGAGGAAGAAAAGGAGAGAGAAAGGGAGAGAAGGAGAAAGGTGGTTAGTTGGAGATAAGAATCTCAAGGCATTGTCTGCCCCGGATGCCTTTAAACCAGGATCCTTAGATCTCGGCCTCCTGAGTAGCTGGGATTACAGGAATGAACTAACATGCCAGCTTTTTTAAAGTTGTATTTATTAATTGATGAAATCTTGTTTAGGAAGATTGTTTTCTGGAAGGAAAAAAAACTGATTCAACACAAAGGGTAGAAAAACTGAGAAGTCAAGAACCATAAGTCTCTTTTAAAAGCGAGTCTTTTTTTTTTTTTTTTTTTGTCAGTCATGGGGACTGAACTCTGGGCCTGGGCGCTGTCCCTCAGCTCTTCAGCTCAAGGCTAGCACTCTACCGCTTGAGCCACAGTGCCACTTCCGGCTTTTTTCTTTTTGCTTATGTGGTGCTGAGGAATCGAACCCAGGGCCTCAGTCATGCAAAGGAAGCACTCTACCACTGAGCCACCTTCCCAGCCCTAAAAGTGTGTCTTTTAAAAGCTGCTAGGCCAAAAAAGGTTTTATGTACGAATTTCATCAAATCTTCAAGGAACTAAGCTATTTATGCTGCTTCTAGACATTTGAAAACATGTACTTCCCTGTTTATTTTGCTAGCTAGCATCAAGATTACCTGAATACAGATTCAGGAATATCTGAATAATACCAGAGCAAGTAAGATTCGGCTAAACTGGCAAAGAGAATTAAGAATCTAGGGAGTGTGGAAAAATAGATGGTAGCCAAGGGGGCTCCTGCCAGTAAGGCCGAGAATGCCCTGTTATTAGAAGGTTCATGATACAGTTCCTTTAGTGGGCAGGGGGAGGGGACACGGATGACCCTGGGTGATCATGGGTGATGGACGGATAGCTTTTAATCAGACACTGATCACGGGTGGAAGTCAAGTCGTATCTCATCACAAAATACTAAATCATAACTGCAGGATACTTAATGTGACAAAAACTTTATCTAATATGTTTTGCCCAAGGCAGTATTTAAATACTAGAAACCCTGACTGTGATTATTTGGTATTGTTCCGGAAGGTATAGACAATGCAATAAGACATGGGGCGGTGTGTGTGTGTGTGGAAACAGATAAAAACCCAGAAAAGAAATTGTATTTTTTTCATGGGTGCCAGAGAATAAGTTTATATGCCTGCAAACTAAAGAAAATTAATGCATTAGAAGTAATTTAGAAGTGATTTCTAAAAATGAGAAGCCAAGTGGCCAATGCTGTAACCTTAGCTATTTAGAAGGCTGAGATCTGAGAATCAAAGTTTGAAGCAAGCCCAAGAAAGGAAATTCTATTCTTAGCTCCAAGTTAATCACCAAAATACTGGACGTAAAGCTGTGATTCAAATGGTAGAATGCCAACATTGAGCTAAGGGACAGCACCAAGGCTCTGAGTTCAAGTCTTAATCCTGGCACAGACAAAAAAGAAGTCATTAAAAGAGTTTGGTAGAAGAAAGAATTTACACATACACAAATACAAAATCATCAGCTATACAAGATGTGGGGGGGAGGATGGTTATTTACAACAGAAACACATGTCCCATACTGCAATAATTGTGCATAAAGAATTCATATGAAGTAAACTACATTAGTAGGTAATTAAACAAAGGACCTGAATAAATGGAAGACATGACATGCTTATTCTCTTTGAATTAATCTGCTCATTTTATTCAGGTAAATCCAGCTACAAGAAAAGTTTTACTTTTTGAAGTTTATCAGGGATTAGTGAGGAGAGCGGAGAATATGATGAACAGAGAGATGATGTATTGAATCTTAGTGTAAAACAAAGGTATATAGTGCTGCTAATGGAAAATCAGTGCAATAGAAGAGAAAATCCATTCCCATATTTGAGATTCAATATGCAATGAGCAATATGGTGGCATTTGAATTGGTGAGAAAAAGCTGACCCAATTAGGTGTTGCAATGAATGGCTGGACATTTGCAAAATAATTTCTCTCCCACCTGTGTCAAAACCAATCCCTAAATGCTGACACGGTTACAAGTTTATATATTTGATACTTAACCAAAAGTTAGAGGTTAGCTGGGGTACATCCTGAGTCCCTGCATAAGGGTGTGTGTGTGTGTGTGTGTGTGTGTGTGTGTGTGTGTGTGTGTGTGTGTGTGTGTGTGTGTGTGTGTGTGTGTGTGTGTGTGTGTGTGTGTGTGTGTGTGTGTGTGTGTGCTTCCAACTTTGGTTCGTTGGAGGTAAGAGTCTCATGGACTTTCCTGCCTGGGCTGGCTTCGAACTGCAAGTCCTCAGATCTCAGCCTTCTGAATACCTAGGATTTCCAGGCCTAAGTCACTGGTGCCCAGCTGTTTTTGTTTTGCTTTGCTTTTCTGATGCATTGGTTCCATGCGCATCCGCCACAGATGTGAAGTTTGGGAATGTTTTCAAGTTCGTGGCAGTCAGGTGATCAGTGGATTTCTCAGCCAGGGCTTTTCCCAGGCCTGTTGTTAATCTAAAGATTAATTCAGCTTTGCATGTGCTCCAACGCACACACACACACACACACACACACACACACACACACACACACACACACAGAGGAATTCGTTGCTTTTTGGAGTTAATTTTGGCTTTGGCAGTATGCTGAGGTCCCTGAGCTGGGGGGTGCCTGTTTAACAACCCATCTTTGTGTCTCTAGCCACGTGCATGCAGTGGGTTGATCAAGAGCTTTTCCTAATTGAATAAAGCTCATCATTTCATTTTAAAAATCCATAGGTCCATTAGCACCGGGAATTAGACAAGAGCAAGTGTGGAGATGCCCCATTAAGGACACAGCAGTGTTCAAGGCTGTGCTGGGAAAGTCTTCTGGGGGCCTCACTTATGAACCCCGGCCCCATGGATTTATGACACATCTTCCCGCCAGCATCTCAAGTGCCAGGGGACCAGGAACAAAATGAGCATCTTCCAAACAGGTCTTGAGCAGCGGGAGCTACAGATGTGATGTGTGAGGCTGTAAGAGCAGTGTACAGACCCGGGGAGGAGGAGAAAGTACCTTCCTCAAACCAGCACGAGAAAAGCAAAGGGAACTCTTTCTTTGCTTTCTATTAAAAGCCGCTCCCCCCCTCCACCCCCATCCCCTCCCTCCGGCCCCACCAGATTCAACTGTAAGTAGAGGAGCTCCTAGAGCATCTGGAAGGCACTTTGGACTCGTAGCATTATCCAGTCATGAGTTCTAATCCAGCCTAAGACTCCGTTTTCTGATTCAAGATGATAGAGAATGGCTGGGCGCCGGTGGCTCACGCCTGTGATCCTAGCCACTCAGGAAGCTGAGATCTGAGGATCGTAGTTCAAAGCCAGCCCTGGCAGAAAAGTTTGTGAGACTATCTCCAATGAACCAGCAGAAAACTGGAAGTAAAGGCATGGCTCAAATAGTAGAGCACCAGCTGTGAGTAAAAAAAGCCAAGTGAGTGGAGAGGTCCTGAGTTCAAGTCCACCATGCACACACACGCATGCACGCACACCCATGATAGAGCCGGCCTCAGCTCAAACAACAAGCTCTTCAGCCTTCTCATTTAGATCCAGGGAGGAAAAGATGTCATTTACCAACTCTGAGACAGCCCAGTTTAAAAGCAGAGCCTCTGAGTCCATCGGAACCAGCCATTCTTGAAGGAAATTGGATTCAAAACAAAACCCATGAAGTTCTACACAACCATAATCCTAAATGCACACACGGGATGTGTCAGGTGCATACAGTGACGGCTCTCCACTCACGCATAACCACACACAGACAATGCCCAGGCCTCTCTGGGCCCCAGAAGCCCACCCAGGCTTCTTATCACACTGGCAGCGGCACTCCAAAGCCTAGAACATTCTAGAATGTTTGGAGAATGTTCTAGAACATTCCCTTCTAGAACATTCGAAGCCCTCCGCCTCCCACTGCTTTTATCTCTCCAGCCTCTTCTCCTGTCCACGCGAGCAATACTGCCTGCTGGTAGTATTGTCTGGAGAACATGACCTTTGGGACTGTGCCTCAGTTTCCCTTCCTGGATCTCTAGCTCCACAGAGAGACTGGGGTGCCTGCCTCCCTCACTTCCTCTGTCTTTGCTGAAGCGTCCCCTTCAGAGGGAAGGTGTCTTCTTCCACCATGTTTGGGCATTTTTAACCTCCCTGTCCCTCCTCAGCCTCTCCTGCTTAAGGCTCCCAGATACCTCATGGCTAACAGATACCTCCCCGCAGCCACCTGGAGAATTCCATCTCTCTTAGCCTGTCTCTGGACTTTGGAACAGTCCTAGCCCATAATACTCAGTCTTATCAATAATCAATGTTATCAATACTTGATAAAATCAATGATGCTGTGTGTGTGTGTGTGTGTGTGTGTGTGTGTGTGTGTGTGTGTGTGTTGGTCATGTGTCTTGAACTCAAGGCCTCAATGCTTTCCTTTCGCTTTTTCACTCAAGGCTGGTGCTCTACCATTTGAGCCACAGCTCCACTTCTGGCTTTTCAGTGGTTCGTCGGGGATTAAGAGTTCCATGGACTTTCCTGCCACGGCCGGCTTTGAATCACGATCCTCAGATCTCAGCTTCCCGAGTAGCATAGGGTGACAGGCGTGCGCCCCTGGGTGCCCATCTGGTCTTTGTTCACCTGGGTCTGGGATTTGGGAGGCAAAGTCTCAGGGAAGCTAGCAGGACACCACCCATAGCAGCTGTTCGTGGAAACAGCTCACAGGCTAGAAATTCACGTGGCTTGGATCCTGACACTGGCAGGGACGAAGGATAGATTTCCAGGGCCAAGCAGGTGGACCTGGGAGGTGCCAACAGGCCCAGAACTGCCCTGCTGGGGAAATGGCCAGACACGCAAGCCTTTCTTTGGGTGTGAACATAAGGATTTCAGATGCACCTGTTCCTCTTCCAGTCTGTGTATTGTTGGTGAAAATGAGAGCTGTGTACTTCCCATACCTAGAGAGCCAACAGCAGACAGACACTCAGAGATGAAAGCTCCCCAGTGTGGCTCATAAATCTGTCCTCTGCGCAGAAGTCGGGCAGCCGTGTGATGTGTCCGCTAAGCCTTACGATGTCAAATGCCAGCCTAAAGATCATCTCTGAGAAGGCCATTTGATCATCTGTCCTTTACTTCCCATATTGACCCTGGACATGACGGCTCCTGGCAGCATCTCCACGAGATAAGGCTCCCCTTAAACTCACTCTGATTATGAAGGACATATACCCTGAAGTCTTCTCAACCAAATATAGCGAATGCCACTCTTCTGTGACATGGCCCAGAAAAGTTTTTGATTTGGCTCATGTAGTATTTTGAGGAAAAGAAAGTTGATTGGATGCCAACTTTTAAAAAGTGAAACATTTATCTGTTCTCCCTTCCCTCCCAAAAAAAATTATATTTCTGGCTTATTTTGGAAAAAAAAAAAAAAAGAGAAACTTAGGCAACACGACTCATTTTCTCTTATTAACAATCAACTGGGAAGAAATGGTTCCCTATGTCTGTGTGTGTGTGTGTGTGTGTGTGTGTGTGTGTGTGTGTGTGTGTGTGTGTGTGTGTGTGTGTGTGTGTGTGTATGCCAGTCCTGGGGCTTGAACTCAAGGTTTGCGTACTGTCCCCAAGCTTCTTTTGCTCAAGGCTAGTGCTCTACCACTTGAGCTTTTTTCTAAGTGGCTTATTGGAGATAAGAGTCTCATGGACTCTCCTGCCCAGGCTGGCTTTGAACCACAATCCTCAGATCTCAGCCTCCTGAGTAGCTAGGATTACAGGCATGTGCCTGGTGTGGTTTCCTCTTAAACAAAGATGGTTCTTAGGCCCCCTGACCAGGCCACCCACCGTTCCCTGTCCAGGCCAGGACAAATGTGTGAAGTAGCAATGGTTTCTGGGAGGCTTGATAGAGGACGGGAAAGCCGTACCCCTGGTCTCTAAACTCCAAGAGTCTCCCAAATCCCATTGCTGTGACCCCAATGGCCTTCCGGAACAATCTACTCTCAATCTACTGCGTCCTTGTGTGGGTTTGTAAGAAGTGAAATGGGAAAGAAATCTTTCTAGAAAGCCCTGCAGGTACTGATTTCTGCTGCCTGTCAGATCTGTCTCAGCCAGCCTCTGGACGGGAGACCTTGAGCAAGCTGCTGGACTTTGCCTTGCCTCAGTTTCCTCATCTGTGAAGTAATGATAGCAGCCATTTTTCATCCTGTTGGGTTACTGTGGAAGAGTTAATTGCTCGTGTTAATAACATTCAGAAAAAATACCTGCATGTAAGTAGTGCCCCCCTCCCCAACCCCCCCCCAAAATGGCTGGAGTTAGCATCCTGTGGTGTTCAACTTCAGGCTCTCAGAGTGGAATTCAAAGTCTGTTGTAGCACATACCTGTAATCCCAGCACTTAGGGAAGATCAGGCAGGAAGATCTTGAATTCCAGGAAAGCTTGGCTTGTATGACAAAAGACTGTCTCAAAAAACCAGAGAAGGAAAGAGGGAGGGGAGGGGAGGAGGAATCGGAGAGGAGGGGAGGGGAAAAGGGAAGGAAGAAAAGAAGGCCAGACAAAGCCAGGCAAGGGGAGAGCAGCCTGGCTCTCCCACGTCGAAGGAAAACCCCACTTGCGAGCTTTGCTTTTGGTAAGTGGGGCGGGTAAAGCTATTAGCTAGGTTATAACATGAAAAATGCTAGCTACAGACAAAAACCAATCAGCTCTAAAGCATCAAGTTCAAAGCCTGGAACATGGCAGTGATGGAAATGTCCGCCATCTTGTCTCCACAATGCTTGATTTCTTGGGCCATATTGTCCTGGATCTCTACTTAACATCCGAATTATACCGTTGGGTGACAAAAAAACAGAACCATGAACAGTGTGAACTAGCTTCTTTTGCTGGGTCATTTGAATACACAGTCACACGCTTCATTTCATAAGCCTTACACATAAGGTTTGATATTGGGGATATTGTTTCACCCTAGTCTACTTTGGCAATCTCTAATGACACAAAAGCCACGTGCTTCTGGGTGCTCCTACCGTGGAACCAGAATTCAATAGCTCAAAACAACACCCAGGGCAGGGAGCTGGTGGTTCACACCTGTAATCCCAGCTACCCAGGAGGCTGAGAGCTGAGGATCGCAGTTTGAAGTCAGCCCAGGAAGGCAAGTCCATGAAATTTTAATTCCAATTAACCATGAAAAAAGCAAGGAGTTGAGGTGTGACTCAAGGGGTAGAACACTAGCCTTGAGTTGAGATTGCCTAGAAAATTCTTCTGGGCTGAGCCAGACTCAACTAGGTTCACTCCTGAATCTAGAACCAACTTATGGATTCCCTTGGATGGCTGGCCCGTGGTGGCCTGTGGGAGCTTTGGTGCAGAACACTGAGGTCCTGTCTCTATATAGCTATCATCTTCTTGAAGGGTGTCTGGCTGGCGCAGTGGCAGCCACAGAAGTGGCAAGAGGCAAGTCTCAGTGCCTGAGAGTTTTTCAGGCATCTGCCTGGCTCACATTTCTTACTGTCCTATGGGCCAAAGCAAACACTGTCATCAAGTCATGAATCTGTGTGAGAGTCACTACCAGGGGCTACTGGAGGAAGGGGAGGTGTTGTGTCTGTTTGTGCAAATAATAGATTCCATGACCACCTGCAAATGTGCTAGAAAACTGCTTCTGGGAAGCCAGAGAACCGAAGGGGACTTTTCTTCCTCCATATTCTATATGCAAATTCCTTGGGCAGGGCCAGTATTGGCTCCAAGCCTGAGTCCCCACTAGCTCCATGCAAATCCTCCAGCCCCTAAGTTCCCCACAGGGCCTGGCTTGACCAGGGTAGCCTGCTAATGGGCCCATAGGGCCCTGAGTCTGTGTCTCCCTCCCAAGCCAGACATCCAGGGCCATCTGCCGTCTGGAAGAGGCCATCATTCACATAGTTCACAGGCAGCGCCTTGCTGCGAACTGGCAGATGCACCTGCCAGGGTGGAGCCTACCCCGCCAGACAGCGCCCAGCCCGGAAGCTGCCCTGTCCCCAAGACTTGTGGAAGAGACTTGCCAGGATAGAAACCCCTTGGCTTTGCCAGAATCAAGGCCATGTGGGGGGACCCTGGGAAGGCAATGGGGGTGCATTGCCTGGTCTGGCTCCTCCAGGGCTTTCATCCAAATAGGGCTGAGTCCGAAGGAGTTGTGTTACTGTTTTCCTTCCTTCCTTCCTTCCTTCCTTCCTTCCTTCCTTCCTTCCTTCCTTCCTTCCTTCCTTCCTTCCCTCCCTCCCTCCCTCCCTCCTTCCTTCCTTCCTTCCTTTTTTTTCTTTCTTTGCCTGTTCTGGGCCTTGAACTCTGGGCCCAGGCACTGTCCCTGAGCTTTTGTGCTCAAGGCTAGTGCTCTACAACTTGAGCCACAGCTCCATTTGTGCTTGGTTTTGTTTGTTTTGGGGTTTGGGGGGGAGGGGAGGGAGGATTGTAGTTTAGCGAAGAGTCTCACAGTCTTTCTGGCCTGGCCTGGCCTCAGACCGTGATCCTCAGATCTCAGTCTCCCAAGCAAGTAGGATTACAGGCACTGGCACCCACTTGGCTCCCCCGCCCCCCATACACACACTTTTTTTTTTAAGGAAATTGAGACGTGGAAGTCACTTGTGCTGATCGATGGAGGGGGACTAGGGAGATCAGGCCCTAGTCTGGCTGCCTGACCCCAGGGCCTTGCATCATGACCTCAGAGCTCCCAGGTGGGGAAGGATGAGGTTGGTTGAGTGGCTGTGGGAGGTCAGGCTGGCTGGGTCTGACTACAAATGCATGTGTCATTACTACCTCAGCCCCTCTATCGACACGCCCCCTGGTGGTGGGCCCTGTCTTCTGAGCACACAGCCAGTCTGTGATTTTCCCTCCCTCCCCCCCCTCCCTCCTCCACTTCTGCTTCTTCTCTTGTTCCAGGACCTGGCCTCGGGTCTCAGGCTCACCTGGCTTGCTTGTTCAGCCCTCTACCACTTGAGTTATGCCTCTAGCTTGGCTTTTTGCTGATTAATTGGAAGTAGAATCTCACAGCTTCTCTGCACAGACATGCTTTGAGCTATGATCTCAGCTTCCAGCCTCCTGAGTAGCCAGGATGACAGGTGTGAGCCCTCCATGCCTGACCTCTGCCACCTTTGTTTTCCTGATAGCCTGCAGGTAGGATGGGGGGGGGGGTGTCAGAGCTCTCGGCCTTTCCACGTCCCTGAGCTCCCCACGGGGACATTGCTAAGTTCCTGCACAAGCTACATTCTTGCCACGTGTCCCATGCCTCAGGTCCTTGGTAGAACAGGGCAGATGGGGAGGTACACGCTAGAAGCTAGTTCCAGCCATCACTGGGTCAGCCTGCGGGGGGGGGGGGGGGGTTACAAGGGAATGCCCGGATGTAAATTAATCTAGAGGCTGCAACTCCACTACTGAATCCTTCCTCCAACTATATTTGTGCCCCAAATCTTCCCTAACTCCTCGACAGCATCAAAGGATAGAGATTTTTCCAAGGTGGTGAACCCTAGACACAGTTCTTGGCTGTTGGCCTGGGAAGGAGAGCCGACCTTCCACCAGGGGCTGGGTGAATCACAATGAGTAAGAACGAGAAGGTTCCACAGACCTACAGAACTCCACGGAACATGAAGTCCAGCTTTGGTTACCACTTAAAGAAGTCTCGATATTAGAGACCCACCAAGTAGCATTAGGTGAGGCTTCCATTCTTAGGCTCCTTCATTCTTCACTCCAAGAAAGTATGGAAATCACTCGAACATCACAAAGTGCAAGTGACAGCTACTGATCTTGCCTGCCCAGCTTCCATGCCTGTCTTTTTTGGGGGGTGGGGGAGGGAGGGGTGGCTGGATGCTGTCCCTGAGCTTTTTCATTCAAGACCATTTGAGCCCAGCTCCACTTGTGGCTTTTTGGTAGGTCATTGAAGATAAGACTTTCATGGACTTTCATTCCCTGGGCTGGCTTTGAACTGTGATCTTCAGAACTCAGTCTCTCGAGTAGCCAGGATCCCAGGCGTAAGCCATTGACACTTGGCTACCGTACGCATCTTTGACTGCCACCAGATCTTATTCTTCCATTAGGGAATCTCTTGTGCCTTGTGGTCTGGTTGAAGAGTATATTAGATGTTGCTCCTCCCATAGGAGGCGGGCCCGCAGCCTGGACTGGCCAGTCAGAGAAATCCCATACCCCTGAGCCATGGTGATTTGTTCAGGGATGGTGAGTGACTCCACCTGGGATAATTTCAGATTGTCTGGGGTTTGAATGCTCTGTCAGAAAGCTTTCTTTTCCTCTGGAATCTACAGCTGCCTGTATTGTGAAGTAAAGTTCTAGTGGCAGGTACAGGGAACAAGTGTCTACCGACATGGGCAGAAGGCAGGAGAAGGAGGGGAGAAAGACAGAGCTCCAAGGTCACCATCTGACCCGGAAGTGATAGTAGCAGAGCTCCCAGATCACTGACCCTATCCAAATGGGCCTGACATGAAATTAATGATTGGACTGCCAGGTGTGAAACTTATACCTTCCTAGTGGTTTGAGCTGAGTTTCTGTCACTTGTAACCCCAGAGTAGACTTCAGCTCAAATCCTGGCTCTGCTACGCTAGTTCTGGGGTCTTGGAAAGATCTGAGCTTGCCTAAAAGTCGTGTCCACGAAGAACTGTAAGTGGCATCTTGTGTAGTGTCGGGAGGGACAGTGGAAGTGCTGGTGAGTGCTCCCGGGTGGTCCTCCACGCTAACATGGGGCTCTGTGAAGAGCTGGGTCCCTTCCACTCCTGAGGCAGAGGGAGACAAGGAAGAACCCCACTCTCTACCCACGGGACAGACATTGGGCGGTGGTGTCAGGAGAAGGCAGAGCACTGTGTGCAGGTCTTGTTCCTAGTACTGTCCCCTTTCCTCTGTCCTCCGTGTCCCCTCAGTCCCCAGACCCTCCATGCTCTGAGGGAATGCCCCGTCTGCCATAATGGAACGCTAAGAGTCCGAGAAAGCACACTGAGCCAGACCTGGTGGCTCGCGCCTGTCATCCTAGCTACTCAGGAGGCTGAGATCTGAGGATTAAGGTTCAAAGCCAGCGAAGGCAGGAAAGACCATGAGAATCCTACCTTTAATCAGCCAACACAAAGCCAGACCTGGAACTCTGGCTCAAGGAGTAGAGCACCATCCTTGATCAAAAAAGCTAAGGGATCAAGATGCATTATATTCATAAACTGCTTTGATGAATAGCAACTCCTTTGTAACTACTCAAAGATAATGATTATATGTACATATACACATATATAAATATATGTATTCATACATACATATATATATGTGTGTGTGTATATATATGTACATATACATATATATGTATATATATATATATACTCATGTATATATGTATATATTTATATATGAGTTTCAAGCCCCAGTTTTGGCACAAAAAGAGGAAGGAAGGAAGGAAGGGAGGGAGGAAGGAAGGAAGGGAGGGAGGAAGGAAGGAAGGAAGGGAGGGAGGAAGGAAGGAAGGGAGGAAGGAAGGAAGGAAGGAAGGGAGGGAGGGAGGGAGGGAGAGAGGAAAGGAGGGAGGGAAAGGAACAAAAGAAGGAAGAAGGAGGAGGAAAAAAAGAGAGTAAGAGAGAGAGGAAGCCATTCAGAGTGGAGGAACTAACAGAGGAGGAACAAAGGGTTCTGTATACAGACAGGCGACTTCCATGACAGAATCTTCATGTCCCAGCAAAAGGGAACATAAAGATACCCAGTGGTCTTGGGTACAAGAAGACCCTGCCTAGCCCTTACGGAACCGTTCTGAGCTTGTGCCAGTTGTGCAAGAGACAGGGCCGAGTCCCCAGCTTGCCTGTCCGCTCTCAGCCTCTCCTCACATCCCTGGCGTTTTGGGGGTGCTGCAAAGCATTGGTAAAGCAGCCGACGCCAGTGCTTCGGTGCCTACGAGCTGGTGGCCAGGAGACACATTTTATTTCATCCTCAGCGTGTTGTGTGGTAGCTGTTGATGTTGTTCTTGAAAAAATATTTGCCAAAATCTCATAACTGAGAGATTGCACATGAAATATCTTTATTTCTGATTTCACAGCTTAAAAATAGCGTGTGTGGGATTTCCACGGAGCGTGCCGGGGATGCGTGCGGAAGGTGGACTCAGCCGTGCTGTCCAGATGTGCCCCATTTGGAAAACCTGGCATAGTTTAGAACCTCATGAGCAGCAAGCAGGCCCATGCCAGTGGCTCACGCCTGTCATCCTAGCTACTCAGGAGGCTGACATTTGAGGATTGTGGTTCAAAGCCAGCCCAGGCAAGAAAGTCCATGAGACTTTTATCTCCAGTTAACTACTCAGAAAAAGGCAGAAGTGACTCAAGTAGGAGAGAACTAGCCTTGAGCACAAAGAAGCTCAGGGAGACTACCCATGCCCTGAGTTCAAGCCCCAGGATTGGCTAATAATAATAATAATAATAATAATACCAGCAAGCAGACACCCATGACCATCTGTATCTCTGAGAACCACTGGTATAGGAGCTCAGTGAAAGTCCAACACCCCAGCCATATCAGGCAAGTGCTACCAAGAACCCAGCTCCCTTAGAAGGAGGCTGGAAAGGAAGAGAGGATTGGGGGCATCCTTGACCAATGACCTTGACCAATGACCTTGACCAATGGTCTGGAGGAACAGAAGCAATTGTGCCAGGGCAGGAGAGTTATCAAAGATACAAGTATTTGAAACACTGTTCATAGAAGAGGACTTGGGATGTGCAGGATGAATGGACAGTTCCAGGAGATATCAATAGCACCATCCAAAAAAGTACCGAGTGACCTGGTAACCCTGAGATCTATAAGTTCAGGGTTCCAAGCTGGCCCAGGCAGAAAAGTCCACAAGTCTCCATCTCCAATTAATTGAAAAAACAGTGGGAATCGGGAGCTATAGAGAAACTCCAATTGACAAAGAAAGGTGAAGGGGGAGAGAGGGAGAGGAAGAAAGAGAGAGGGGAGGGAGGGAGGGAGAGAAAGAGAAGGGGGCTCTGGAGTTCAAGCCACAGCACCAGCAAATAAATAAATACATCAATGGGGGGCTGGGAAGGTGGCTCAGTGGTAGAGCGCTTGCCTAGCATGCCTGAGGCCCTGGGTTCGATTCCTCAGCACCACATAAGCAAAAAAGAAAAAATCTGGAAGTGGCGCTGTGGCTCAAGTGGTAGAATGCTAGCCTTGAGCTGAAGAGCTGAGGGACAGCACCCAGGCCCAGAGTTCAGGCCCCACGACTGGACCCAAAAAAATAAAAATAAAAAATAAATAAATACATCAATTGAAATGGAGTGACTGTAACTAGAGCAGTTGGAATAGCCACTTACCTAGTTTTATTTTGTGAGTTTCTTATTGGCCTCAAGAATAAAATAGAGGTAGTGGTGCTGTGGCTCAAGTGGTAGAGTGCTAGCCTTGAGCTGAAGAGCTGAGGGACAGCGCCCAGGCCCAGAGTTCAAGCCCCACAACCCCCCCCCAAAAAAAATAGAATAAAATAGAAAGTGTTGGTTGGTTGAACTGTACATGAGCCTCTCTTCCATCACAGGCCTTCTCTTTATTTCTTGGTTTTAAAGTTGAACTTAAAAAAAAAATAGACATTAAAACATGTTAAAAGACATTGTCACCTTGTTAAAAGCAGACATTAAAATATTACTTTTTCTTGGTCAAACAAGGATGAATAATGCATCTTGAAAGCAAGACCAACATGCAGCTACCCCTTGAACTCTGGGACCTGCCTTTGGGAAAAGTTGGGGCGCTACCTAGTCAGTCCAGGAGGAATCTGGACCCCCTCCCTTTTAGATCTCGTACAGGAACAGCCATGGGATGGAACCTGAGCAATCAGAGCAGGTGGGCTGCCATCCAAGTGAGATAAGGAAACTTATCCCTTCTCTGTAGTAGGCGAGGTACCAAGCGAGGAAAAGAGAAGCCAGGGAGAAGGAAGCTAGGGACACACTGGACCCAATTCCACCGTACACACACACATGGTGGTGCTGGACCCGGACAGAGGCCTTGTCTTGTGTCAGGGACCATTCGAGGAGTTTTATGCTATCTCGTTTATAAAATTGTATTATCTCATTTAATCCTTGCGACAATCCCCTGGGCTGGTATAATTATTATTATTGTCTCCGATTTTGGTTTGTATTTGTTTCTGTTGTTGTTTCTACAGTACTGGGGTTTGCATTCAAGGCCCCGTGCTTGCGAGGCAAGAACTCTGCCACGGGAGCCACGCCCCCAGTCCTTTTGCTTTGAGTTTGTGTTTTCAGATAGGGTCTTGTGCTTTTGCCCAGGTTAGCCTCGGACCATGATCCTCCTTATTCCTCTCACATAGCTAGGACTATAGACAAGCAGTTCTATGCCCAGCAGTCTCTATTTTATGGACAAGTAACCCAAGGAACAGAGGGCTTTAGTAACTTGCCGAAGAGGTTGGACTGCCTTTCAAACCCAGGCTCAGATGACTGTCAAGCAGGCCTCCGGCTAGGATGGAGAACACAAAGCAAGAGCTTCTCTCACAACAGATTTCTGAGTGGACGCAAGGGGTGGCCTGAGTACCGCAAGGTCACAGGGCTCAGAGGAGCTGCACACCCTCTGTCTTCCACCCAGATCCCTCCCTGTCCCCAGAGACAGTTCCAGAGTGGCACATTCCCTCAGAGTTACATGGAAACCCACAGACAGCTGGGTTGAAATTCTGCCTTGTCACCTCTGACGACACAGACTTCCCCAGCTGCAGTTACCCCACCTGAAAAATGGAGAAAAGCCAGACACCAGTAGCTCAGACCTGTAATCCTACCTACTCAGGAGGCTGAAATCTGAGGATCAGATCGAAGCCAGACTCTGTGAGACTCTTATCTCCAATTAAGAAAACAACAACAATAACAACAATAATAATAGTAAATCCATAAGTGGAGCTGTGGCTCAGGTGGTAGCCTTGAGCAAAATAGGTCCTGGAGAGAGCATCCAGGCCCTGAGTCTAAGCCCCAGGACCAGCACACACTCTCACACATACACACTGAGAAAAGAATTATCAGCTGTCTCTTATGCCCTGTGAAAAGTTAGGCAGTTGGACCCTTTGTGGACGCTCACCCTGGCCATCATTGCAGCTAGATAGATCTTCAGTCCTAAAGCATGTGTTTCCTGTCTGGTGTGGCCGGCTACTCCCTCTACATTTGTTAAGGGAGGGAAGAGGAAAGCCTTCCCCTTTCCCCTCCATCCCGGGCGATGCCCTCACTCATAACCCAACCCATGGTCTTCGGAGATGAAACTGAGAAGCAAACACAAACCCCAGGAAAAACAGAAGCTTCAGATCTCACTCAGCATCACATGGGAGCCTGAAGCGTCTGCGGTGGCCTAGATTTGTTCCACAGAGGCCCCTCCCCTGGGACAGTGGGTGGGTGTGGCACTCACTGCATGGGAGATCTAGCTCATGGTCACCTGACCAACTTCCTGTGGTCATTAGATGTCAAAAGTGTGGGCATAGCCCAACACTGGTGGCTCACCCCCGTCATCCTAGCTACTCAGGAGGCTGAGATCTGAGGATCACAGTCCAAAGCCAGCCTGGGCAGGAAAGTCTGTGAGACTCTTATCTCCAGTGAATCACCAGAAATCCAGAAGTGGTGCTGTGGCTCAATGCGGTAGAGTGCTAGCTTTGAACAACAACAACAAAAAAAAAGCATAGGAACAGCGTGTAGGCCCTGAGTTCAAGCCCCATGACCACCGAAAACAATAACAACAAAAGTGTGGGTATCATGGCTTTCAACAGGGCATCTGGCCCAACCCTGCTCGCTCAGCCTTGTTGTGTGTGGTCAGTGGTCAGAACTCAACCTTTCCTTACCAGCTTCCATTGTGCTCATGAGATGAGATCCTCCTTCATTTCCCAAGACTGAGAGCTAACCGTTCCTCACTTTCAGGAAATGCGATTGACAGGTGGGTTTTCTTCTGAGCAAAAAGGGGCTTATACGCTCATTTGTTTCTCTCTCTCTCTCTCTCTCTCTCTCTCTCTCTCTCTCTCTCTCTCTCTCTCTCTCTCTCTCTCTCTCTCTCTCTCTCTCTCTCTCTCTCTCTCTCTCTCCCTCTCTCAATTCTCTCCAGGCAGCCACAGATTCTGCTTTATAGCTCCAGGTTGCTGTGTCGTTAAACCTAAAGCAGCCCCTTTACGAATATGAGATGCGGGCATTTCCTGCAGAACATAGCAAAGGAACCAACGCTTCCCTGCCATAAACACATCAGTAGAGAGCTTTGCGTCTCTCTTTACTAGCAGTAGGCAGAAAATCCTGGGGTGTACAACTGGGAGTGGGGGAGGAATACTAGGAGATGGGGTGTGTTTGCATCAGCCCATTGGACAGGGAGCCTGGACCACCTACTTTTTTGTGTGTCAGTCTTAGGGCTTGAACCCAGGGCCTAGGTGCTGTCCCTGAACGTTTGTGATCCAGGCTAGTACTCTACCACTTGGGCCACAGCTCCACTTCTGGTTTTTTGGTGACTCATTGGAGATAAGAGTCTCATGGACTTTCCTGCAAGGACTGGCTTCAAACTCTGATCCTCGGATCTCAGTCTCCTGAGTAGCTAGGATTACAGGCATGCACCACAGCACCCGGCTGAATACCCACTTTTGAACATCTATTTTGTACCCTCAAAAAGCAAAAGACACTTCTTTTTTTTTTAATTTTTTATCGTAAAGATACTATACAGAGGGTTACAGTTACATGAGCAAGGTAATGAGTACACTTCCTATTGAGCATTGTTTCCCCCTCCATTCAAAAGACACTTCTTATATGAAGTCCAGGGCTGATGCCAGCTTCTGCACAATAGACAAAGATCACCACTTCCTGGTGAGCCCAGCCACAGGTAGGCAAGTGGAAAGAGCTTTCATCTCTTCCTTATCTATATATAAATCCTTGGGCAGAAAACAACACACAGTAAAGAATTGGATGCTGGCTACTTCTATTCTACTCAGAAAGTGACCTCCTGAACCAGCCACGGTGGGTCATGCCTGTAATCCTAGCTACTCAGGAGGCTGAGATCTGAGAATTGTGGTTCAAAGCCAGCCCGGGCTGGAAGTCAGTGAGACTCTTATCTCCAATTAACCACTCAAAAAACCGGAAGTGGTACTGTGGCTCAAGTGGTAGAGCACTAGCCTTGAGCTGAAGAGCTGAGGGGCAGCAGCACCCAGGCCCTAAGTTCAAGCCCCACAACGGAAGAAAGAAAGAAAGGAAGAAAGAAAGAAAGGAAGAAAGAAAGAAAGAAAGAAAGAAAGAAAGAAAGAAAGAAAGAAAGAAAGAAAGAAAGAAAGAAAGAAAGGAAGGAAGAAAGAAAGGAAAGAAGGAAGAAAGAAAGGAAGAAAGGAAGGAAGAAAGAAGGGAAGGAAGGAAGAAAGAAAGAAAGAAAGAAAAGAAGGAAGGAAGGAAGGAAGAAAGGAAAGAAGGAAGAAAGAAAGGAAGAAAGAAGGGAAGGAAGGAAGAAAGAAAGAAAGAAAGAAAGAAAGAAAGAAAGAAAGAAAGAAAAGAAGGAAGGAAGGAAGAAAGAAAGGAAAGAAGGAAGAAAGAAAGGAAGAAAGGAAGGAAGAAAGAAGGGAAGGAAGGAAGGAAGGAAGAAAGAAAGAAAGAAAGAAAGAAAGAAAGAAAGAAAGAAAGAAAGAAAGAAAGAAAGAAAGAAAGAAAGAGACCTCCTGGCTCATGGGTTGAAACAAATTGACTCAAGGACAGGAAGGGAGTCGTTTAATCCCTCCTCCTTTGCCAGTTCAAGTCTCAACATTTCATTATATCCCTGAGTTCGTTTTTGGGTTGAGTGACAGTTCATTCATGTCCCCAGCATTCGTGGGAGCTTTTGTGTGCACAACAGCTAACCTCTCACGTCCATTCCCGCAGCCATCTTGTTAACCCTTTCCATCCACCTCACGACTTTGGTACCAGCCCTGTGACAGGTGACTTGCACCATAACCGCTTCCCTTTCCTATTGTCTTAGTTCCATTACTACAACAAAATACCATAAACTGATGGCTTACGAGCAACAGAGGTGTTGGTGACTCACGCCTATAATCCTAGCTACTCAAGAGGCTGAGATCTGAGGGTCGCACTTCAAAGCCAGCCTGGGCAGGAAAGCGCATGAGACTCTTATCTCCAAAGAACCACCAGAAATCAGAAGTGGTGCTGTGGCTCAATGTGGTAGAGCGCTAGCCTTGAGTTAAAGAGCTCAGAGACAGTCCCCGGGCCCTAAGGTCAAGCCCCACAACCAGTATCAAAAATAGAAATAAACATTGAGCATATAACAGCACCCCCCTGTTCACATCCGGGTAGGCGTCTGTCCCAGACATTGGGCTCTATGTTCAGAGCTGTTTTGATCTACCTCAGCTTTCCAAGGTGAAAGCTGTAATTCAAGAGGGGCATCCTTGATCTGCAGAGGGAAGGGGAAGATTCCAGAGACTCTGTCTCTCTGGCAATGTCCTCTACCAATGACAGACCAGGGCTGAGGCATAAACACTGCCGCCTTCTTGTTCAGGACGAGTCTGAGCTTCAGGAAGAGAGGCTCGGCCTTCTGCTGCCCTGGCTGGAGGACCCAGCTTAATTTTTTTTTTTTTAGGGTCCGGTCAAGGGGCCTGAACTCTGGGCCTGGGCGCTGTCCCTCAGCTCTTCAGCTCAAGGCTAGCACTCTGCCACTTCTGGCTTTTTTCTTTTTTGCTTATGTGGTGCTGAGGAATCGAACCCAGGGCCTCAGGCATGCAAGGCAAGCGCTCTACCACTGAGCCACCTTCCCAGCCCCTAACTGATCTCTTCTCTTGTGCATACCTCTCCCGCTCCCTCTCCCTCACCTTGCCTCTCTTCCTTTTCCTCTCCCCACCCCTCTCTTTCTCATCACTTCTGGGGCTTGAACTCAGGGTCTGGGCACTGTCCCTGAGCTTCTTTTACTCAACGCTAGCCCTCTACCACTTGAGCCACAGTGCCACTTCCGGCTCTTTCTGTTCAGGTGGTTCTGAGGAATCGAACCCAAGGCTTCATGCATGCAAGGCAAGCGCTCTACCACTGAGCCACCTTCCCAGCCCTGGTGCATACTTCTCGCACAGGCTGCTCACAGGTACAAGGTCTCACTTTCCACAACTATTTTGACTTGATGGCATCATTAGACACCATTGTGCATGGTCTCCTGCTAGAAACTACCTTCCCTTGCTTCCCACTTCTTCATTTGTGAGACGCACACGTAGCCAGATCAATGCTGGCATGACCGGGTCATTCTTACAGGCCCTGGGGAGAGTTAGGAAGGACCTCTCAGCCTGCTCTCACTACAGTTCACCATGTCTGGAGCCATTGGCCTCCTTAGCTAAACTATGAGCTCCTGAAATGAGGTTCCAAAACATGGCTTCAGCCAGATGGTGGTGGCTCACACTTGTAATCCCAGCTACTCAAGAGGCTGAGATCTGAGGATCACAGTTCAAAGCCAGCCTAGACAGGAAAGTGTCTGAGACTCTTATCTGCAACGAATCACCAAAAAGCTAGAAGTGGAACTGTGGCTCAAGTGGTAGGGCACTAACTAACTTGAATACCAAAAGCTCAGGGACAGTGTCTAGCCACTGAGTTCAAGCCTCAGGACAAGCACAAATAGAGAGGGGGGGATAGGGGAGGGGGGAGGGAGGGAGGGAGGGAGGATGCCAGCTAGTACCTCCCTTTGACTGCCTTGCTAATCAGAGATTTCTTTTCCCTCAAAAGCATAAAGTTCAGCTTGAGCCTGCAATCAAAGCTGCTCAGGAGGCTGAGATCAGAATATCCCCAGATCAGAGTGAGCACAGAGAGGCAAATCCAGGAGACCCTTATCTCCAATTCACCAGCAAAATGCTGGAAGTAGAGTTGTGGCTCAGGGGGTAGAGCGCTAGCCTGGAGTGGAAAAAGCTAAAGAAGAGCATGAGGCTCTGAGTTCAAGTCTCAGTACTGGCACACGCACACACACACACACACACACACACACGCGCGCGCGCGCGCGCGCAAAATTATTAATTAGTTACATTTTTATTACACTCCACTCCTTGGGAAAAAATGTGAGCATTTAAGTTTCCATAGATTATTTAAGAATTGCTGCTAACCAGACTTTGGGCTTTTCTAAAGACATTTTCTTCTTAAAAGAGCATTGATTTCCACACACACCCCCTTGATACCATTGAATGGTTTTTGACCTTAATAGAGCTATAGTTTTAAACAGCTTTGCTCACAATTTTCCTTTTAGGGCTATCTAGTAAACAAATTATTTATAAGCTTATCACCGGGGAGAGGTGAATGTTCTCCAAGACCTTGTGTTTTTGTTTTTTTTTTTTTCTCTATTTGTTACAGGATTTGCTTAAAGAGATCTCAGCTCACAGGGCGCTGGTGGCTCACGCCTGTCATCCCAGCTACTCAGGAAGCTGAGATCTGAAGATCACAGTTCAAAGCCAGCCCAGGCAGAAAAGTCCGTGAGACTCTAATCTCCAATGAACCACTCAGAAAACGGAAGTGGCACGGTGGCTCAAGTGGTAGAGTACTAGCCTTGAGCTGAAGAGCTGAGGGACAGCACCCAGGCCGAGTTCAAGCCCCACAACCGACCAAAAAACAAAAGAAAGATCTCAGCTCCATGCATATTTTGGTAGCAAGCATCCTTCCACGTTACTCCTCCCTCTGGTTCTTCTAATCCAATAGCACCCACATACTTGGGCTTTGTTCATGTTACATTTGGCTAACACTTGGATTTGAACTCAACGTGGGCGCCCTGCCATACAAGCCACATCTGCCGGTCCCCTGTGCTTTAGTAGTTATTCATTTTTTAAACAGGGTCTCAAGCTTTTGGGCTCCAGAGGATGATCTTTCTTCCTGAAATGCCTCCAGTCTAGCTGGGATTACAGGCATGTGCTACCATGCCCAGTCTTGGTTAACATTCTTTTGAAGGGACTTAGCCAAAGACCAGGTGCTCTTTACTTGGCATATTTCCTCATTTAGCCCTCATCCATATTAGTTCTCATCTTCAAGGTAACTATGGCAATAATCCTATTAGGTAGCCACCTAAATTGACCCTGTAATCCTGTAATTCTAGCTACTCAGGAGGCTGATTGCTGAGGATCAAGGTTCAAAGCCAGCCAGGGCAGGAAAGTCTGGGAGACTCATATCTCCAATAAACCACCCAAAAGCCAGAGTGGAGCTGTGGCCCAGATGGTAGAACACCAGCCTGGAGTGTAAAAGCTGAGGGACAGAAAGGAACTCTCTCAGGTACAGCGAAGGAGCCTAGGGTTTGCTGACAAGCAGAGTTCATCCACGTAGAGATTGTGATTCAGGATTCTAGTTGGTTTTGGAATTTTACAAATGGAGTCTCTGTGGTGTAAAATGCAGTTCTTCATCGCCAAACCTTCCCACAACAACCCAGCAGGGAGCCTTTGCATTTCATCCCCCTTTCATGGGGAAACTGAGGCTCAGAATGAGGTTCAGTGACTTCCTTGAGACCCCCCCCACAGCTAACAAGCCAAACAGGGCTCCAAGCTTTCTCCTTCACTCTTCATGTGGAAAAAAACGTTAAAGAATTAAAAGTGGGGCACCGTGGCTCATGCCTGTAATCTTAGCTACTCCAGAAGCTGAGATGTGAGGATTGCAGTTCAAGATCAGCCTAGCCAGAAAAGTTCATGAGACTCTTAGCTCCACTTAACCAGCAAAACACTGGAAGTAGAGCTGTGGCTCAAGTGGTAGAGCACCAGCCTTGAGAAAAAACAAAGCTAAGGAACAGCACCTAGCCTGAGTTCAAAATACCAGTACACACACACACACACACACACACACACACACACACACACACACACGAGCTTGAAGTGCACCTGTGGCTCAAGTGGTAGAGCAACAGACTTGACTGAAAAAGCCAGGCAACAGCGCAAAGGCCCTGAGTTCAAGCCCCAACATGTCACCAACAAAATAAAGAAGAATACCCCAAAAAATTACATAATTTGTATTTCAGTGCAGTAAAATCACAAAGCACTGATACGATTTAGTTTTGTTTTAATTTAATTACATTTAGCCATAAAATTAACATTTTGCAGGATTTAACTTGTATTTCTCTCTTTTTTTTTTTTTTTTTTTGGTCCGGTCGTGGGGCCTGAACTCTGGGCCTGGGCGCTGTCCCTCAGCTCTTCAGCTCAAGGCTAGCGCTCTACCACTTGAGCCACAGCGCCACTTCCGGCTTTTTTCTTTTTGCTTATGTGGTGCTGAGGAATGGAACCCAGGGCCTCAGGCATGCAAGGCAAGCGCTCTACCACTGAGCCACCTTCCCAGCCCTTAACTTGTATTTCTTTACAGCATATGAACTTGAACCTTGTGTCTCCTTTGGACTTTCAGGCTCACAGGGAGAAGGAAGTTCTCGTCCAGCCTCCCGTCTCCTCCTTTCCCCTCTCAGAGGTCTTTGGGAGCCCCCTCCTCCATAGTGCTCCCTTTGAAGTCTCTGTTCTATTTGCTGGGCAGAAATGGACTATTACTGTGTTCCTATTTAGAATGTATAAGCGCATTAGGCATGAAGCATGGGAGAGCTGAAGATGAATATCAAACAAAAAAGATTGTTCTCCTGTCATCTTTCAGGAAAACTCATTAGAACAGCAAGGGATATAAACATATATGCACTGGTAGAGAGGCCATAGACAGCAGAATATCATGTCCTGCCTTTGAACATACAAATGTACACACATGTGCACGTTCACGCACGCACACATGCCAGCCTAATTATCTCGCGTACAAATGAGTCTCCAACTTTTTAATTTAACATCAGCATTTTTCTGTCTCAAACATCTGCTCTTCCTTCCTTTCTTCCTTCCTTCCTTCCTTCCTTCCTTCCTTCCTTCCTTCCTTCCTTCCTTCCTTCCTGGCAAATTGGGGCTTGAATTTAGGACCTTGCACTTACTTGCTGGGCTTGCTTGCTTGTCAGGTACTTTACCACTTGAACCATGTCTCCAACCTAACTTTTTATGCCAGACCTGGTACTTGAACTCAGGGCCTGGGCGCTGTCCCTAAGCTTCTGTGCTCAAAGCCAGTGCTTTGAGCTGCAGAGTCATCTCCAGCTTTTTGGTAGTTAATTGGAGATAAAGTGTCTCATGGATTTCCTGCTTGGGGTGCTTTCAACCAGCTTCCTGAGTACCGAGGACTACAGGTGTGAGTCACCAACACCTGAGTTCAGCCCAACTTTTTGCTGGTTCATTGGAGAGAAGAGACTCGTGGACTTTTTTGCCTGGGCTGGCCTCAAACCGTGAGCCTCCGCTCTCAGCCTCCTGAGTGGCTAGGATTGCAGGTATAAGCCACCGAGCCCAGCTGTAAAGTGCTGCTTATACTCACAGGGTAACATTTAATTATTCTGCCACTCTAAGTAAATAAAGCCCTGCTGAGTATCCTCAGACAAATGCTGTGCAACCATCTTCGTATTTTGAGAATGACAGAGGCCTGGCACAGTAAGCGGATCTGCTGCCACCCTCGTCCTTGCTCAGGGAGAGCATGCCACAGGTGACCGAGGAAAGTTTAGTATTGTGATAGGTCAGAATGCTATCTATTTGGATTTCATTTGTAAGCCTTAACTACCTAATGGATTTCAGTGTCTAGCCAAGTTTCTGTCTTCTTGCAGGAATTGTATGGTCTTCTCAGTTTTCTGTTAGGGACATTTTGGTGGTGGTGGTGGTGGTGATTTATGAAAACACTGTACTGGCGATGTTCAATATCTGAGTATTACTTATGAGGCAGACTTTGATTTTTGTTTGCTTCCTTTATGGTGAGTTTTGGTCTTCTAAAACATGAAAGTTTCTGGATGGCCACATTTGTGGCTCCTTGGCTCTTCTTCCTGTGAGCGATCATCCTTGAGCATTCACAACGCTTGCTGAGATTGACATTCTTTTCCTTTTTCCTTTTGTCCATTGTGGGGCTTGAACTCAGGGCCAGGATGCTGTCCCTGAGCACAGTGCTCTACCACTTTGAGCCACCACACTACTTCAATTTTCTGGTGGCTAATTGGAGATAAGAGTGTCATGGACTTTCCTGCCTGGGCTGACTTTGAACCACGATCCTCAGATCTCAGCCTCCTGAGTAGCTAGGATGACAGGCATGAGCCACCAGCGCCCAATGAAGTTTTCATTCTTTCTGACATTAGGTTAGGTCACTCATCTGGCCTTAATTGTGGAGTCCGCTATGAATGAGAAAGGCTAGCTCCATTCCCTGAGAATATTAGCTTGCCAATCGCAACATGATCCTGCTTATTGTGTGTGTGTGTGTGTGTGTGTGTGTGTGTGTGTGTGTGTGTGTGTGTGTGTGTGTGTGTGTGGTGGTATTGGGGCTTGAATTCAGTCCTTTAGCTTTGTTGCTCAAGGCCGGCACTCTACCATTTGAGCCACACCTCCACATCTGGCTTTTTGCTGCTTAATTAAAGACAAGAGTCTCACAGACTTTCCTGCCCAGGCCAATTCTAAGACAAGATCCTCAAATCTCCGCCTCCTGAGTAGCTAGGATTGCAGGCTTGGAACACCAGTGCCCAGCCTTGAGTTCATTTTTTAAATTTTTACATGCATCTTCATATGCAATGTGACCATTTCCTCCCTCCTGCTCTTCCTTCTAACAAATGCATTGGCTCTTTGCATTCATTTACTACTCCAAAAGAAACATAATGATTTTGTCAAGTTCAATGTTTTCAAGTCCTTCTGAGAGTTGAGCTGGAATTGCACTTGGTTTACAGATTAACTTGAGAAAAAAAATTGGTGTCTTTCTAATATTATGATTTCCCATCTCTCCATCTATTAAAGCTTTAATTTGAGTTGCCTATAAATTATAGAGCAATATTAAATATTAATCCTGTTAGCAGGCATCATTGTCTTACCTCACTTTAATGAGGTTCATAGCCCGAAGGTTATGAGAATAAGTATGGCATCAGTGCTGAGGTTTAGATCCTGGTGTCCAGTGCTTACCATCAAAGGGCTTTGGGTCCATTTCTTTATTTCTTTTCTTTTTTTGCCAGTCCTGAGGCTTGAACTCAAGGCCTGGGTGCTGTCTCTGAGCCTCTTTGTGCTCAAGGCTTAGCACTTTATCACTTTGAGCCAGCACCACTTTCAGTTTTCTGTGGTTAATTGGAGATAAGAGTCTCACAGATTTTCCTCCCTGGGCTGGCTTCCAACCCTAATCCTCAGATCTCAGCCTACTGAGTAGCTAGAATTACTGGCGTGAGCCATCGGTGCCCAGTTTCTTTATTTCTTGCTTCCTTGCTTGCTTGCTTTCCTTCTTCCTTCCTTCCTTTTTGTCTTTCTTTTCTTTTCTTTTCTTCCTTTGTTTTAATCTTTCTTGTGCCAGTACTGGGGCTTGAATTAGCTTAAGGCTAGTGCTCTACCATTTGAGTGACGCCTCCACTTGCTAGTTAATGGAAGGTAGGAATCTCATGAACTTTCTTGCCCAGGCTGGTTTCAAACCTTGAGCCTCCCATCTCAGGCTCCTGTGTAGCTAGGATGACAGGCATGAGCCATTGCTCCCAGCTGAAAAACTCTTAAGATCAAGAATGGAGGCATTTTTGATTTCCATCACGATGCCTTTCCACACAAAGCACTGGTGGAAGCCAGATGTACATCTGTCATTCTAGCTACTCAGGAGGCTGAGATCTGAGGATCACGGTTTGAAGCCAGCTCCGGCAGGAAAGTCCATGAGACTCTTACTGCCAAGGAACCAGCAAAAAAGACAAAGTGGAGCTGTGGCTCAAGTGGTAGAGCACTATCATTGAGCATAAAAGCTCAGGGACCCTGAGTTGGAGCCCTGGGACACACACACACACACACACACACACACACACACACACACACACACACACACACACACACACACACACACTCCATTGGTGCATTTGATTCTTTCTCTTGCTTGTCTGGAATAGGATGCCACAGAGCCAGGCACTAAAGACCCCTAGAAGTGAGGGGCCACCATCTTCCTGATGGGAAGATGTTTTCCACTGGGGGGAAGCAGATGTGCAGGACAATTGCATGTTCATGCCTGGAGATGTGAGAGAGATAAACTTCAGGCTTTAGAAAGTAACATTGGTGCATCTCCTCTGGGAAAACACCCAGGGGCCCTGGGGTCCAGGGATGGGAGGTTGTAAGGGTTTGAGGTCACGATCATGGGGTCTCACGGAGGGTATCTCCATCATGAAACTGGGCCCCTGGTGAAGGATATGAAGAACAAATCTTTGGAGATCTATCTTTCTCCCCTGACCATCAGCGAGTCAGATTATTGGCCTCTCCCTGGGGCTTCCCTCAAGGCTGCGGTGTTGAAGATGATGCCCCGTGCAGAGGCAGACCCAGGCTGGCCAGTCACCAGGTTTGAAGAACTTGAGGACATAAGGGATGGAGCTGGCCGTTGTCCCTGGGTAGAGAGGCAGGAAAGCTCCTGGAGGAACGAGATTGGCATGCCCAAGCTGGGCACTGGGGGCTCACATCTGGAGTCCTAGCTACTCAGGAAGCTGAGATTTGAGGATCACCGTTCAAAGCCAGCCCGGGCAGGAAAGTTCAAGTAACCAGCAAAAAGCTGTTGGATGTGAAGGTGCAGCCCAAGTGGTAAAGCACCAGTCGTGAGCAAAAAAAGCCAAGCAAGAGCACAAGGCCCTACAGTCAAGCCCTAGCACCAGCATCAGAGAGAGTGACAGAGACAAGGACAGAGAGACAGAGACAGAGATCCAGACACAGAGTCCAGATTCCTCCAAGTTGATCAGGCCTCAGACCTGGGGAGCTGATGGTTACACAGGTGGCTTCCAATACCAAAATACATAAATGCATTTACAACTTTGTTGTTTGAGCATCTCCCACTAAGAGGAGTTGCAGTACCACAGGAAGTAGGGCTAGGTGATGGAGCTCATCTTCGCCACACCATTCCAACCCCCGGGGGGGCCCTGGAGTGTGAGGTCATAGGCTTGGTGTTAAAAAAAAAAAAAAGCAGAGTAAACTCCTGGTCTTATCCAGTCATTGGCTGGAGAATCTGGAAGTTTCGGGAATTTTCTGGAAGTATTTAGAATGCGTGAGTACCGATGAATCTTTAGAGTGGATCTGAGCACTCCTGGGTGGGGCACGTGCTACGGCATGAGAGACTTGTGTGTTGAAGGTAAAGATGCTCAGATCTGAGAGACAGGCTCCAAAGACCACTGGGTGGCCATTTTCTCCTCCAGTCAGTGGCTGCTGGTTGGCCTGGAAAGCTGTACTTGGAGCCAAGATGGCAGATGTTATTCTTTTCTTTTTTTCTTTTATTTCCGGTCAGTCATGAGGTTTGAACTCAGGGCCTGGGCACTGTCCCTGAGCTCTTTTGCTCAAAGACAGTACTCTTACCACTTATGCCACAGCTCCACTTCCAGTGTTCTGGTGCTTACTTGGAGAGTCTCATGGACTTTCCTGTCTAGGGTTGAATTCAAACCATGATCCTCAGATCTCAGTCTTCCAAGTAGCTAGCATTATAGGCGTGAGCCACTGGTTCCCAGCTTTTGCATGATATTTTTATTACAGTAGGTCTTAGCTTAAATAAGATTAATTAGACTTTGCCCGAGAACCATGCAGACATCCAGGTACAAAGAACAAAAGAAAGGCTTATTGCTGGGAAAGGGAGCTGGCAAGATTCCTTCTTACAAGGGAGGAATGAGAAGAAGCACCAGCTATTGTCTGGGGTGACCTAGGAGGTCTGGGAGGGCTAGAAGGGGCCAGGAGGCAGAGACCCTGGTGTGGATGTGTGGGCCAGGGGCTTCATCATGGCAGACTAGGATTTATGGCTGCTGTCTGAGTAGTAGATAAGGGGCCTGCAGCTGCCCAGACCTGAAGGTCACTCTAAGGGGCTCTTGTTGCCTTAGATGGTGGTAGCTGCCCCAGAGAAGTGCCATCCCTAGGTAGAGGGGCTGGAAGTTGATTATTTACTGCCTTTACTACACGGGCCTGATGTTGCCTAGGAAGGGAGTATGCTAAGCTGTGGAGAGGGGAAGGAGTGGACTAAGCTATGGGAAGGGACTCACTTGGCTAACAGTAGGATTTAATTCTTTAAGTATTAGGTGATGTACAGAGGGGTTACAGTCACTTGTCAAGCAAAGACTCCATTTCTTTTTGGGCAATAATCCCCCTTGCTTCGGTTTTTGCCTCCGATTTAAAATATTAATACATTTTTTAGGCCTCAAACAAACATAAATCACAATGGAATAATTAGTAGGATTTTGGTAGGTACATATGATTATCATAGGATGCACTTAATTAAATTTGTATTTGAAAACTATTGACTAGCATGGTAAAATATTATAATAAGTATAATTTAAAAGATAGTTCAAAGCCAGCCTGGGTAATAAAGATTGTGGGACTCTTACCCTCAATAAACCAACTAAATAGTGGAAACAGAGGTGTAGCTCAAGTGGTAGCCTTAAGCAAAAAAGCAAAAAAGTCATCCATGCTCAGGCCCTGAGTTCAAGCCACAGTATGAGTGTGCGCACACAATACTAGAATAGTGCCAGGTGCTGGTGGCTGATGCCTGAAATCTTAGCTACTTTGGAAGCTGAGATAGGAAGGTCTAAAGTCCAAGGCTAGTCTGAACAACAACGAAGAAGATAGTGTATGAGACCCCCTCCTTGACCAATAGCTGAACATGGTACAGCACACCTGTCATCCTAGCTTTGTAAGGAGAATGAATAGGTGGATCGTGGTCCAGATGGGCAGCTGGGCAGGAAGTGACCACAGCAAAAAGGTTTGACTGATTATGTGTACTGTGTGTTTATTGAGATTGACTCGTGGAGACACCAAAGGGATAGAGACCTCCCTCAAATACCATTTGGTTCCACACCTCCCCTGGGCACCATCTTGTTTCTTGGATGCTGATGTCACTGGAGAGGGTCACACAGGGCCCACAGGCTTAGAATGTGAGCTAGAAAGTAGTCTAGCCAGGGAATGGCGGTGAATAGCTTCCTGCAACACTGACCACAGTGAAGGACAGCCGTGATGATCCTCGGCCGGCTGGGGTGAAGAGTCAAAGGAGAGTGAGAAGTTTACCAGTTGGAATTAGCGATCAGTTAGATGTGGTATTGCCTGGCACTGGTAGATGCTGAGCCATAGGTGTACACACACACACACACACACACACACACACACACACACACACACACACACAGAGTCATGTTTCCAAAATGGAAAACAATTTTCTTGAGACTTACAAGTGAATGATAGGTTCTCTTGGTGGTTCTAATTCACATTTCTTTAATCCTGAGCTCTACTGAGTTGCATTGAGAGACCATGGAGTGTGAGACTGAGATATTTTCCAGCTGTTGCTTTTGCTACCAGCTCTTCTCTTGCTCCAACTGGCTCATTCTCTTTCTCTGGATTTCCAAGAGGTCTGAAAAAAATACAGAAATTAGATCGATTATGTAGATGAACATTCTATAAAACTGTCTGTCTAGAATGCATACTACAAATATATATATATTTTTCCAATCAGCTATTTTCTTTTTATTTCAGTGATGGGTATTTTCCCTTTGTAGAGGCTTAGATTTTTTTTTAAAGGCAGTCTAACTTTTGAGTCTCTTCCTTTGGGGTGTTTGTCTCATCCCTAGAAAGGCTGTTTTGGTGCCAAGATCATTTTTATTTCCTCTCCTCACATTTTCCTGAGTGCTGAAGTCACACTTGAATCCAGGCTCTGCGGCTGACTGTTGCGTTGGTGATTTGCTGTCGTCTGCCCCAGATTCCTCCAGCCCCAGTGAGAAACCACATCGTGGGGTAATTATGCAGCCCGAGAGAGATGGTTGAGACGCAGCTATGTGCTTATTTGTGTCTGGGGTTTACAGTACCTGGCCACGAGCATGGCTGATACCTTCTTCAAATCCAGGCCATGTGGACTCCCAAGTGAGTTTTTCCAGAAAAGATCTCTTTCATTCCACACATGCTCAGTCCACCGTTAAGATGGCCCCACGACAAGACCAGGTAGGGTGGCTCACACCCATTAATCCCACTACTTTTTTTTTTGGGGGGGGGGGGTCCGGTCGTGGGGCCTGAACTCTGGGCCTGGGCGCTGTCCCTCAGCTCTTCAGCTCAAGGCTAGCGCTCTACCACTTGAGCCACAGCGCCACTTCCGGTTTTTTTTCATTTTTGCTTATGTGGTGCTGAGGAATCGAACCCAGGGCCTCAGGCATGCAAGGCAAGCGCTCTACCACTGAGCCACCTTCCCAGCCCAATCCCACTACTTTTGAGGAAGAGATAGGATGGTTGTAGTTTGAGGTCCTATCCCAAAATCAAAACAAAATTCACACAAACAGGTGTCGGAGACCACATCGGTCATCCCAACCATGCAAGAGGACTGTGGTCTGAGGCCAGGCCCAAGGCAAAAGTGTGAGACCCTATCTGAAAAGTCATTAAAGCAAAAAGAGTTGGAGGGCCTGGTTCCAGCGGTAGAGCACAAGACCCTTAGCTCAGTTCTGTATTGCAAGGGGTGCAGGGAGACAGAGCTGACCTCCGTGGGTGTATTACACAGTAGGACCCAAGACAAATGCCACAAGGCACAGGATTTGGGGGTCGAATGGGCTTCAGCAAGGATGTAGCAAGCTACCAGCACCACCCACCCTACTATCTTTTCTCTTTGTGAATTAATTACCTCGGGCTGAGACCCGATGTAAGAACCATGATTGGCTGTGGTGTGAATTCACACAGGAGATGGGAGGGGCATCCACACAGTGAGCCCTGAACCATTCTGTTGGTGTTTTCTGCAGAGCTGTGCAGACAAGACAGGGTGACACTTAAAGCCATTACAGGTTAAGAGAAGTTCAGCCATTTGCTAGTGTCTGGAAACAAGCAATCGAAACTTCCTCTCTGACCTGCGGGGAAATGATAGAGAGGGCTGTGTTCTCTAAGCAAGGAAGTTCCATGGGGCTTGAACTCAGAGCCTCATGTTCTTGCTTAGTTTTTATTGTTCTTGTTTTCACCAGGCTGGTGCTCTACTACTTGAGCCACACCTCCCTTTCTGGCTTTTTTGCTGATTAATTAGAGAAGACACTCATGGCATTTGTCTGTGTGGGCTGATTTCAAACCTCGATCTTTAGCTCTCAGCTTCCTGAGTAGCTAGGAGGACAGATGTGAGCCACCAGTTCAAGGGGTGACATTGTCCAAAAAGAAACATCCTCTTTCCCTGAATTATGTCACTGTCACCCTCTGTACATTACCTTTATAATAACAATTCTATTTTATTTTTCTGGTCGGTTGTGGGGCTTGAACTCTGGGCCTGGGCGCTGTCCCTTAGCTCTCAAGACCAGTGCTCTACCACAGCGCCACTTGTGGTTTTCTGGTGATTAATTGGAGTTAGTGAGAGTCTCATAGACTTTCTTGCCAGGGCTGGCTTTGAACCACGATCCTCAGATCTCAGCCTCCTGACTAGCTAGGATTACAGGTATGAGCCACTAGCACCAGGCCCAATTTTAATTTATGAAAGAGACAGAGAGAGAAGAAAGAAAGAAAACAAAATAGGCTCCTCACCAGGTGAGGGGGTTGGAGGGATGTGGAGGCTTTGCTGGGTCCTGACCTCTGGGGGGTTGGGGGAGCTCTGTCTGACCCGGCCTTGTGTCTCTTCCCCCGCAGGAGCCTGATGCCCAGGACCCTGGAGACTCAGATCACCCTAGAGAAGACACCCAGTTACTTTGTCACCCAAGAAGCCCCGCGGCGGATCTTCAACATGTCCAGGGACACCAAGCTGATCGTGGTGGTCCGGAACCCGGTGACCAGGGCCATCTCCGATTACACCCAGACGCTGTCCAAGAAGCCGGACATCCCCACCTTCGAGGGTCTGTCCTTCCGCAACCGCAGCCTGGGCCTGGTGGACGTGTCGTGGAGCGCCATCCGCATCGGCATGTACGCCCTGCACCTGGAGAGCTGGCTGCGGTATTTCCCCCTGGCCCAGATCCACTTCGTCAGCGGGGAGCGCCTCATCACCGACCCCGCGGGGGAGATGGGGCGCGTGCAGGATTTCCTGGGCATCAAACGCTTCATCACCGACAAGCATTTCTATTTCAACAAGACCAAAGGATTCCCTTGCTTGAAAAAACCAGAATCGAGCGTCTCGCCTCGGTGCCTAGGCAAATCAAAAGGCAGAACTCATGTACAGATTGACCCCGAGGTGATAGACCAGCTGCGGGAATTTTATAGACCTTATAATATTAAATTTTATGAAACCGTGGGGCAGGATTTCCGATGGGAATAAGCCACTTTTCCAACGCCAGGGTGCGTGCGCGCCTTCCTCCCGATGTCCTCCCCGAGCCTCTGATCCCTGTCTGCCAAGAACATTCCTAGCTTCCCCACCTGGGTCCCCTGGAGGGGGGGGGTCATCTTGAAATGAGAGAGCCCCACAGAGGCCGAGAGACCCCTGGTTGAGGGGGCCGGGAAGGCAGCCTGCCACTGGCTCTCACCAAGCAAAGGCAATCTGCCTCTGGTATGTCCATTCAGGTCCAGAGTCTTCCTCCCTCTTTCCATGAGAAGCCCTGGGGGACACAGCTGGAAAAGGGGTGGCTCTTTCCAATGGTGACAGGTATCTGTAAGTGGTGGCCGTTCTGCATGGCTCTGTGGCTCTGGGCACAGCGACCTGTCCCTGTCACCATCCATCCAGGAGTGGGCTCATGGTTGCGCGTGGCATGCACCTTCCCTGGGAGCCTCAGTATCCCCAGCAGCCCCCAGCGGGCAGTAGGGGTGGGATAGCCGCAAAAGCAGGGCTGAGGATGGGCAGGGCCAGGGGACACTGCTATCAGGAAGGAGAGGCTGGATTCTAGGGCCACACGCTCACCTGTGCTTGGAGGAGGAGGCCCACGCGTGACTGTTCCCATCCCCCACGGACTCAAAAGCACATAACTCTCCTGTTACGGGTAACTTCCTCACACGAGCTTCGTGTTCAGCATGCACAGAATCATGCTTGTCCCTGTGAAATAAATATGGCACTTTGTGTCCTTCATGTTGTTGATTCTGGAAGCCAGGCCTGCAGCAAGGAGCGCATGCATGCATTCATGCATGCATGCATTCATTCATTCATTCATTCTTCCTAGGACATGGGGCAACTGACACCAGGGAAGGTGGGGAGGGCCGGGAAGGGGGGTGCACAGAGGATCAGGGCTGAGGTGCAGGGGGAGGGACCGCTGGAAGAGCATGGTGCAGAAGGGTCACGTGACACTGCAAGGGAGGTCACGTGGTACTGCAAGGAGGTCACGTGGCACAGCACAGGCGATCTAGGCGCTTTGAATTGGAAATTGCAAACCCAAGAGCCGAGAGCTGGAGAGACATCAGATATCTTGATACGTGGCCAGCATAATGTTCTAAAATACCTACCAACGGTTACAAAACTGGAAGCATTTATAGAAAACTATGCATTTTTACTTTCTCCTTAAAAACAAACGAGAGGAAAAGGAAGTCTGGCTTCCTGGACTCTGCCCACTAGGGTTCCACATGGCTGCCATGGGTGGACAGGGGCTGTCCACGCCCCCAGGCCCCCTCCCCAGTGAGCCTCATCTGGAGACATGAGTTCCCAACCTCGCCTTGAGTCTGTCCCAGAAGCTCAGGGTAGCCTCCAGACCCCCCAGCATGGAGCCCATGGGGACCCCCAACTTTGTTTCTGCTCCTCTCCTGCCCCTTCCTATTCCCCAGCTCCTGCCTCACAGGTGATCGCCTTTCTTGGCCTTTCCGGGCCTCCACCCCTCCCTCCCCTTGGCCTTGGAGTGCCTCTTACTGTGTTATTGCAGTTACTGCAGTGCAATTGTGTGTGGAAAAATCTCCACCGCAATCCATGAAGTTCAGGATCGAGACTGTACCACACTGGCCTGAAGGAGGAATACGGGTGCTGCGGGTGCATGCCTGTAATCCAAGCTACTCAAAAGACTGAGATTCAGAGGATCTCAGTTCACTGTCCCAGCCTAGTCAGAAAAACCATGAGACTCCATCTCCAAAATAACCAGCAAAAAGCTGGGCTAACGGTATGGATCAAGCTCAAGTGGTAGAGCTCCACTCTTGAACAACAACAACAACAAAAAGCCAATCAGGAACGAGAGGCCCTGAGTTCCAGCCCCAGTACTGACACTCACGCATGCGCGTGCACACACACACACACACACACACACACACACACACACACATGCACACACACAAGAATTCATCCTGATTCATTCCCCACTCAAACATATTTGGTGTCCTGGAATCTCGCAAGGGTAACCTGGTGGTCAATGGGGCCAGAATCACATTGAGACACAAAGCTGTCACCCCAGCCAGCACCCGAAACAGCCAGCGACATATGCTTGTTTACAGTGACCGTAAAGACTTCATAGAACAGATGAAAATTATGAATTCCATGCACCTAAATCCAGCCTTAATCCTTGCGGTTACATGAATCCTCTAACTGCACCAACTGAGTGACCTCTCAGCCTTCATGAATAGGCATGAGTCTGCTGTAATTAGCATATCAATCATTGTATGCAAATGAGAGGTGCTCTAGTACCTTAGAAACCCGAGTGGAAATGAGGGAAATCTGGAGAACATGAATCTGCTGAGAAGGCTCTGATTTTAAATCCAGGGCAAATGTCCCTGAACACTGAGTCTGCCGCAGGGCAAACTGGCAGTTTCCAAATTAGTGTAGTTTAAGCAGATGAAATTTGACTATTCGGGGTGAGACCAAAAAGGTTCCTCAGGGCATGTGTGTGTGTGTGTGTGTGTGTGTGTGTGTGTGTGTGTGTGTGTGTGTGTGTGTGTGTATGTGTGTGTGTGTGTGACACCATCTCTGTCTGGATTGCTCAAAATTCCCAGCAATGCCACACAAATGTGCAACTCTGTCACTAATAGCTCAGAAGAAACCAAGAGGTTTGGGATGGGTGCACTGGAATGATTCGGGACAGCGATCCACCTATCTGCATTCCACTCAGCAAGGAAGGACTGAGAAGTAAATGAAGACCACCCAAAAGAGAGCTTGCTAGCGCAAGGAGACTTGGGTCTGGCAAAGGATCAAATGAGGGTAGAGAAGGAGAAGCGGTATAAGGAAAGAGCGGGTGCTGGTGGCTCACGCCTGTCATCCTAGCTACTCAGGAGGCTGAGATCTGAGGATGGTGGTTCAAAGCCAACCTGGACAGAAAAATCCGTGAGATTCTCATCTTCAATTAACCAACAACAACAACAAAAAAATACAGAAGTGGAGCTGTGGCTCAAGTGCTCAAGCACAAAAGCTTAGGGACAGCACTCAAGCCCTGAGTTCAAGCCCCAGGACCTGCAAAATAAAAAGGTTGAGGGTTGGAGCCATGGCTCTGTTGGTAGAGAGTTAGCCGGTGAGTGAAAGCAGCAAGGTACTGAGTTCGAGTTCCAGTCTTGGGCCTAAAAAAAAAAAAAAGAAAGAAAGAGAAAGTTTGTTGTGGAGCTAAAGTGAGGATGTATTTGCCCAGCACACAGTAGGCTCTCAGTATGTGGCCTTTACTCTCGCTTCTCTGCTTGTGGTAGTAATGTCTGTCACACTGTCAGCTGAAGTCTGCAGCTGCTACAGAACCAAGCACACAGCACCTTGTCTCGAGTGGGTGCTTCAGTCTAAACTCTGGGCTCTGACCACAGAAACCCAATGTCCATGGCTACCACGGAATAAGTCAGGTCCAGAGACCCGGGTACAATGGCCCAGAAGGATATGGGAGGTCTTGCTGTGCAACTTAGATCAAGAAGAACTCACTAGACAAGATACTATACAAATGAGGGGTCACGGGGGTTCCATTCACCCAGCGTGGACCTCCACCAATTGAATGCACAGGGGAACTGGATGGGAGTCTGGGTTGCACACTGTGTTAATCTCTGTTCCTGGCCCTTGTCCATGCAGCTCAGATCAGTGAGAACCCGAGGCACAGACACAATGACTCTATGCTGCATTGGGCTTGGGGGACAGGAAGGGCGATCCTAGAGAAAGCTGGGACAGGAGCCAGGGAGAGCTGCCTCTTTAAAGGGATGAAAAGGAAGAATGCTGTATACCTGTCTAGGTGCGTGTCGACCAAATTATAGAGACTGGGCTAAATCCTGGGTCCATCTGCAATGCTTTCCAGTCCACATTCTTTTTCCAGTCTAGCATGAACCCCACACACCTCCCTGTACTAGGAGCAGAGATAGACACTCTCTTTTTGATTACTATTTTATTGTGATAGTAAAGGTGATATACAGAGGAATTGTCCATTTCATAAGTCAGGTAATGAGTACCTTCGATGCTTTGTGGACAATGTCACCCCTTCCTTCGCTCTCTCCCAGTTTTCCCCTTTCCCTCCCCACCCACAAGTGGTATAGTTCATTTTCCACATAGTGGCTAGGGAGTACCACAGCTGCATTTGTTCACCCTGTATCCCTCCATTTCTGTGCCCCACCTACCCTCCCAAAGATAGATTAAAAAAAAAAGAAAAAGAATAATGAAAAAATCCTGTTCTTTCTATTTCCTGGGGTTCATTTTGATAAATATTATTTTGTATGATCAGATGCACATAGGCATGGCACCTTTGTGTTCCTCTCCTAAGAATAACTTCCTTTGGTCTCACTGTGTGTGAATGCTTAGAGTCCCGCATAATTTATCATGTCCTGGTGTATTTTAGATCTAGCTTCCGCATATGAGAGAAAATCTGTGCTGTTTGTCTCTCTGAGCTTGGCTTACCTCACTTAACATGATTTGTTCTGGGTCCATCCATTTCCCCACAAATGGCATGGTATTATTCTTTCTAATGGCTGTGTAAAATTCCATTGTGGATAGAGACCACATTTTGTTTTGGATGCACTTATCTATTATGGGGCATCTGGGCTGTTTCTGTGGCTAGGCAATTGTGGATAGTGCAGCAGTGAATGTGGATGTGCAAATTAGCATCTCCTTTCCCCAACTTACGTAGATGTGAATCATCCTGAGTCCAGCACCAGAGAGCTGACCAATCAATTTAGACCAATAAACCAGTGCCCCTATGATTTTCTAGCAGATAAGGAGTTCATGTGGCTTTTACCACTCGTGGGAAGGAGAGCAAAGACAGATATCTTCAAACACAAAAACTGTGTTCTGTGTCAGGCACTGGTGGCTCATGCCTGTAACCCTCAATACTCTAGAGGCTGAGATCTGAGGATCGCAGTTCAAAGCCAGCTCAGACCCTTGTCCCATCGCTCCGGTGTGCCACTTGAGAGCACAGCATTCAAGCCGTGGTGTTGTATTGAACCTGTCAGGCGTTCATCTTCCACCGTCCCGAACCTTCTCCATTGATGGATAATGCAGCAGGAATGGGCCAGGACAGAAGGCAAAACTAGAAGTGTCGGATGGAGTAAACTCTGTCCCTTTATCATTTGGGGTTTTTCCAGAGAATCCAATCTCTGAGTCAGCTGCAATTCTGCCTTCTGGGTCCCCATCCTTTGGGATCTGTACCCCCAAAGTACACACAGACAAAAGCAATCATCACCGGGTTACACAGAAAAGGAAAGCACAAGACAAAAGTACGGTGGAAAGGAGGAACCATCGGGTTTCTAGAAACTTCCTTCTGTGCCTCTTCCTCATCAACTGCATGTCTGACAAAAATCCAGGCAGCGGGATGGTGTGTGACTACCTTTCTTTTACTCCCTGAGTCTCACAGGACCGGTGATGCGTCTGCCTGGGTGACAGGTGTCTGGTGGATTGAATCACGGCTGACTGACAGGTACCGGGTGGGCGTGGCTGAGTCCCGGCTGACTGACAGGTGCCGGGTGGGCGTGGCTGAGTCCCGGCTGACTGACAGGTACCGGGTGGGCGTGGCTGAGTCCCGGCTGACTGACAGGTACCGGGTGGGCGTGGCTGAGTCCCGGCTGGCTGACAGGTACCGAGAGGGTGTGGCTGAGTCCCGGCTGACTGACAGGTGCGGGGTGGGGCGTGGCTGAGTCCCGGCTGGCTGACAGGTACCGGGTGGGCGTGGCTGAGTCCCGGCTGACTGACAGGTACCGGGTGGGCGTGGCTGAGTCCCGGCTGACTGACAGGTACCGGGTGGGCGTGGCTGAGTCCCGGCTGACTGACAGGTGCCGGGTGGGGCGTGGCTGAGTCCCGGCTGACTGACAGGTACCGGGTGGGCGTGGCTGAGTCCCGGCTGGCTGACAGGTACCGAGAGGGCGTGGCTGAGTCCTGGCTGACTGACAGGTGCGGGGTGGGGCGTGGCTGAGTCCTGGCTGACTGACAGGTGCCGGGTGGGCGTGGCCCGCCAGTCCGCCTGCTGCTGTCCATCTTGCAGGCTTGCTGTGCTCTTCCCCAGGCTTCTGGAAGGGGGGTTCGGTTCCTCTCTAGGCACAGAGAGAAGAAGGGGAGGCACAGTTGTAGCTGGACTCGAGCTGCACCTCCACCGACCGCCTGGGCCTCGCTGAACCCAGGTGAACCCAGCCGAGGCTCCTGTGGGTGGCTGTAAGGGGCACATGACCCTACAGAGTCCTCAGGACTGGGGTGCTGAGAGGCTTCGAGAAAAGCAGAGCAAGGGGATTCTGCATAATAGGAACACACCAAGATAGAATGCCCTAGGCAAAGACTTCAAGACACAAAGATAGTGTAGCCAGGACTTTAACTTCTCTCCTGCCTTTGGTTATTTTTTCTGCCTTTGAAGAATATTAATGTGAGGTAAGGAAATAAAATCCTTCGTGGAGGCGCAGCTCAAGTGGTAGAGCACCAGCCTTGAGTGCAAGGCACTGAAACCAAGCGTCAGGATCAGCACACATGCATATGCATGTGTGGCCACACACACACACACACACACACAAGTACAAGGGAATAATACTGGCGTTTGAACTAAGAGCCTGACTGTGTGCTCCCTGAGCTTTTGTTCTCAAGGTTGGCGCTCTACCACTTGAGCCAACCTCCACTTCCAGCTTTTTGTTGCTAATTGGAGATTAGAGCCTCTTAGATTTGCCTACCTGGGCTGGCTTCAGCGCAGGATCCTCAGCTCTCAGCCTCCTGAGTAGCTAGGATTATTGATGGCGTGAGCCATCAGCACCCAACATGCGCCATCTTTTCTGAGACATTTCTCTTGGGGGAGGGGGGGAGGTCATTAGCCCTTATAGAATCATATATTAAGACTCCTTTTGATTTTGAATGCAAATGTATAACAATTAACATTCTGGGGAAATTTGATGACAAACGGCCACCAGGTAGCTGAGTGAAGAAACTTTTAGAATGAATTCATCTAATGTTTTCTACTTGGTTGCCAAGATTTTCCTGTCATATATAGGGTTGGTGTTTGTCCCAGTTGACATGTAGGTGATGGAGCTGGTTGGCTCCACTCAGCCAATGGGCTTGGTTGTTTCAAGCTGCCTCTTAGGTCCTGTGAATGTAACCTTGGCTCCCATTGGATGAAAGGACACAGGCTTCTCCAAGTGTCACAGCAGTAAGACGCGGTTTCGGGTCTTCTGAAAACTGCACCCAGTTTTTAAAGGGCATCTTCTCAGTATATGCTAGTTTTTTGTTTGTTTTCTTTTTGGTATCAGTACTGGGGCTTGATCACAGGGCCTTGCTCTCCTGCTTGGCATTTTTACTGAAGGTTGAAGCTCTACCACTTGAGCCACACCTCCACTTCCTTTTATGCCAGTTTGTTTTTGTTTTTGTTTTGTTGGGGACGGAGGGGGGGGGAAGGGGAATTGGTACCAATCTTGGGGCTTGAACTCAGGACCTGAGCACTATTCCTAAACTTTTTTTCTGCTCAAGGCTAGCTAGCGCTCCACCACTTGAGCCACAGCTCCCATTCCAGCTTTTCTTGGTAGCTATTTTGAGATAAGAGACTCACAGACTTGCCTGTCCTGGTTTTAAACTACAATCCTCAGATCTCAGCCTCCTGAGTAGCTGGGAAGACAGGCATGAGCCACCAGTGCCCGGCTTATGACAGTTTTAAAGCGGGAACTTGCTAACCTGCCCATCAGAATTCTTACCTTGAATTTTGAAAAACAAGAGATAGAAAAGAGAGAATTAAAAGCTTTAGATCCCAGGACTGGACCTGTGGATCGTTTATGTTTATGTAATCTATCAACAGCCTGAGGGGTTTGTTTTTTTCTGAACTAGGTTGTGTTGAGACTGAACCAAAGCTTTCCATCCCTTGAGCAGAATAAAAGACCTCAGTCTTCAGTTTGTGAAGGTTTGGGAGACACCATTTGAGACACAGTATCGGTTGTAAGCAAGCAAACCAAACAAATGTGAGGTCCTGAGTTCCAACCTCAGAACCACAAAAGAAAATAAAGATGGAGTACCAGTTCTGCTAACAGTAATGAATTAGAATACACAGCGCTGCTATTTCTCCTCTTCTCAGAAGGAGCAAACTGATCAAACTAGCCTTGTTTTGTCACTTCCCAGGCCGTGTAGTGTAGGCGCATGCGTGGTGAGTGGTTAGCGCTGCAGATTCACACCTTCCTTTCTCTGGAGGAGGGTGTGGGGGGTGTAAACAGAAAACCTCCTGGTAGGCCAGGAGCCACAAAAACACACTCAGCACAGCTTATATTCTGCAGTCCCCTGTCTTCTGGTGCTTTCTGGTGTCTTTCTCAATGGGCTCAGAATTCAGATACAAAAGTGGGGCTGCCCCTCCCTGGACTCCCTCAAATCCCAACAAACCTTTAAATGAATTTAAATAAATAAACAAAAATGTTTAAAAGACTCCTCCCACACGTTTCCCCCCCCACACACACACACACACTCCCCTGTCCTGGGCTTGAACCCAGGGCCTGGGTGCTGTCCCTGAGCTTTTTTTGCTCAAGGCTAGTTCTCTACCATGTTGAACCACAGCTGTACTTCTGGCTTTCATTGGAGATGAGTCTCACAGACTTTCCTGCCAGGGCTGGTTTCGAACTGCAGTCCTCAGATCTCAGCCACCTGAGTAACTAGGATTACAGACATGAGCCGCAGGCACTTGATTTTAAAAGGCTTTTTAAAATGTATCAGTGGACAAAACAAAATCTTCTCATGCACTAATAATGAGGTGATTTGTCCCCCTTGGAAAGAGCAGGGAATGAGTTGGGACGTTATATGAATAAGTTCTTCTTTTCTATCTAGAGTAGATCACACTTTCAGAATACTTTAAGGACTCTAATGAAAGTCTCCATTTTAATAATTGGCAATGATTGGGACAATCAGAAATGAAAACAAAATCCAGACACTGCCCTGTCATCGTAGCTACTCAGGAGGCTGAACTCTAAGGATCACAGTTCAAAGCCAACCCAGGCAGGAAAGTCTATGAGACTCTTATCTCCAGTGAAGCACCAAAAAGCTGGAAGAGCAGCTGTGGCTCAGGTGGTAGAGCACTAGCCTTGAACCCCAGCACCACACACACACACACACACACACACACACCAAGCAAAACCTAGAGGATTTTGTGGCCCAACCTAAGTCTCCATAAATAAAGTGCTAGCTAGAAATGTTGCAATCCAGGGTCTGGGCACATGGCTCAAGTGGCCAAGTGCCTACCTTGTCAAGTACAAAACCCAAGGTTCAAAACTCAGTACCTCCAAAACTACATAGGAAAAATTAACCCAGCACATTGCCAACTCTGCCCGGTGGGACTGGGCTTTAACTGGGCGCGGCTCTTTGGAGCAATGTGAAGTCTCCTGAAAGCTCAGTATTCAGAGTGTGTCCCGCCAACCTGAATGAACTGTGTCACCTGGTGCTTGTGGAAATGCAGAATCCCAGGTCTCACACACCATATACAGCACGGATTGGCAATGCCTTGCAGCCAGATTCCTGTCTTTCCCTGGACATGCAGGCCTGCAGGGCAGGGGTGGAAAAAAAAAAAAAAAAAGCACACTGTGTTTCTAAAAATCTGCCAAGACAACTGATGTGCAGGCCCTGAAATGGAAATAAAGCTTCCTGGACACCAGATTCATGGACACACCCCCAGATTCTACCCCCAAACCAGAATTCAGTCCTTCACCGCCAGGAATCTAGACTCAGCTAACAGTGCTCGCTGCCTCTCCCACTCATAAGAAATGAGCTTCTCCTACACGCACATTAGCGTCTCTGAAATAAGTATTGAAACCTCTGATTCACCCTTGCTACTCAGGAGGATGAGATCTGAGGATCCTGGTTCAAAGCCATCCTGGGCAAGAAAGTCCACAAGACTTTTATCTCCAATTAACCACCAAAAGGAGCCAGAAGCAGTGTTGTGGCTCAAGTGGTAGAGTGCTAACCTTGCACAAAAGAAGCTCAGGGACAGCATCCAGGCCCTGAGTTCAAGTCCCAGTACACACACACACACAGACACACAATCAATCAATCAGTCAATCAATGACCTTAAAATCAAGATCTATAACCATTAGGCCAGTGCTAATGTGTTAAACTCTTATGGTGAGCACACGTATGTATGTTCCATTATTTTCTCCCCGTTTGACATTTGGGGAATTAAAGATAAACTATGAAGTGCAAGTAATAGATATCCAATTGAGATACGAAAAACGGCAAAGAATAAAACTTTCCCATCATTCCCCGGCCCCGATTACCTTAGAGCATTTGTCCTTCCAGTCTTTCGTCTTGATAAAAGGGAAATTGTCAATTTGCATTTTTATTATCATCATTTAAGCCCATGCTGTTAATTCTTCTTTCTTCATAAATCCCAACTGAAATGGGCACATAAACGGAGAGATAAGAATGGATGGGGGGAGAGAAAGACCTTCCTTCGTGTTCAGAGACAGGAAAGCTAACTGGCAGCAAGCCGAAGCCAGATGGAAGGTTTCCATGAAGAAATCCCCAGGCTCAGCGCAATGGGGACTGGGAGGGACACAGGACACGCAGCGTGGGTGGTCTCCAGAGCTGGTAGCCCTGGCAAATACCCAGATGGGCTGGCAGGCCCACGGGAGGCCCTGCTAACCTCTGCTGCCATCATCCCCAGGAAAAAATAAGGCCACCTCTGGGGCAGGAAGTTCTCTTGGGCAGCCAAATATCCACGGCCTACTCATCACCAGCTGCCAGCTCCAGTCCAGAAAAAGAAAACTCCAAAACACTAAGAATTCCTGTCTCTCCTTAATCGGAGACAAAAAAGACTCCATAAGGATGCATATGCTGTTGGACAGAATTCACTTTCCTCCTTTCTTTCTTTGTGTTTGTTTTCATTTTTTTGCCAGCATCCAAGTTTGAATTTAGTAGACACTTGCTCAGCTGGAGCTCTACCACTTGAGCCACGGTCCTACTTGGGGCTTTTTGGCTGTTTTCCTTGGAGAAAGGAGTTGCACAGGTTTTTCGGCTCAAGTTGGTTTTGAACCTCAATCCTCTGGATCTCAGCCTCCTAAGTAGCAAGGATTACAAGTGTGAGCCACCAGCGCCTGGCTCGGAACTCATCCTTAAAACCCAGGAATGGACAGGAAGATCTCCTTCCAGAAAGAAAAATGAGAGAGGAAAAGAAAAAACCTGAGAAAAGATGGGAGAATTTAAGCAGGCACAGTCTTCTGATAGCCTGGCACCAGTAGCTGACGCCTTAAGGCTGAGATCTGAGGATCAAGGTTCAAAGCCAGCTCTGGCAGGAAAGTCTTTGAGACTTTGCTCTCCAATTGACCACCAGAAAAAAAAAACAGAAGTGGTGCTGTGGTTCAAGTAGTAGAGTGCTTGCCTTGAGCTGAAGAGCTCAGGGACAGCACCCAGGCCCAGAGTTCCGACAACCGACCAAAAAGAAAAAAAGAAAGAAAGAAAGAAAAGAAAAGAAAAATGTAAAAAGAAAAGAGCTTTTCTGATTGATCCCTAGCCCACAGTTTGTTGTGAGTTGAAAATCCATTGCTTTAAAGGAAAAATAAAAAGAGGGAGAGAGAAAGAGAGAAAAATTTAAAAATATCATTTTTAGCCAATAAAAGACATGGCTTAAATCCCAAGGGTCAGCTTTGAATTTAAATGACCCAGTTTTTAATTTTGACTCTCTCTTTTTTTTGTTAGTAAGTTTGATCGAGGAAAGATGTCTGTGCCTCAGTTCCTCCATCTGTAAAAGGGGCTGATTGCCATTGTCCCTCCCTCACAGAATTCTAGGAGCCATTAAATGTGATGATAACCAGTGGCCATTTGGCAGTCACATACTCTTGCTGTTACACACACACACTCACACAGACACACAGACACACAGACACAGAAGACACACACACACACACACACACACACAGAGCAAACTTAAAACATCTGGAATCTGGAGAGAGCAGGAAGCCTGTGTCTTTTTCTGGCCCAGGTAGTACTGGCATGTAAACATGGAGAGGAGAGAAAGTTGACAGGAAGCTTTGGGGTGCTCTGGAAAGATGCCAAGCTGGACCTGAGAGCTTCTGGGCCCCCCCGAGAAAGGGCATCTGGGACCACTGAAGGTCGGTTTGGGCTGAGGGAGGGGGAGGGAGAAGGGGTCAGAGAGGGGAAGGGAAGGAGGAGGAGGGGGAGGAAAGGCAGAGAGAAGGCCCCTCCCACCAGAAGGCCCCTCCCACCAGAAGGCCCTTCATGATGCACAGCTTTGAGTGGCAGGTGGTGTTACATTGCAGCATTCCAACTACGCATGTCCATGGCCACGGTGCATTCTGTTATAATGAGATTCATGAGATGTGGTGCATAAACATGAGGCCTTAATTGGGGGAGGGGGGTCTCTCTTGGAAGTTCACTTAAGGACAACCAAGCTCATAGCACTGAGCAGGTGCCATTAAAGGAGAATTCATTTTGCTGAGTATCCAAATGTGAGACCCATTTGTCTAGCCCAGAGGACCCTTGTCAACACCTTGTTCTGTCAGTCCTGGGGCTTGAACTCAGGGCCTGGACACTCTTCTCTGAGCTCTTTCACTCAAGGCTAGCGCTCTACACTTGAGCCACAGCACCACTTCCAGTTTTCTGGTGGTTTTATTGGAGATAAGAGTCTCATGAACTTTCCTACCCAGGCTGGCTTTGAACCGCAATCCTCAGATCTCAGCCTCCTGAGTAGCTGGAATTACAGGCATGAGCCACCAGCGCCCAGCTTTTATCAGTACTTTTGATGCTCATGAGTGGGGAGCTGGGAGGGGGCTCCTTGGGCATGGGTAGAAGTTGCGGACTGGTCTCACAAGTGTCTATTGCAACCATGGACTCTGTTTTATCTGCCTGATTTATACCCCTGCTCCAGGCAACCAGAATGCCCGCACCCGTGCCCAGAGCCATGGAGTCCTCTGTAAGAAGAGCCAGGGTCACCTGGGTCACCCCAGCCACTCTGCTCATCCGGTCACCCAGTCACCTAAGTACCTCACCTGGCTCTGCTCTCCCAGGAAACTTTGCTGCTGCTGCTGCTGAGTGGGGAGGGAGAGAGGGGGGCAGCTAGACTCAGGGCCAGATAAAGAATGTGATCTGTTCTTTAAAGACTATTTAAAAGTGTTTCCTGGGACTGGGTCCCCAGTGGCTTACACCTGTCATCCTAGCTACCCAGGAGCCTGAGATCTGAGGATCAAGGTTTCAAACCAGCCTAGGCAGGAAAGCCCGTAAGATTTGCATGTGGTTCACGCCTTCAAACCTCAGGCCCAGACCCTCCATCCGTCCAGAGCAGAAAGACTCTGCTGTCTGTGAACCACATGCGAATCCTCAGCCCTAAAGCAGCCCCCCCCCATGCCTGCCACAAGCGATCAGAATTCATCGTGGCAGTTAATGGGCTGTTTTATAGGACCCCACAATTATAATTGGATGTCAAATGCTGTGAATCTCAGCAGACAGAACGCGACAACCACTGGGGCCTGGCATTTAATTTTATTTATTTTCTTTTGGTGCCAGTCCTGGGGCTTGAACTCTGGGCGCTGTCCCTAAGCTTTTTTTTTTTTTTCAAGGTGCTATAGCGCTCTACTGCTTAAACCATGGCTCCATTCCTGGCTTTTTTTGGGGGGTGATTAATTGAAGGTAAGAATCCCACAGACTTTTCTGCCTAGGATTTGTGTGACATCATTATTTAGGGAAGTGGCAGGAAGGGAAATTCAGGGAAGAGAATCATGCCATTTCTTCTTGATCCTCCTTTGGTTTTAAAGATGCAGGTAAGAGGCCGGGGGACAAAGAGCTTCCTAGATGAAATGTTAAGTGCTTGTTGAACAAAAGTAAGAGAAGATGGCTGGGCCCTGGTAGTTCACACCTATAATCCTGGCCACTCAGGAGTCTGAGATTTGGAGGATCATGATTCAAAGCTAGCTCAAGCAGAAAAGTCCTCAAAACTCCATATTCAAAGCTAGGTGCCTGTGGCTCATACCTGTAATCCTAGCTACTCAGGAGGTGAGATCTGAGGATGGTGGTTCGAAACCAGCCCAGGCAGAAAAAAAAAAATCCCTGAGACTCTTATCTCCAATTAACTATTCAGGAAAAGCTAGTGGTGCTGTGGCTCAAGCGGTACAGCACACTAGCTTTGAGCACAAAGAGGCTCAAAGACAGTGCTCAGGCCCTGATTTCAAGCCCCAGAACCAGCAAAAGTCAAAAACAAAACAAAACAAAAAAAACCCTCATTCTTCAAGTTGGACACTGGTAGTTCATGCCTGAATTCCTAGCTACTCACTCAGGAGGCTGAGATCTGAGGATCATGGTTTGAAGCCAACAGAAGAAGGAAAAGTCCATGAAACTCTTATCTCCAGTTAATTTTCTGAGTAGTTAATTGGACCCCGAAGCCCTGAGTTCAAGTTCCAGAACAAGAAAAAAACTGAGTTTTAAAAAAATCAGTTACCAGCACCACTATTAATAATAATGACATTAGAGTGAATATCCATCTGTTCTCATCCCTGGAATACGTATATGGACAGTTCTTTTCATAGCCTTTCTTATTGTTTTGGCAGTACTGGGGTTTGAACTCAGGGCCTAGTGCTTGCTAGGCAGAAGCTCTGTTATGTGAGCCACACCTCCAGCCCTGTTTTTAGCTTTTTACTGGATAGGGTCTTGTTTTCCACCTAAGTGGGCCCCTGACCCACAACCTGCCACTTTAGGCCTCCTAGCATCACTGAAACAGATGAGAGGTACCCCGAAGCCCAGTGTGCCCTCTGCAGACCTGGGCTCTCATGGGCCTTCCTGCTCAGGCTGGCCTGGCCACTACCATCTTCCCACCCTCAGCCTTCTGTGTCAGCTGGGGAAAACAGCTGTGTGGGCCAGCCTCAAATCTGGATCCTCCTATTCTCAGCCTCCTGACTAGAATGACAGGTGTACCAACCAGTTGCTTGGTCATCTCTAACTACAAAAAGCTTTCCTCTTTCCCTGGATTCTTTCTTCCTCTCCTCTCAGTTTACCTCGGACGAGGAGACCTTAGATCAAAGCATGGATCAGAGCTGCAACACCCTCATATAAATACCTTGGGTTCTTCTGAAGAGCTGTCCCAGGACCAGAGGGGCCTGTCCCTTTCATCCTGAGCACCCTGAGCCTCGGCACTGTTAGACATGGAAGCTTTGGCAGCGCTGGGGATTTGAACTCAGCACCTATCTTAGCTAGGCAGGCATTTCCACTGCCTGAGCCGCAGGCCTCCAGGCCGATATGGGGGGGGGGGTTCTGGAGTCACATCTGAGTTTGTGGGGTCCAGGGAAGCATCACAACGGTATCCTAATGTCACCTCTGCTCCTGGAGGGGAGAGAAAGCGGGGACAAGGGAAGCCTCTGGATGTGGTTACAGCTCCCCCTCCCCAGCTCTGAAATCCAGATTCCATTTGTCCCCTAAAGACCCACCAAGAGCCCTGCACGCAGTCTTCCTCCCCGCCCTCCTCCCAGCCCCCCGCCCTGTCCCCCTGCACGGCTCTGCCCTCCGCCCAGCAAGGGCTCAGCTATTGATCCAGGCGCTGCCCGCAGCGGCCTCTGCCAAGAGACGCAATTTACTACCAGCTTGGGGTGACTCGGAGGAGCCCGGCCGCCCACCGGCGCTTTTATGCTGCTATAAAAACCATTTAAAGGGCCACTTTGTGCCGTGCTGGGTTGCCTGGCAGTGGGGGAGGCGGGCAGGGGAAGCCTCAGGCTGGTGGCCGGGAGAGGGGGCTCCTCCCAGCGCCCCCAGTCCAGCCCCCCGGCCCCCCCAAACTCTACTTTTCTGGCTGGTGCAATCAGGGAGGCCTGGGGAAAGAGCCAGCCCCAGGGACCTCCTGGCAGGGTGAGCAGGTCCAGCCCCGACTCCCCTCCTGATCACCCCCAAACCATCTGCGCCCCTGCTCGGTGCCCGCAGGGGCTATGAATTCCTCAGCTGCCAATGGCGCAGATCTGGGGGGCCAATGACTTGCCCGAGGCTTCACAGCTGGCTAAGTGGTAAAAGCTGGACTTCAACTCGAACGTTCCAACTCCAAGGCCAATTTGTATGTTGTTTTCAATTTTGCTGGCACTGGGGCTTGGGCTCAGGGCCTCTTAACGCTCACTTGGCTCTTTGGCTCAAGGCTGATACTCTACCATGTGAGCCACACCTCCACTTCCTGCTTTTTGCTGGTTAATTGGACATGGACTCTTGAAGACGTTTATACTCACGTGGGCTTTGGACCTTGACTGTGGTTCAAAGCCAGCCAGGGCAGGAGAAAGTCCATGGGACTCTTATCTCCAATTAATTGCCAGAAATGACTCTGTGGTTCAAACTGGTAGAGAAGTAGCCTAGAGCACACAGTGTTCAAGCCCTGAGTTCAAGACCCAGGACTGGCATAAAACAACAACAAAAAGAAATCACACACACTTTTCTCCTGGTACTGGCTTCAAACCAGGATCCTCAGATCTCGGTCTCCTGAGTAGCTAGGATTATAGGCGTGAGCGACCCCACCTGGCTAAATGCCAGCAATCTGACTCATCAGAACTAAATTATTGAATAATGCCAAGTCCATCCCTTCAGCCACAAAACCCAGTAGCCTGCGCCTTACACAGCTGTTCTTCTCCAGCAGCGCCACCTAGGGGCACAGTTGGTCCCTGCGTCCTTGGCTCCTGGCTGGAGTGTATGCGTTTATTTATTGGTTTATTACTGTCAGCCCTCAGGTCTTTATTGATCTGTTCTCTGCACGGAGCTCAGAGCTGGGCTGGAGGCTACAAATGCCTACAGGGTGTGGGAGGGGACAGACACACAAACAGAACCAGGGAAGGAAGGACAAGCCACAGGAAATAGAGAGAGGAGGGCGGCCTCAGCAGCCCCAGAATTAAGACTTCATACCTGTGAGTCCACCCAGGCCAAGATGGGTGAAGAAGTGTATTCTAGTCAGAGGGCACCCCTGAGCAAAGGCCTTGAGGTGAGTTCAGGCCCCTCCAGGCTGCGGACCATGGGCCCAGGCAGGCCTCTAACTCACCACTCCCCTGCCCCAGCCTCCAGAGTGCTGGTGTGCGCCCCCAGGCCGGCTTTCCCCACCCCCTGCAGCCAACTTGTCCTGATTGGCCCATCTCTACCCCAGGACAAAGCAATAAGAAACCTGCCCAGCTTCCTCTTCTTCCCCAGAAGCCCTGGGGCAGAGGGCAACTCACACAGGAAATCCTGGGGCTTGGCCTGAAGAGGGCGCAGCTGAGCAGGAGAGGAGCTACACAGATGTTCTACCCCTGGGCCTGGGTGGGCGGGCACCTGTGGTCCCCTGGCCAAGCCCCAGGATCAGCTGCCTGCACCGAGCTACTTTTCCCACATACTTCAAGCTGTCTGTCCCAGGACTACCCTCTTTCCCCTCCTCCTCTCTGCCCCCCTTCCCTCCCCCTTTCCCATCATTTGTCTAACACCAGGGCTACCACTAAATAAGCTTTTGTTGTTGTTGGTCATGGGGTTTGAACCCTGGGCCTGGGTGCCATCCCTCAACTCTTCAGCTCAAGACAAATGCTCTACCACTTGAGCCACAGCGCCACTTCTGGTTTTCTGGTGGTTAATTGGAGGTAAGAGTCTCACGGACTTTCTTTCCCCGGGATGGCTTTGAACCATGATCCTCAGATCGCAGCCTCCTGAGTAGCTAGGATTACGGGCATGAGCTAAATAAGCTTTGTGTGTTTCTTTTTCTTTTCTGGCCACTATAGTACTGGGACTTGAACTCAGGGCTTTGTATGTGCTAACACTGGAGCCCCAGCCCTTTTACTTCCCCCGCCCCCCCAGACAGAGTCTGTGCTTTTGCTGGAGCTGATCACAGATCATGATCCTCCTAACTGTGGGCTAGGATTTGCCGACTAAAGCCACCATACCTGGCTAAGTTTCTGAGTTAGGGTCTTGTGCTAGCTTGTTGACCAGGCTGGCCTCAAATCACAATCCTTCTCTACGTGCCTCCTAAGTAGCTGGGATTAAAGGCATTAGCCACCACCACTGGCCTTAAATAAGTATTTTCTACCTGCTGGCCCTAGGTCACTTTACACATGACTGTAATCATTTTTCAGACAACCAGGTGAAGGGCGAGCATCCTCATTTTGTAAATAGGAAAACTAAGGCCCAGGGACAAAGAATGAAGTCCACTTACTCAGCCATAATACTTGCCCTAGAGACCTCCTGTGAAGCGCTCATTTGTCCTCATGGACCTTCGACAAAACCAGCCATTCTGTCATTCCCGGGTATATGTGAGGCACTCAATAGGCAGTCGTTGAGCAGGTGTTGTGGCTTACGCCTGTAATCCCAGCAGCAAGTATCATGGTTCAGCCTGACCAAAAGCTTAGCAAGAACCCATGTTAATAAGCTGGTTATAGGGGTTCCCGCCTGTGGTCCCAGCTATCAGGGACACAGAGGTAGAAGGATCGAGGGCTGAGGCCTGCCTGGAGGGGAGAGGTATGCAAGACCCTCTTTAAGACTAAAAGCTGGGAAGGTGGCTCAGTGGTAGAGCGCTTGCCTCGCATGCATGAGGACCTGGGTTCGATTCCTCAGCACCACATAAGCAGAAAAAGCCGGAAGTGGCGCTGTGGCTCAAGTGGTAGAGTGCTAGCCTTGAGCTGTAGAGCTCAAGGACAGCATCCAGGCCCAGAGTTCAGGCCCCACGACCAGACCAAATGAATAACTAGATAAATAAAAATACAAAAACCAAGCATAAAAGGACTGAGGCTGTGGCTTCAGTGGTCGGGTGCCTGTGTACCAAGTCTGAGGCTGAATTCAAACAAACAGATAAACCAGCAAATGAAGAAGCATCGGTTCACTAAATAAATGCTCCAACGTGTTCATGAGCTTTTGGCAGTGTGTAGAGACTGTTCCTGCCGTTTTACAAGTTAGTAATAAATACCTTCAGCAGTCGTGTTATGGCATCTTCTCATCAGCCGAGAATAGCTTTATGAGTTGAGAGTCTTGGAAAATAGAAAAGGGAGGAATTCCATACAATTGTAAGCGCCATTGATCTCTGGCTCTAGCCTTACCATCAAAACGCCCTATGACATGTTAATTTAATGTCGCGCATGAACTGTACTCAGGCATACCTAATGTAAAAATATTACTGGCTACCGGTAGCTCATACCTGTCATCCTAACAACTCAGGAGGCTGAGATCTGAGGATCGCAGTTCGAGGCCAGCCTGAGCAGGAAACTCTGTGAGACTCTAATGTCCAATGAATCGCCAAAAATAAAAATAAATAAAGCTAGAAAAGTTGCTGTGGCTCAGGTGGTAGAGCACTAGTTTTGAGCAAAAACAAAAACAAAAACAAAATTCAGGGACAGTGCCCAGGCCCTGAGTTCAAGTCCCAGGACCAAAAGAAATCCACACTGTTTAACTTTTCCAATAGTCTGGTGAGGAAGAAGAACTTAGCATTGCCATGTTCAGTGGAGGGCCACAGGGCCTCTCCATCCCCACCACTGATGCACAGAAACGTTTCTGCCCTCAACCCTTTGCAAATTCTAGATTTACATCCCCCCCCCAAAACCAGAGCTGCTTTTGTAGCTGCTTGGATTTCATTAGCAAGCACAATCCTAATTGAACTCTGACTCGCTCCCCGATGGCTGGCAATTAATCAGGCTTTTCCTGCTCAGCCTTTCTCCTTGGCCTTGCTTAGAGATGGGGAGGAAAAGCAGCCTTCCATCCCAGCCCCCCACCGCTGGGGCTGTGGGTTCCCCAGCATGAGGGGTAGGGGCGGGAGATGCAGATGGTAATCATACACACACCCTACCTTCCAGAATATTCCCTGGGCTCCTGGCCTCATTGAAACACACACACACACACACACACACACACACACACACACACACACACACACACACACACACACGCACGCCCTCTTCTTACCTGCCTCCCTGATTCTTCTTTCCAAGTAAACACCGGCCCCTGCTCTGCCCGCAAGGCACTCTTTTCTTAATGTCATATTTTATTGTCGCTTTCCCTCTGGTCTCTGATTAAAGAAAGAAGGAGTGTTCATGGCGGGAAAATGGGGATGGGGGAGGGATCCCAAAGAAGAGAAGAAAATTCAACCCTCATGCACCTGCTAGAAATAAACTCTGCTAATAGACGGAGCTGGGCCTTTGACCCTCTGTGAGATGATCTGGGTTGTAAAGGACACGTGCAGTGTTGAGATTCCCTCAGTCCAGAGAACCAGACTCTTATTGTAGTCTACAGAAATGGCACCCTCTGGCATTGTGCAGTGTGCAGACTGAGTATCCATACCGGATGGCCTAGACACACAGCACGAAGCAAGGAAGTGTTAAGCAATGTGCTACTACTAGTGGATTATTATTTTTTCCAAGAGAAGCTAGGAAACAAACAGAGCTATGGAGGCTGGTACATCTGCCAAAAGAAGACCTTTTGGGGTCATCTCACCCAGCTCTGGCCTGGCCTGGCCTCTCTTCCCAGCCTCCCCTCCAGGAACCCGAAGGAGGAAAACATTTCCCAGCTCCCCGCGGCACCTGTGGGCTCAGAGGTTTCTCTGAGCTTCCGGCCTCTGCCTTGGGTGCTGGGAAAAGAAGAGGACTAGCAGCGAATGGGCCAGCCCCTCTGTCACCTAGACTTTCCAGCCTGGGCTGGCTTCAAACTGCGATCCTCAGATCTCAGCCTCCTGAGTAGCTACAGGCGTGAGCCACCAGCGCCCAGCTAAAACCCTCTGTTGTATTTGCCATAACGATGAAAAGTCCTTTGGACTTGTCTTTTCCTTTGTATATTGAAGAGGATTCATCAGCAAATTGTCTCAGCTGCCAAATCTTTCTGGGGGAAGTAGGGTTTTCTTAAAACTTTTAACCATTTCTTTTTTTTTGGGAGGGTCCGGTCGTGGGGCCTGAACTCTGGGCCTGGGCGCTGTCCCTCAGCTCTTCAGCTCAAGGCTAGCGCCCTACCACTTGAGCCACAGCACCACTTCCGGCTTTTTTCTTTTTACTTATGTGGTACTGAGGAATCAAACCCAGGGCTTCATGCATGCAAGGCAAGCACTCTACCACTGAGCCACCTTCCCAGCCCAAACCATTTCTTTGGACATGTAAGTCTACTAAACATGTCCTACTTCTTTCTTTAGTCAAGTTTGGTAATTTGTGTTTTCCTAGAAAAAGTCATTGGGGACTCTTATTTCCAATAAACCACTAGAAAACTGGAAATGGTGCAGTGGCTCAAGTGGTAGAGCACTCACCTTGAGCTGAAGAGTGCAGGGACAGTGCCCAGGCCCAGAGTTCAAGCCCCATGACCAGCCAAAAAAAAAAGTCTCATGGACTTTCCTGCCTGGGATGGCTTTGAACTGCCATCCTCAGATCTCAGCCTCCTGAGTAACTAGGATGACAGGTGTGAGGCACCAGCGCCTGGCTTCTGATTCTTGTTCTGTTCTGAACTGGGCTGATTTTCTTAGATTTGCAAGAGGTGTTGCGTCTCTCTTGTTGATTTCTTTGAAGAATCCAGTCTTGGAGGCCATTATCAGTTGTTATTGGTCTTAGGTTTTCTTGTTCCATTTGTGATTTTCCCCTTTTGAACTCCCTCCTCCCGCTCTCTCCTTGCTTTATTTAGTAGCTCTAATGTTTAGGCTAAACATCAACGCTCATTTCACCTGCCTTCACCTTTTGCTTATTGAATGAAACTAAGACACTCAAGAAAATTACTTTTTTCCAGAATCGGGCATTAGCTTACCCTGTAAAAATCGAAGACTTTGCATGTCGTTTTCATTTCCTTGAAACCGTTTCTGATGACAGCTGACTTGGTAAGAATGTATATTCAATGTTGTCTTTAAAAAATAATAACTGTTTTAGAGATTGTTTTACATTAAAAATAAGTACATTTTAGCACACAACACAGAAGGGTCACCCAGAATCCTTGACGCACATGGACTGGGAAGTCTTCCCAGTCTCTTGCTCACATGATTGCTTTGCTGCTATCTTTTTTACAATTCTAAATATGCCAGTTGCCTTTAGCTGACTCCTGTCATCTTCGCTACCTGGGAGGCTGAGATCTGAGGATCACAGTTCAAAGCCAGCCTGGGCAGGAAAATCCCTGAGACTCTTACCTCCAATGAACCACATAAATGGAGCTGTGGCCCAAGTGGTAGAACACCAGCCTTAAACACAAATGCTCAGGGACAGCACCCAGGCCCTGAGTTCAAGTCCCAGGATCAGTGTGCAACACACACATACACACACATTTCTAACTTGATCTTAGCATTTATTCTGTGGGCTTTGTTTGAGACAGTCTTTCTAGGTAAACATTCTAGGCTAGCCTCCAAGCCCTGACCTTCCTTCCCAGCCTCCCGAATGCTGGGATTACAGGCATGTAGCACCATGCCCTGCCTTCCAAAGTCACTTTCTTCCCTGGACATTGCATGTGTGCTTCTTAGGGCTTCTTGCTGCTTTGTTGGGGTTTTTTGGGGGGAGAGTGAGTTTGGGGGGGCCGCTTGTCTGAACGTGGAGATGGTTGAAACGGATGTGGGTTTTCCTTCTGCCCCAGAGGCAAGCAGAGGAACTTCCCCAAAGACAGATTTCATGTAAGGAAACACTGACCTCCCTTCTCCCCGGGAAATGGCAGCGTGGAGATCAGCTGGGAGACTGAGGGGCTCAGCCCTGCGGCCCAGGCCCACCGCTGGGCCCCACCCGGCCCAGCCGCTGGCGCTGGCTCCCCAGCCTGCTCTTCTCCCCTGTGAAGTGGGCCAAGACCAGGGCTTAAAGCACTCGCTGCCTGCTGTCGGGGGCTCCAGGCTCTGCAGAGCAGAGGCCCGGACTCATTACTGTGCCACCATGGCCCCCAGGGGCTGCCGTGGAGCCGGCAATCACCAACACATCCCGAATAGCCAGCCACTGGGTAGAAGCAAGTCAATCCAGAACCTTCCAAACCACCCTCACCCTGGGCCTCAGGAGCCAGCCCTGAAGCCCAGCCCTGGGGGCAGGCAGCCCGACCTTCCCAGCCTAGAGGAGCTCTGGTGCCTCCTCCCTCCTGTTTCCTGCCTGGCCTGCAAGTTCATCCCTGCCCAGTCAGCTAGAGCTGAGGTGTGGAGACAGCCCAAGGGCCCACAAGGGCTGGGTGGATCAAGAAACAATATGTATTTTATACATACAGATAGAGATAGATAACACATAAGCGTATAATCTATTTATAATATATACTTGGTCTATTTTATATGTAATTGCATCCATTATATTTTATATACGCATATTTACATATTGTGCCAGTCAAGGTTTGAACTCAGGGCCTGGGAGCTCCACCCCTTGAGCCACAGCTTCACTTCTGTTGTTTCGGGTAGTTATGGGTTTCACGGTTTCACGGGCTTTCTTACGCAGGCTGACTTTGAACCATGATCTTCAGAGCTCAGCCTCCTGAGTAGCTAAGATTACAGGCGTGATCTACCAGCATCTGGCCTATGTTATTTGTTTTTTATTTGTTGGTGGTGCTGGGAATTGAACTCGGCACCTCATGCTGGCTAGACAGTGCCCTACCACCTCTCCCCCAGCCCTATGCCCTTTATCATAAGGCTTTATTTGCTACTTAGGGTCTCACACACACACACACACACACACACACACACACACACACACACACACACACACCCAGGGAGACCTCAGATCACAATCCTACTTAAGGCTTCTGAGTAGCATTACAGGCGTGAACTACAACACTGAGCTTCTTTGTTAAGATGGGGGCAGGGAGATCTCACAAACTGTGTGTGTCCCATACTTAAACCTCCAGGATGGAAAAGCTGGCCAGCACCTGTCTAGACTGCTTTGAAGGTTAGATTCCAGTGTGTCCAGCATCTGAGACACAGCAGAAGGACTCCATCCACGGCTGCGAACCTCCACCCGTGATCCTCCTCTGGGCCTCTTCCTGTTGCCTCCTGCCCCACCTGCCCTGGGAGAGCCAGGTGTGAGGAGGGTATGGCGAATATGAGATAAAGCAAGGGGCTTGCCTTCCCCGGGCCCCCAGCTTCCAGGAAGGGCCTGGGGTCTTTGACTCCCCTCTGCTCGGTCTCCACCTAGCGGTCGAAGGGAGTAACTGCAGGGCTTAAGGGAATAAAAGGCCAAAGCTGTGGCCCCAGAGGACTCAGGACGCGCCTGGAATGCGTCCCCAGCCGCCCTTGCATCCTGCTCCTCACCACAACCCTGGATGACAACCCTGGGTGTTTTCATCCCGCCAGGCCTTTTCTCCCCACCCTGTGTGGCCAGCGGGGCCCTGGGCAGAGCTGCTTGGCACCTGGCTTGGATTCATAGTTGCATCCAACAGTTCAGATGTGCCACATGGTAATCGTCACCATTCTGGAATCTAGAGACCCAAGGCCAGGGGGCCAGCATGTCAGGTGGCTGGGTAAGAGCGCTCTGATCCTAGCTGTGTCTTGCATAGGCTTTTCTTAGTGGGTACAAGCGGGGAGGAGAGGAAGGAAAGGAGGGAGGGAGAAAGAGGGAGAGGAGGAGAAGGAGAAAGAGGGAGCGGGAGAGAGAAAGAAGAGGGAAGGAGGAAGAGGAGAAGAGGGGGGAGAGAGGGACAGATGGGGAGGAAGGGGAGGGGGAGAGAAGAAGAGGGAGGAGGAAACAGAACTCTGGGTATGCCAGACCCTGTTCCAAGTCCTGAGTATCCCGCTGATAACAAAGCAGACAAGTAGCCAGGTACCAGTGGCTCATACCTGTAGCTCACGCCTGTAATCCTAACTATTCAAGAGGCTGAAGTCTGAGGATCACACTTCAAAGCCATCCTGAAGAAAATCCATGAGACTCTGATCTCCAATTAACCAGAAAAAAAAAAGCCAGAAGTGGAGCTGTGGCTCTGAGTTCAAGCCCCAATGATCGGCATTGAATAAATAAATAAATAAATACCAGAAATATGTGGGCTCTCCTAGACCTATATTCCATAGCCAAGCAATGGATAATAAATGATATGTCATTAAAATGCATAGGGTGTTAGCATAAACATTGAGGAAAAAATTAATCAGGGAAGGGAGAAGGTGACAGGGGAAAGTGACATTTGGATACAGACAAAAGGAGGGGAGGGCTGGCCCCACATGAGTATTCTTGGTGGAGGGAAAGGAAAATGCAGAGCTGTGGGAAGGGACTATGCCTGCTCTTGGGGGGGGGGAGGCAGCTGGTGAGGCGGGGCAGGTGTCAGGGGGGAGAGGAGTAGGGGCTTGGGGTGGGCTAGAGCTGGGGTGCTGGGGGGGCCCTCAGGGTCTGTGGGTGAGCACAGTAAGATCTAGTCTACTGCCCGCTGGCTCTGGTGCTGCAGGGGAAATGGACTAGATGGAGCCAGACTGAGGTTGAGGAGGGCGGAAGCTAGGAGCCATCCTGGAGGGGATTTGGTACAGAGGTGCAGCGATCCATGCATGCTTCTGCCTAGTGCTGGGCTTACAGGAAGCCAGCATGTCTCACACAGCAGCGGCTCCCAGTGCACTCAACAGTGGATCAGTTAGTCTCCATCTAGCTCCCCTGATCGACCATAAACTCTGCTGTCACGAACTGTGTCTGACTCTTTGATTCTGTGTCCAAGCACCCAGCTCAGTGCCCCATGCTCTGTGGACACACAGTATTCAGTGGATGGACAAGGGGCTGGGTGAGTGAGCAGATCGATGGATACATGGCTAGATAGATGGGTGGGTGTATGGATGGATGAAAAAAAGAAAAAGACAAGTATCCACGCTCTCCTGGACCTACATTCCACAGCTGAGAGATGGATACAAATGATATAAGTAATTTAAATGGATGGATGACTGGACAGATGATGAATAGACTGATACATGAATAGATGAATAGATGGATGGACACAAGGATAGGTGATAAATGAATGGATGGATAGACATGGATGGATGGATGGATGGATGAATGGATGGATGGATGGATGGACAGATGACAGATGAATGCTAGATTGATGGATGGATGAACGATGGATGAATGGACATGGATAGATAATGGATGGATGGATGGATGGATGGATGGATGGATGGACATATGGATAAATACATGGATGAATGAATGGATGATAGATTGATGGATGGATGGATGGATGAATGGACAGATGATGGATGAATGGATGGATAGATGGATACATGGATGGATGGACAGCTAGATGGATGGGTGAACATATGGATGGATAGATGGAAACATGGATGGATGAATTGATGAGTGAGTGGATGGATGGATGGATGGATGGATGGATGGATGGATGGACACATGGATGGATGAGTGTGTGTATGTATGTATGTATGTGTGTATGTGTGGATGGATGGATGGATAGACACAGGATGGATGAATTGATGGGTGAGTGGATAGATGTAGGGATGTGTGGATAGATGGATGGATGGATGGATGGACACATGCATGGATGGATGGATGGATGGATGACAGATCATGGGTAGATAAATGTCAGGGATGCTCTCCCCATTTCTCTTGTTCAACTTACAGAGTACACATAGTGAACTGTGAACAATCTGTGGAGTTCAGGATATTCTGGCGAGGCCCTGGAGGGAAGCGTAGTCTCCAAACACTCCACCCTGACTCCTCCTCGTGCACCGAGAGGAAATGCATGTTCACTGGCAAGCATTTGGGCTCACAGGCTCCTGCCACGGGTGTCGTGGACCAAGAAAGTTCACAAGAAACCAAATCCCCTCTGATCTCCACAGACGAAGCCTCTGAAACAATGAACTGTGAATTCTGAGTCTGGCTTCGAGACAGGACCACGAACAGCCCCATTGAGGCCACGGTGCTGCTTCGGGAGTTCGAGGCTGGAATAAGGGGCTGCAGTGAGGTGAGGGGCCCACTGTCCTCAGGAAGACTTCAATGAGCCAAGCGCCCACGGCTCACATCCATAATCCTAGCTACTCAGGAGGCTGAGATCTGAGGATCAAGGTCCAGAGCCAGGCCAGGCAGGAAAGGCCATGAGACTCTTATCTCCAATGAACCACCAGAAAACCGGAAGTGACCCTGTGGCTTAAATGGTAGAATGCTCACCTTGAGCTGAAGAGCTGAGGGACAGCGCCCAGGCCCAGAGTTCAAGCCCCATGACTGACCCCACCCCCCCAAAAAAGACTTCAATGAGGCAGGGATAGGCACCCATCCCCTGTCTCTGTTTCTATGTCTGTGTGTCTGTCTGCCTCACACACAGACACACATTCTGTGCATTTCCCTTGCTTTATACACAGTACTGGCAAAAAGCAAGCAAATGATAATGACGTCTGAGAACTAGCCAAGAAGAAAAAACAGCTGACACAGGAACAGACAAAAAGACCCACACTGGGCTCAGAAATTCAAAGGAGCATCCCACAGCTCATGCCTGTAATCTTTGCTACTCAAGAGGCTAAGATCTGAGGATCAAGGTTCAAAGCCAGCCTGAGCAGGAAAGTCTGTGAGAATCTCATCTCCAATGAAACCACCAAAAAGCCAGAAATAGAGATCTAGTTCAAATGGTGGTGTGCCAGCCTTGAGCACAAAAGAGCTCAGGGACAGCACCCAAGCCCTGAGTTCAAGCACCAGTGCCCATACACATATACACAAAATCGTTTGCTGTCCAAAACAAATACTCTCTTTCAAAATGCAAAACCCAACCGATATGTTCCAATTTGTCTATGTAAAAAAATAAATAAATAACTCTTATAGAAATGTACCAAGAAATATGTAAATAGATACATACTTTCATTCATAAAAATTATGTTATAAATGATTATTTATTGGCTCCAAATACATTCACTAAATTTTATTAAGGAGACAAAGGAAATTGCATTTCTGTTACTCTACTAGACAAGATATCCTGAAGCATGGGGATTCAACACGAAACATTTTTCAAATGATTTTTCAAATCATTTTTCAAATGATTAAGGAGCCAGCACCTAAGACAGAGCTTCCCTGAACCTCAGTAGAAAGTGGGAACACTTCAAACTGACTGAGGTTTTTTGCACTTTTATGGATTCTTGTGTGTGTGTGTGTCCTAGGGCTTGTACTTAGGGTCTGGGCACTGTCTCTGAGCTTTTTCATTTAAAGCTGGTATTCTACCACTTGAGCCACAGATCCACTTTTGGCTTATAGTGGTTAACTGAAAAAGTCTCAGACTTTCCTGCCCAGGCTGACTTTGAAACAGTCTTCAGATCTCAGCCTTCTTAGTCGTTAGGTTTACAGGTGTGATCCACCAGTGTCGGGCTTCAATTTTATTTCTCATGTGTGTGTGTGTGTGTGTGCTTGTGTATGTATGTGAATATATATGCTTTATTTCTTATATATTTTATATATTTATATTTTACATATTTATATTGAATTCTACATTTTCCATATTTCTCTATATATTCTATATATTCCTATATTCAATTTATACCAATAAATATTTCTATACATATTCTATATTACATATTTATTATATACTTTATTTATTTCATATATACATAGATCACCAATTCCACCTCACCTTACCTCCACATAGATTTTGTTTTTTAGTTTTTGTTTTTGTTTTTGTTGGTCATGGGGCCTGAACTCTGGGCCTGGGCACTGTCCCTCAGCTCTTCAGCTCAAGGCTAGTGCTCTACCACTTGAGCCACAGCTCCTCTTCTGGCTTTTTCTGCTTATGTGGTGCTGAGGAATTGAACCCAGGGCCTCATGCATGCAAGGCAAGCACTCTATCACTGAGCCACCTTCCCAGCCCCCACATAGATTTTAATTTACTTTAATGTTGTTTTGGAGGTGACCTACAGTGACGTTACCTTTACATACATCAGATAATAAATACATTTCCTTTCGTGTAGTATCACCTGTTCCCTCATTCCCTCCCATTCCCTCTCCCATCTCCACCCACGAGTTGCATAGTTCATTTTCATCAATGTGCAGTGAGTGGGCTGGGAAGATGGCTCAGTGGTAGAGCACTTGCCTTGCATGCCTGAGGCCCTGGGTTCGATTCCTCAGCACCACATAAGCAAAAAGAAAAAAGCTGGAAGTGGCACTGTGGCTCAAGTGGTAGAGCGCTAACCTTGAGCTGAAGAGCTGAGGGACAGCGCCCAGGCCCAGAGTTCAGGCCCCACGACCGGGCCCAAAAAACAAACAAAACAAAACAAAACAAAAATGTGCAGTGAGCTCTACTGCTGCACTTTTTCACCCTTTTTCCTGATCGTGCCCCTCCCCCCATCCCCTATAGATGTGCACAGGAATACACCATATATACAGAATACAGAGTCATCAGAAAAAAAGAAAAACAAATTAAGAAAAGAGCCCTTTGTTTCCATATCTTTGGAGTTCGTTTCAGTGTGTATATTATTTTTTTTTTTTAAGATTTGTATTCTTTTTTTTATTTTTTTTGGGTCCGGTCATGGGGCCTGAACTCTGGGCCTGGGCGCTGTCCCTCAGCTCTTCAGCTCAAGGCTAGCACTCTACCACTTGAGCCACAGCGCCACTTCCGGCTTTTTTTCTTTTTGCTTATGTGGTGCTGAGGAATCGAACCCAGGGCCTCTGGCATGCAAGGCAAGTGCTCTACCACTGAGCCACCTTCCCAGCCCCCTATTATTTTATATACATATAAAGAGGTGCTTGGGTATTGCACCTTTGTGATTCTCTCCTATGACTAGCCTCTTTTTGTCTCACTGTATCTAGAATCCTGTGTAATTTGTCATGTCCCAGTGCGTTTTAGATCTAACTTCTATCAGAGAGAGCATGAGCCATTTGCCTATCTGAACTTGGTTTAGTTCATTTAACATGATTTGTTCTAGGTCCATCCATTTCCCTGCAGATGACATTATTATTTCTAGTGGCTGTATAAGATCCCTTTGTATATAGGTACCACATTTTGGGGGTCCACTCATCTATTGTGGAGCATCTGAGCTGTTTCCGTATCTTGGCTATTTGAGTAGAATAGTGCAGCAATGAACATGGGTGTGCAGGTGTCCTCACTCCTGCAGCTCATGCTGCTCAGGGTAGATGCTTAGGAGTGATATGACTGGATTATAAGGAAGCTCCAGGCTTAGTTTTCTGAGGAACCCCCAGGCTACAGTCCAGAGTGGTTGTACTAGATTGCATTCCCACCAGCAGTGCGGTAAGGTTCCCTCTTCCCCACACCCCCACCAGCAAGTGTTGCCATCAGAATTCCAAATATTCAGTCTACCTAGGGTAAGAGGGTATCTCAGGGTTGTTTTGATTTGTATTTCCTTTAAAGCCAGGGATGATGAGCATTTCCTCATGTCTTTCTGTGCCATTCTTACCTCTTCTTCTGTAAAGTCTCTTTTTAGCTCCCTTGCCCATTTAGCAATTGGTGTCTTAAGTTTGGGGAGGGGTTAGTTTCTTGAGCTCCTTGTATAGATTGGATGTTAGGCCTTTCCCAATTGGTTGGCTGTCTTTCTAAGTTAGTAACTATGTCCTTAACTGTGCAGAAACTTTATTTCAAGGTGGTGCCATTTGTTGAATCTCTCTCCTATCTGTTGTGCTCCTGGGACTCTACTCAGGAAATTCCTGCCAGTGCCTCTAAGTCCTAATGTCTCTCACACTTTGTCTTGTAGTAGTTTCAATTTGGGGTCTGATGTTGAGGTCTTTGATCCACTTTGATGTTAGTGCCTGGTGACAAGCTGAGATCCACTTTTAGCTTTTTTGCATGTGGCTGCCCAATTTTCCCAGCACCAATTGTTGAATAGGCTCTGTTTTCTTCCCACTGTATGTCTTTGGCTCTTTTGTCGAATTATCAGATGACTAAACATGGTTTTATTTCTGGGTCTTCTAATCTGTTTCCATTGGTCTTTGGGTCTATTTTGTGCCACATCAAGTTGTTTCCGTTATTATGGCTCTGTAGTAGGGCTTGAAATCTGGTCTTGTGATACCACCTGCATTGCTTTTTTTTTTAATTTGTTTTTTGTTTTGTTTTGGCCGAGAATTGCTTTGGCTATTCTAGGTCTTTTGTGTTCCATGTTAATTTTTGGATTGTTTTCTCTATCTTGGTAAAGCATGTCATTGGGATTTTGAAGGGGACTGCATTGAATTTATCTATCATTTTTGGCAGTATGGCCATTTTCACAATATTGATTTTACATCCATCAACATGGAAGGTCTTCCCATTTCCTGGTGTCCTCTTTGACTTCTTTCTTTAGATTTTTATAGTTTTCACTATATAGATCTTTTACATCTTTGGTTGGATCAATTCCTAGGTATTTTATTGTTTGGGAGCTATCGCAAATGGGATTTTCTTGATTTCCCTTTCTGCTTGTATGTTGCTGGCATACAGAAAGGCTTTTGTGGATTAATTGTGGATCCTGCTACTTTGCTGACGTGATTAGCTCTAGGAGTTTGGGGTTGGTGTTATTTTGGAGCTCCTTTCAATATATTATGTCATCTGCAAATAGGGATAGTTTAATTTTTCTTTCCCCATATGAATCCCTTTAATGTCCTTTTCTTGCCTTATTGCTCTGGCTAAAAATTCCAGAACTATATAGAGGAGTTGAAGAGGAGTGGAGAGAGTGGGCATCCTTGCCTTGTTCCTGATTTTAGGAGGAATGGTTTTAGTTTTTCCCCATTGAGTATGATGGTGGCTGTTGGTCTATCATATATAGCCTTTATTATTTTAAGGAATGTTCCTTTCATTCCTAGTTTCTCCAGGGCTTTTAACATGTATGGATGTTGTATTTTGTTGAAGGCTTTTTCTGCATCTGGTTCTTGACCTTGGCTCTGTTGATGTGGTGAAGTACATTTATTGATTTGTGTATGCTAAACCAGCCTTGCATCTGTAGGATGAAGCCTACTTGGTCATAATGTATGATTCTTTTTGTTTCTGGATTCTGTTGGCTAATATTTTATTGAAGAGCTTTGCATCTGTGTTCATCAGAGAAATCAGTTCTCTTTTTTTCTGTTGGATCTTTGCCTGGTTTGGAGATGAGTGTGATTGATATTGGCTTCATAGAATGAGTTTAGGATTGCTCCCTCTGCTTCTATTTCACAGAAAAGCTTGAGAGGTGTTGGTATTACTTCATCTTTAAAAGTCTTACAGGGCTGGGAAGTTGGTTCAGTGGTAGAGTGCTTGCCTCACATGCATGAGGCCCTGGGTTCGATTCCTCAGCACCACACAAGCAGAAAAAAGCTAGAAGTGGTGCTGTGGCTCAAGTGGTAGGGTGCTAGCCTTGAGCTGAAGAGCTGAGGGACAGCGCCCAGGCCCAGAGTTCAGGCCCCACGACCGACAAAATAATAAAATAATAAAATAAAAAGTCTTACAGAATTCCACAGTGAATCCATCTGGACCTGGATTTTTCCTTGTTGGAAGCCTTCTGATTAATTCCTCTATATTGGCTTGTTTGGCTGGTTTATATCTTCTTGGTTCCATTTATATGTTTCTAAAAATTCATCCATTTCTGCTAGGTTTTCCTTCTTTATTGAGTATGGGTATTAAAGTAGTACTTGATAATCATTTGGATTTCCCGGATGTTTGTTATGTTTCCTGTGGCATCTCTGATCTTGTTGATGTGCATTTCCTCTCTTCTTTTTTTCATTAATCTTCCAAGTGGTCTGTCAATTTTATTAATTCCCCCCCCCAAAGAGCTTTTTGTTTCATTGATTTTTTATGTAGTTTTTTAGTTTCTATTTTGCTGCTTTCTGCCCTAATCTTTGCTATCTCTCTCCATCTGTAGTTTTAGATTTGATTTTTTTGAGCAGTTTTAATTCCATCATGAAGTTATTTACTTAAGCTGGTTCTGTTTCCTTTATGTGTGTGCTGAGGGCTCTGAACCTTCCCTCAGCGCTGCTTTTGCTGTATCTCAGAGGTTCCATTGCTATGTGTTTTTATTTTCATTGAATTGTAAGAACTTTCTAAATTCTTCCTTAATTCCTCTGTGACCCAGGTGTTTTTCAGTAGTGTGTTATTCAGCCTCCATGTATTTGAGTGATTTCTGCAGTATGCTTTGTTGTTGAGTCCACTGTGATCTAATAGGTTATAAGAAATTATGCCAATCCTCTTGTATTTGCTTAGGTTCTTTGTGTGTACTGTGAGATATGATCTATTTTGGAGAATGCTCCATGGGCTGCTGAGAATGTGAGTTGGGTTGTTGTTGGGTGGAAAACTCTGTAGATGCCAAGTTAGTCCATTTAGATTATGGTGTCATTTAGTTCACAGGGTTCCTTATCTTTTTTTTCAGTTGACCTGTCCTTTGGTGAGAGCAGGGTATTAAAATCTCCCATTATTATTGTGTTTGCATCTGTCTTGTTCCCCAAGTCTGAAAGTATTTAATGGATTTAGGTGCTCCATTATTTGGTGCATAGATATTGATCACTGTGATTTCCTGTTCATGGATCATTCCCTTTATTAATATGTAATGACCTTCCTTGTCTCTTCATACTGATTTTTATGAAAAATCTATTTTATCAGATATCAATATGGCTACTCCTGCCTTCTTGTAGGGTGCATTTGCATGAAAGATCTTTTTCCATCCCTTCATGCAGAGTTTGTTTTTAATCTTTGACTGTGAGGTGGGTCTCTTGGAGACAACAAATGGGTAGATCTTTTTTTTTTTAATCCAATCTGCTGTTCTTTTTCTTTTGATTATGGAATTGAGTCAGTTAATGTTTCAGGTTATCATAGAGAGATGGGTCAGGTTTCCTACTATTTTCTTGATTTCCTATATTTTGCTTCTTTCCTCTTCCTATACTTGCTAAATTGGTGGTCTAGTGATTTTTGTCTGATGTGTTTCCTTGATTGCTTTCTTCGCATTGTATATCTCCCCTTAGTATTTTTGGTAGTGCTGGTTTAGTGTTCATGAATTCCTTTAACTTTTGTCATGAAAGGTTTTAGTTTCACCATCGAATGGGTACACCAGCTGGGTACACCAACTTACATTGGCAGTTGTTGATCTTCAGTACTTGGATTTATACCATTCGAAGCTCTCCTTGCATTGAGGCTTTGTGTGGAGAGGTCTGCAGTGATTCTGGTTTTCTTTCCATTGTAATATGGCTCCTTCTTTGATTTTACAGCATTTAAAATCAATTCCTTGCTTTTCAAGTCTAATGTTTTTGCTACGATGTATCAAGAAATGTTTCTTCTTGGATCCTGTCTACTATGGGTGCTATATGCTCCCGTTAGGTGGGTGAGATTTCATCTCTTAAGATTGGGGAAGTTCTCTATTATTTTACTGAGCAGGTTTCGATGCTATCCAATTCTTCCTTCCCCCTTGTCGATCCCATAATTTTGATCCCAAATTTTGCATAAATTTGATCTCTTAGCTGAATGCCATTCCTTGGATTTCTCTTGGTAGGTTCTGTGTGTTTTCTCCATACTTTTGACTTTTTGTTCTAGCTCCTCTGTTTTATTCTCCACTCCTGATATTCTATTTCCCATTTTACTTATTCTGTTACCTATGGATTCCACTATGGTTTGCATTGTGGAAAGTGAATCTTCTAGGCTTCTGGAATCAGTTCTTACAGTATTAATTTCATCTTTTAATGAGGTGTATATCGTGTCTATGTGTATCTCTGGATCTTTTTGGAGGTCTTGCATTTTTTCATTTCTTCTTTGTACTCTTGAAATGGTTTTGCATCTCCCTTTTTAATTCCTTGGCCATTTTTGTCATCACTTCTTTCATGATTCTTTTATCCTCCATCTCTTTTTCACTGTCATAGGGTCCTTCCCTGGACTGATGTTGGGTTTTGGATTTGGTTTGTCTTGACTGTTCATAAATCTTGTCATCTTCCATTGTGATTTACACATTTGGGTTCAGGGACTGTCAGGGCCGTGGCCTGTTCATGCCTTACAGATCGCAACCGTGCTTGGCCCAGGCTAGCTCACACTGGGTAGACTAGCCCACACTGGGTCCCTGGGCTAGCCCAAGCCTGTGCGTGCACTAGGCCCCAGGCTAGCTGAAAGGAGCTCAGTCCAGTCTGCAGTGGGGGATGGGAAGGTTGGATTTGGGCCTTTGGGATAGCCTTGTGCTTCAGAAGGGATGGGCTCCCATGGGTGAGCAGGAGTTTGTTTGAGCTTTGGCCCTGGGTTGGTTCTTGTCCCCCAGGCAGCTAGCAGCTGGCCTCTAGCTTGTGCACAAATGTATGCACCTTTTGCAGCTCAGGACGAGGGAGTGATCCTCCAGCAGCTGGGCTTAGACCTGCCTGCTGTGGAGGGCTGAGGAGACTGACGTCAGGTCTCCAGGTTGGGTTTGAGGCTTCAGAAGGGGGCGGGCTTCTGCAGGTGCATGGACTTTTCTCTGTGTTGTTTTCAAACAGGCCTGGCTTCCCTGTCAATACCCAAGGCTGTGATGGATGCAGAGTCATTGCGTCCACCCAGTGTGAGTCCCACTGGCCTCACACCGGAAGCCAACAGGTGGGGTGGGAGGGACAAAGGAGGGCTTTGGTTTCTTTGTCCTCTTCAAGCATGGTGTCCCTTCTTGGGTGGGAGGGAGGTGTCCTGGCCAACCTGTGTGGCTCACCATCAGTTCTGGTCTCCCATGGGCGGGATCCCTGTCAGGATACTCACTGATCCTGGAATTGGCTGTGGGCTGAGCAGTGGCACCACGGGAACTCTCTGGGTCTGGGTGTCGTGGTGGCTCACTGCTGGTCTCTGCTCTCTCTGTGCTGTCGGGGTCTGGTGCTGGGGGCATTTTATGCATCTGGACACTGCAGTGCTCTGGTCGGAGTCCTGGGCAGCCATGGGCTGCTTTCACGGATTAGCCACATTGCAGAGCAGAATGAGGAAGAGTTCTTTGTGATTTCCCCTCCTTATGTACACAAGTTATTAGTTGTTGCTTTTTTTTCTTCCATTCCTGTGATTCTCTGCTTGTTTATATATTTGTTGTCGTCGATCTCTAGGGGAAAAGTGCATGTTAAGACCCCAAATCTCTGTTTGGTGAGAGAGAGCTGGGGTGATTCCCTGTTGTTTCATCGCCATCTTCTCCCCGTTGCCTCCACAGAGATGATTCATTGCGACTTTTAAATGTTTCCTCCCCGTGGAAAATGGCAGAATGTTTCGTGCACTCTGCAGAGGCCCTGGCAGGCGCCTCTGGGCTGGGGCAATGTTATTGGAGGGCCTCGTTTCGCTCAGTCCCTCTCCTTCCTTCCCCACTCCTGGGTGACCAAGCTTGCAGGTCCACCAGCTCACCTCCTGCGCTCACTTTACTAAGTAGACGCTGGGCTGGGAAGGTGGCTCAGTGGTAGAGCACTTGCCTTGCATGCATGAGGCCCTGGGTTCGATTCCTCAGCACCACATAAGAAAAAAAAGGCCAGAAGTGGCACTGTGACTCAAGTGGTAGAGTGCTAGCCTTGAGCTGAAGAGCTGAGGGACAGTGCCCAGGCCCAGAGTGCGGGCCCCATGACTGAACCCAAAAACATAAAAAACAAACTAAGTAGACGCTGAGGGCCCCTTATGTGAGGTGTTTGGGACTAGATGCATGCCAGAACTTTTCCAGTTGAGAATCCCTAACCTGAAAAAGCAAAACCTATGAAGTTTTGGATTCAAAAAGCTTCACATGTCAGCCAGTCGTGCTGATGGCTCACACCTGTACTCCTAGCTGCCCAGAAGGCTGAGATTTGAGGATCACAGTTCAAAAGCCTGCCTGGGCAGGAAGCTCCATGAAACACTCATCTCTAACAAAATACTCAGAAAAGGCCAGAAGTAGCCCTGTGGCTCAAGTAGTAAAGCACTAGCCTTGAGCAGAAAAAGCTCAGAGATAGTGCCTAGGCTCTGAGTTCAAGCCCCAGGACTGACAAAAACAAAAAACAGGTAGAACTTTACTAATTTTACCACAGCCACGGTTCCATTATAACACACCAATACAATGCACAATATTTTTTTTCTGTTTTGTTGTTGTTGTTGTTTTGGTCATCTTTGAGCTTTTTTTTTTGCCGGTCATGGGGCCTGAACTCTGGGCCTGGGTGCTGTCCCTCAGCTCTTCAGCTCAAGGCTAATGCTCTACCACTTGAGCCATAGCACCACTTCTGGATTTTTCTGCTTATGTGGTACTGAGGAATCGAACCCAGGGCCTCATGCATGCAAAGCAAGCACTCTACCACTGAGCCACCTTCCCAGCCCATCTCTGAGCTTTTTTGTTCAAGGCTAGTACTCTAACACTTGGAGCCACAGCACTTCTTCCAGCTTTCAGGTGGTTAATTGGAGCTGTCTCATGGAATTGCCCAGGCTGGCTTTGAACCACGATCCTCAGATCTCAGTCTCCTGAGTAGCTAGGATGACAGGAGTGAACCACAAGCACCTGGCTACAATGCACAATATTTTTCTCCTGCATTCAAATTTCCTATTTGTAAGAATTTGTTCAAGGCTGGGTATGATAGTGCACACCTGTAATCCCAGCACTCAGGAGGCTGAAGCAGGAAGATTGAAAGATTCAGGGCAGGACGGTCTACACAGCAAGGCCTCTTCTTTATTTCTTCGCATCAGGGTCCAACAGAGGCTCGCATGTTGCTATGCGCTTGAATCTGTAAGCCACCTCCGTCTCCACCCATTTCTCCTCCCTCCTGGCAAGTCCTTGCTAAAGAAACTAGGTCATTTGTCTGTGAAGATTTTTCACAGCCTAGAGTTTGCAGCCTTACTTTAAATAACAAAAACAACAGGGGCTGGGAAGTTGGCTCAGTGGTAGAGTGCTTGCCTTGCATGCATGAGGCCTTGGGTTCCATTCCTCAGCACCACATAAAGCAGTAAATAAATAAATAAACAAACCTGGAGCCCCTATCCACCCATCAAACGGAAGTCTGGTAAATTAGTTCACTCATTCATAAAAGTTCTGGTTGAATTACATCAACCAGAAACTTGCAACCACTCTGTGGAGAACTTTGTGCCAGATTCTATCCTGTTACAAATGTCACAGTGAGCAACACAGCCTTCCATCTTCCTGGAGTCTGTGTTTTAGAGGAGGAGTAGAGTCTGAGGAGGTGGAGAACATAAAAGCTGCCGTTTCAAATAAGAGAATGAGAAGGCAACACACACAAGAAAGACAGGATGAGATGACCTAAAAGCCCTGACCAAGGTGAGCTAGCAAACAATGCCAGTAACGTGAGGAGCGGGAAAGAGAATCCAAGGCAGAAGACACAGGCAATGCAAAGGTCCTGTGGCAGGAGTGTGTAGGATATGTTTAAAGGACAGTGTGAGAGGTGATGTGGCTGGAAGAGGTAAAGAGGGAGAAGGGGAGGAAGAAGAGTGTGATGCAGCGCGAGAGGGCCCCAAGTCCAGGCCCATGCTCTGGGCCTGGAAGGCATCATGAGATGCCAGCCCCCACTCTCAGTGATGGAGCTGAGCAGGGGCGCCATCTAGTGATGGTGTCACATGAATAAAAGAGAGACATAACCCCCTCGTGGCTCCACCCCATCTTCATCCAGTACAAACTGTGCCTGGGAGGGACAGAGAAGTTGGAGTGTGAGTGAACTAACTCTCCAGCACCCTATCAGGTCTGACCCACAATGCTACATGTGGATGAGGAGGAAACTCCAAGGGCCCAAACCCATCCCACTGAAGCACAATACAAAGAGATCACGAATGGAGGCACTGACCAGAATGGCCCCCAGAAAGCTCAGCTATGTGGGGGGACCCCAACTCCCTGTGCTCCAAACTGAGAGTTAGTGTTACTTTATTAAAGTGACCCCCTAAAGCAGGGGTCAGATACCCACAGCTTACAAACCAAACTCTCGTCTACTGCCTGGTTGTACAAATAAAGTTTTATTGACTCATGACCCATTGCCGTGTGTGTGTGTGTGTGTGTGTGTGTGTGTGTGTGTGTGTGTGCATGCATATGTGCACGCGCACATGCATGGGCATGTGCCAGTCCTGGGACTTTTACTCTAGGCCTGGGCACAGTCCTTGAGCTTTTGAGCTCAAGGCTAGTAGCTCTACCATTTGAGCCACAGCATCACTTCTGGCTTTTTGGAAATTTCATTGAAGAGAAGAGTTTCATGAACTTTCCTGCCAGAGCTGTCTTTGAATTGCAATCCTTAAATCTCAGCCTCCTAAATAGCAAAAATTACAGGCGTGAGTCACCAGCGCTGGGCTTTCTTAATTGTAATATTTGTAATAATTTGTGTCATTTCTTCATGCTAGAGCTAGTGAGACTATTGGATCCCAGCTTTAGAATGAGTCCTGCCTGGAGCTTTGCAGTAAACAGCCTACTGTGTGCTCGGTGTTGTGGTCATTGAGATCACAGGCACAAGAAATATAAAGAAACTATGTGGACATGGGATTTGCATCAGCTGCCACTTCTGATTAGTCAAGGCCCACCCTGACATTTGAAACGGTGGGCATCGAGGTTGTGGGAAGAGTGGTAGGCCCGGCTGCTGACAGTAAATGCTGCCACACGTGTGTGACTCCCTCAAGTTTGCTAGAGATGCCCATAGCTCTGTTCTTACTCCCCGGGATGTGACATAAATAAAATTGCAGGCTGGTGTGGCTCAAGTGGTAGAGCACCAGCCTTGAGCAAAAAATGCCAAGCGAGAACATGAACCCCTGAACTCAAACCCCAGGACCAGCACCTCCACCAACAACAAAAAACGCTGTTTGGCTGGTGCCAGTGGCTCAGGCCTGTAATCCTAACTACTCAGGAGGCTGAGTCTGAGGATCGCAGTTCAAAGCCAGCCAGAGTAGACAAATCTCATCAAAAAGCTGAAAGAAGAGCTGTGGTTCAGGTGGTAGAGAGCTAGCCTTGAGCATAATAGCTAAGCCAGCAATGGATCGTCTTCTCTGCATGCCAGGGCCAGCAGGGCCCCTCCCACCAGCACTGGCTGCTGGCCAATGGCCTGTGCCTCACTGCCATCCCCAAGGCTGGGGCGGAGCCTGTGATCCAACCTTCAACTGATCATCTTTCTCCAAAGCCTGCTGCCCACCACCTTGCTTCACTCTGTTTAATTATTCATCTACTACTCATTTTTTTAAAACTAATGGGGCTAAACTCCAGTTTGAAACCTGGTATTTTTTCTTATTATTCTTCCTCTCCCTGATTCCTTTGCCCCGCCTGTGTATCCTGGGCATTTGTCTGGAATAAAAACAACAGAATACATTGCATTTTCCAACCAATTTCCACATTCTAAAAGACACTAAATCAAGTGCCAGTGGCTCGTGCCTGTCATCCTAAATTACTCAGGAGGCTGAGATCTGAGAAGCTGAAGCCTGAGAATTGTAGTATGAAGCCAATCCAGGAAGACAAGTCAAAGAGATTCTCATATCCAATTAATCAGCCAAAAGCTGGAAGTGGAGGTATGGACCAAGTCGTAAAGCTCCAACCTTGAGTGAAAAAAGCTGAGAGAGACTCTGGTATTCAGGAAAGAAAAAAAAATTAAAGGTGCTAGGGAAATACTATCTCAACCAATAAATTAGGCATGGTAGAGTACACCTGTAATCCCAGGATGGCAAATGCCAGGAAGGAGGATCACTGTCCAATGATGGCTTGAATAAAAAGTATGAGAGCCTATCTGGAAACCAGCGAAAGCAGAAAGGGCTGGAGGTATGGCTTGCTGTGCTGGGATATAAGAAAGAAACATGCTGGGCCACTGGGATGTGACAGGGAGGAGGACTTTTCAAGATTCCATTGAAGAAGCAAGCCAGGGTCAGCTCACGCAGGATCTCCGTAGCCATGGTAACGAGGAGGCGTAAGCAACAGAATGACCCATTGGATTTATGTTTTCTAAAGGCCAGAGGCTCCGGCTGCTCAGAAGGAAACAGACCAACCACAGACGGGGGCTGCAAACCAGGCAAGAGACAAGGCCAGCCCCTCCCAGCATGGGGGCCACGGACAGCAGGAGCAGTGGACAGACTCCCCATCCATTGGTGATAAATGGGAAGTTCAGAAAAGAATGAAAACAGACTCTGCACACAGCACCAGGGCCTCAAATAAGAATTGAAAGGGGGGCTGGAAGGTGGCTCAGTGGTAGAGTGCTTGCCTTGCACGCATGAGACAGGTTACATTCCTCAGCACCACATAAGCAGAAAAAGCTGGAAGTGGCGCTGTGGCTCAAGTGGTAGAGCGCTAGCCTTGAGCTGAAGAGCTGAGGGACAGTGCCCAGGCCCAGAGTTCAGGCTCCACAACCAACCAAAAAAAGAATTGAAAAGAGGGGAGCCAGGCACCAGTGGCTCACACCTGTTGTCCTAGCTACTCAGGAGGCTGAGATCTGAGGACTAAGGTTCAAAGCCAGCCAGAGCAGGAAAATCCATGAGACTTATCTCCAATGAACCAGGAGAAAACCAGAAGTGGCGCTGAGGCTCAAAGTGGTAGAGCACTCGCTTTGAGAGCAAAAGCTCAGAGACAGCTCCCAGGCCCTGAGTTCAAGTCCCACAACCAGCAAAAAGAAAAAAAAAGTAGAATTGAAAAGGGGTGAGAGGACTGAGAACTCCATTTGGGAGGCATTCAAGTTGGGGTGTCTGTTAACAAATGAGGAAGCAGATGTGTGCTCAGAGGCCAGGGCAGGAGCAGGGGAGGGGAGAAAGGGAAGGAGGGGAGGGGGGAGAGGGGAAGGGAGGCGCTGGTGGCTCACACTTATAATTCTAGCTGTTAAGGAGGCTGAGAATTGAAGTTGAAAGCCTCTTTCTTTCCCCTCCCCTGTCTTCCTCCTTCCTCCTCTCCCCTACAGGATTTGTCTCCCTGGGCTGACGTTAACACATTGATGCTCAGATTTCAACCTTCCCCAGTGGCTAGAATTGTAAGCATGAGTCTTCAAGGCCTCCCTTCCCTCTCTTCCTCTCCCCTCTCTCCTTCTCTCCCCTCCCCTGCCCCAGCCCTGGCCTCTGAGCACACATCTAGGAAGAGATGGGGACACATGGGGCCGAGAAGCAGATCCAAGCAGAATGGGGTGACGAGGCTCTGGTAGCACATTACGCCTTCTAGAACGTGTGGCCATGAAGTTAAGGGGACTCAATGTCCCCACGAGTGTGAGTTCCTCCTGTAATACTCCATGCTAGGGATTCCCCTAGATTAAGACAGGGACACAGAGGAAGTGTGTGATCATACGGCAGATGCAGAGTCTAGATCAGAAAGACAATAGGAAAGCCTCAAAGAAGCTTGGCAAAACTTCAACTAGATCCTCATATGGCCAGAACATATATCATTTTTAAAAGAAGCATATTAGTGTGTGTGTGTGTGTGTGTGTGTGTATGAGAGAGAGAGAGAGAGAGAGAGAGAGAGAGAGAGAGAGAGAGAGAGAGAGAGGACTTTGAACTCAGGATCTTGGCGCTGTCCCTGAGCTTTTGTGCTCAAGACTAGCACTCTACCACTTCCAGCTTTTTGGAGGTTAACTGGAAATAAGAGTCTCACCGACTCAACAGCTTTTTGGAGGTTAACTGGAAATAAGAGTCTCACAGCTCAGTTGGCTTGGAACCAAGAAGCTAGGATTATAGGCGTGAGCCACCAGCATCTGACTAAAAATCATTTTTAACTGCTTTAAACTCGGGGAATTGCATTTGCTAGGTAAATGCTCTACCACTTGAGCCACACCACTACCCTTTTTCCTTTCATTATTTCTTTCAGCTAGGTTCTTGTGCTTTTGCCGAGGTAAGCATGGAACTGTGATTCTCCTACTAAGACCCCTTACTTACCTGGGATAACAGGTGTGAACCACCACACTTAATGCAGTGGTTGAGATGACGTTTCACTACCTACCATTTTGCACCATTTGCCCAGGCTAGCTTCAAACCCTGATCATCCTGATCTCCTTCTCCTGAGTAGCTGAAATGACAGGCATGCGCTACCATGCCCCGATTATTTTGCATTTCTTCATATGGATACCAAATGCTTGTAAATGACTGAGGTGGCTTGTGTTGTATTTGTTTTGGAAAGGGCAGACTAATGGCTACACTGCAGCTTCTAGGAGTTAACCAAGTAATGTGCTGGGAGTGGAGAGAGGCCTAGTTCCTCCTGGACTTCTAGAAGCAGGTAGGTAAACAAAGGCAGCCAGGGGGCTGAGCACCAGGAGCAATGGTTCAGAAGCAAGGTGCCAGTGTCCAGACACCTGCCACTACCATGGACTGTGAGCAGTACTTAATAACTGCCATTAGGCCTGATTTGACAAGGAGTAATTATCACCACAAGAAGCAGTGGGAGTCATTCGGACATGCAGGCCCTGGTTATTGTGAAGATGCTTTAAGAAAACTGCATGAAGTGGAGGTGTGGCTCAAGTGCTAGAGCACCAGCCTTGAGCAGAAAAGCCAAGTAAAAGTGTGAGGATCTGAGTTCAAGTCCCAGTGTTGGCACAAAAGGAGGAGGAGGAAGGGGGCTGGGAAGGTGGCTCAGTGGTAGAATGCTTGTCTTGCATGTATGAGGCCCTGGGTTCGATTCCTCAGCACCACATAAGCAGAAAAAGCTGGAAGTGGAGTTTAGGCCCCACAACCAAAAAAAAAAAAAGAGTCTTGGGCTGGGAAGGTGGCTCAGTGGTAGAGCGCTTGCCTTGCATGCCTGAGGCCCTGGGTTCAATTCCTCAGCACCACATAAGCAAAAAGAAAAAAGCCAGAAGTGGTGCTGTGGCTCAAGTGGTAGAGCGCTAGCCTTGAGCTGAAGAGCTGAGGGACAGCACCCAGGCCCAGAGTTCAGGCCCCACGACCAGACCCCCCCCAAAAAAAAAGAAATGCCACAGAAAAGGAGGAGGAGGAAGAGCAAGAGGAAGAAGGGAGGAGGAGAAAGAGAGGAGGAAGAGGAAGAAGAAGAAGGAAGGGAAGGGGAAGTGGAGGAGAAGGAAGAAGGAGGAGAAGAGGAAGAGAAAGAGAAGGAAGAAGGAGGAGGAGGAGAAGGGGGAAGAAAGAGGAAGAGAAGGAGGAGGACAAGGAAGAGGAGGAGGAGGAAGAGTAGAAGGAGGAGGAGGAAAAGGAGGAGGAGAAGGAGGAGGCAGCAGCCAAGAAAGCTGAAATCTGGAAGTCCACAGCAATGCTGCAGCAAAATTGCATCCTACCCAAGAACTAAGCTTGTGTATGGGGAGGAGCTTCCATTTCTTCCCATTTTTGTTCCATCTGCGCTGTAGGCCAATTGGATGGTTCCTCCCACATTGAAGGCAATCATTCTACCCACAGTTGCTGTCCTACATGCCAATCATCTCTGGAAACACCCTCACAGGCTCACCCAATAGTGTACTTTACCGAGTTCCTAGTTGCCTGTCAATGCTGTCAGTGGATAGGATTAACCACCACAGCCAGGTACTACCAGTGGCTCACGCCTGTCATCCTAACTACTCAGAAGGCTGAGATTTGAGGATCGAGGATCCAAGCTAGCCTTGGCAGGAAAGTCCATGAGACTCTTCTCTCTTGAGACTTATTTGATATTCTTATTTGAGCTGTTGCTCAAAGGGTAGCGCACTAGCCTTGAGCAAAAAAGCCAAGTGACTATGAGGCCCTAAATTCAATCCCATAGTGCTGGGCATCTACTCACCCAGGACTCCTCCTGACTGTCATGGAAGCCTCACCCCGGACCTTATTTCAAAGTACAGGACTGCCAGCGTCAGGAGGACACCCCTACTGTGACACCTGCCAAGCAGGACAGTTCGGACAAGAAAACCCCCAACAGGACTCGACAAAGAAATTCCAAAGAATGAGTCTTGATCTTTCTTAACACTCATGACTCAGTTTCCTAACAGTACCCAGGCGTGCGCACACACACACACACACCACACACACATACCCAGAGCAAGGCAGAAACAATTGTTTCCGATTGACTACATGGACAGATGCTACCTATATTCTTCAAGCCCCCTCTGTAAGAGGCAAAGAAGATGCGACCCAGAGACAGACAGCATTGCAGGACGGGGATCTCAAGCCGAGGGTTGTTGAGGTCTGTGACAAGCCCCAGAGGAGCCCCAGAGGAGACAGCAGTGTCCCCAGGAGCTCTCCTAATTCCCAGGCTTACAGGCTGAGCAAGCCACAGGGTCATTATGTAAATTAAATGTCCCCAGGCCTCAGTAGCCTGGGGGCACAAATGAGGTCACATTGACATTTGCTGGTAATTTGCTAGCTCAGATCCCTGCTTACTGACTTACAGCACAGAATAAGTTCCTGAAACAGAGGAACCGAAATTCATCTCTCTCAGGGGAACCTCCCGGAAATGGATGCTCTGCTCCATACTGTCATTACGGCGCCCGGTTCCTTTGACCTCAGTACGCCACTTCCCTAGAGAACACACACACAGGTCTCACCCACATCAGAGTTCAAGTCCACCGTCCATGACCAGAGACAATGACAGCCAAGTAGATACCAAGCCAGAATCTTTGAGTAAATAACCCACTGCTGTGTGTGGCATGCAGAAGATGGCCATACTAGCTACAAAGGATGCTGGGAAATGAAGATGCCTGAACAATCTACATTGTCCTTGTTATCGCTTAGATATGAAGTGCCCCCTCACTCCCCCAAAGGAGTGGGGGGGGGTCATGTATTAAATGTTTGGTCTCCACCCAGTGGCACAATTTTTTGGAAGGTTCTGGAAATGTTCAAAGGGGCCTGCAGGAAGGAGATCACCTGGCCCCTCTCATTCTCTCTGTCCCCCATGTACCCTCAGTTCCTCTACTTCCTGTCTACTATGCTGTGAGTTGCTCTGCCTGGCCATTTAGTCCTGCCTCTCTGTGGCTATCTCCAGGACTCAGTCACACTGATGTAGAATTTAAAAAACATAGCCCCCAGTCGGCCCGATTCCTGGCCCGTTCTGAGGCTCAGGCCACCACTGTCAGCATGTATTAGGTCATAATGTAACCATGATTAAACACAGGGAACCAGCTCAGGGGTATCAGAGAGGAGCCCCTCAGCCTTGTATGTCCCCACCCCTGAGCAGTCCTGAAGAGGCCATCTTGCCAGACCCTCTGACCAAGTGTCCCCCTACAGATGCAGAGTGGAGAGGCAGGGATTTGGGGGGCGAAGGGGGGGGTCAAACAACCCGGATAGTGGTGTGGAAGTGTGAGAGTCTGGGAAGAAGCCATTGTCCACTTGCCTAGATTTTTAGGGTGATGCCACCAGTGAATCCGTGGAGGGGAGCAGCCTCTGGGCCTGCCAGTCTGTCTGGACACCTGCAAAGCAGGGAGAGCAAAGAAGGAAGTGCATTAACCACCCGGGATCATTACCTCCTGCTCCCCAGGGGGGCAATCAAGAGTCTGAACTTTGCGTTTTGTAGGTCTCTTTCCGGACCGTCTCTGAGGGCTCCAAGGCAGGGCTCAGGAAAGTAGAAAGACAGGCACCTCTTCCAAGCAGAAGAATCTGGAAGCTGGTAGTTGGAAGAATCACAGAGGCTGCTATTTATGGCCTGCACCATCTGTGTAGATTGGGGAAATGGAGGCAGGCGCTCTCTCAGGCCACAGAGCTTAAAAGTAGCCGAGGCAGAAATTCAAACAAACCTGCTCAGATCCCTCCAGCATCAAGCATGATTTTTTTTAAGACAGACATGAGAGCATGCTGGACAAGCATCACAGCCTGGGATAAGGAGGAAGGAAGGCAGTGTCGGGGCTCTGAGGTCAGCAAATGATCTCAATGGTGCTCATCACTGAGTGCCTTCTGGAGACTAGGAGCAAATGAGAGAAACTGCTCCTAATAGCACCATGCCAAGAGAGCAATGATAGAGTTTCCGTTCCTTTCTCCCAGGCCGGGCCTCTTCACTGAACCCTCTATTTAGCAAGATCTGATTTTCTGGGCCAAGTTTGCAGATCAAGCTCTGAGATTCCAATCCCCAGCTCAGAACTGATGCTTAATGACACTGACGGCAAAGATCCAACCTGACCCTCAGAGAACACGCTGGCAGAGTTGGGGTGACAGCCACTGTGTCTACCCCACGGTGAGGAACAAGCCCACCGAGCAGTGTCTATCACAGTGCCCATCTGCAGCTGGGAGATCTGGGGCTCCTGAGAGTCAGAGGGGACCCCCAAGGACACCCCAGACTTAGGCTCAGCTCTGCCCCTCTACCTGGGAGCTCCTTCTTCCAAGGCCCCTGGGCTCTCACAAGACCTCTCAAGCCTCTCTGGAGCGTACCCCCAATCTCTCCCCTCACCCCCAGCCCAGGAAATTTGTAACTCTTTGTTCTGCTTTATTTTCTCCAGAACTTTCACCACCTCACACTATGTCCGACCCTTTACATGTCTGTTGATTGCCTGTCTTTTCAATGCTAGATGACAAACTCTACAGAGGCGGAGACAGCTGCCATTTTTATTGTTGTTGTTGTTCTATTGTTCATTTGTTTGCCCCAGTACTGGGACTTGAACTAGGAGCCTCTGCATTCTTGCTTGGCTTTTTCACTCAGTGCTAGCACCCTACTATTTGAGACACCGCCACTTCTGGCTTTTTGCTGGTTCCTTGGAGATAATGAGTCTCACGGACTTTCCTGCCCAGGCTGGCTTTAAACCACTCTCCTGAGATCTCAGCCTCAGGATGGCAGGTGTGAGCCACAGAGCTCAGCTCAATGACTTTTTTTGTGAAGTGCTATTCTGAGCTCAACATTTGCTGCTTGGTTGAATGAATGAATGAGTGAATGAATGAATTAAACTACCAATGAATGAATGAATTCAATGAATGAATGAGCCACCTAACTGACTGATTAGGAGAACAAGTACCATGAGACACCAGCCAACTACTGACTTAGCCCCTAATTAAAACCATTTCTGTTTCAACAAGCAGATGCAACATTTCCCAATTAGCACTTGCAGAAGAAAGCCATCCTCCCATGCACACTTGGGTTTTATGCTCTATTGTTTTTACTTTGAATTTATATTAACAGGTTCAAGAATACCCTAAACTTCCAATGCTCACAGCCTTAACTCCTATAGCCTTCTGTATCGCCAGGTCTTACGTGGGTAGCAGACATCCAGGGAGAGTGGCCATTTCCATCTGCTGTAGAGATTCAACAGTCCCAGAATCTAAATCAGTTATCTCCCTGTGACCATGGCTGGTGAACAGCCTGGTAAAATGCAGGTTCCTGAGTCCAACAGATCTGAAATTTCCAGGCCACAGTCCTGCTATAAATCTCAATCTGGACATGAGGCCTTTGTAGAGAGACCACATACAATGTTATTAGCAAAAAGCCCACAGCTATCCAAACCCCAAAGCAGGTGTTTAAAATGCTAACATGGAGCCAGGCACCAGCGGCTCATGCCTAGGATCCTAGCTACTCAGGAGGCTGAGAGTTGAGGATCGTAGTTCAAAGTCAGCCTGGGAAGGAAAGTCTGTGAGACTCATCTCCAATAAGCCACTGCAAAGCTGGAAGTGGAGCTGTGGCTCATGTGGTAAAGAACTAGCCTCGAGCACAAAAGCTCAGGGACAGTACCCGGGCCTGGAGTTCAAATCCCAGGACTGGCACACACACATACACAAAGAAATAAAACAGTAAGCTGCATGTTTTGTGACAGCCAGCTGCATATTTAACATCTCTGAAACTTCCTCAGAACCAAAGTGATCTCAGAAAAATTCAGGGCAGTAGCCAAGTCACCAGCCATGCCATGCATGTAAGCACTTTTGGTTTTCCAGATGCTCCCATCTTCAGCTCGCTGACTCTTCCCCACAGGCACCTGGGGCCCAGAGCTTTGGGGACCTGCACGAGGCCGTCTCACCCAGTGTGGCAGAACGCCGCCATGACTGTGGTGATCCCAGCTCAGAGGGAGCAGGATGGGTTTCATATATAACCTAAGCTCCAAGTGAGAAATCTGGCAGAGAGAAGCAGGCCCAGGACTGGGTGGGCTGAGGATCTTTTCCAACCTGCAGGAGGCACTGACAGACATGGGCTGGCTCCCTGGGATGAAGCTGAACATCATGGCACCTGATAACTGAGGTGTGGCTTTTGTCTCACATCCAAGACAATCTGCTAGTCTCCTTTTATTTATTTGTGTGTGTGTGCGCGCGTGTGCGCACACAGACTTTTTCCCCTCAAGGCTGGAGCTCTATCACTTGAGCCATACTTCCACTCTTTTCTTGGATAGAAGAGCCCCATAGGCTTTCCTGCCCAGGCTGATTTTGAACCACAATCCTTAGATCTTAGCCTCCTAGAATAACTAGGATGACAGGTGTGAGAAACCAGCGTCCAGCAACTCTCGATTTTGAAATGAAACACCCCTAACTTTTCAATGATGGCAATGAGTTCTAGTTCAGTTAATTATGTGAAGTGGAGAAAACATATCCCCGGGCATCCGTTTGCTATTCCCTGTGGAGGAAAGGCAGTAGGTGGCTGCAGGATACTCAGGAGAGGGGTGGGAAGTGGGGAGAAGGCAGAACACAGCCCTGGTCCTATACCTGGGAGAGCGCAGAGAGCTCAGATCTCAGTGCAGGAACCCCTTAATTTGGTAGAAGACCTCAGCAGAGGGGCAGCTGGTGACTGTATGATCCTGAGGTGCAACTCTACTTCTCTTCCCTAAATTAGACTTGCCTCCTCTATCCTCGCTTGGTTTGTCTTGGGAAAGGACTGGAGTGGTAAAGGAGAGCTCAGCCAACCTCAGTGAAGTGGGAGCACAGAAGTTTCATTATTCCAGCATCCTCCTCCTCTTCTTCTGCTCTGCAGGTACCCCACCTCCCTGGGGGCCCCACTCCTCTGTCTATGAACTTTGAATGGAGTACCTCATGGGTCTGGACCCTCAGGATGAATCCATTTTCTTATATCTTTCTTTTCTCTACCTTGATTGGCTCAGAGCTGAGCACAGCTCTGGCCAATCAGCAAATAGTTACTCTCCGACAATTAGGAGCCACGGGAATCAAATCTCAGTTCCACCCCAGTGGCTCATATTTGTAATCCTCCTTACTCAAGAGGCTGAAATTTGAGAATTTCAGTTTGGAGCCAGCCAGGAAAGGAAAGTTCATGAGGCTCATCTCCAATTAACCACCAAAAATCCTGAAAGTGGAGCTGTGGCTCAAGCCATAGAGTACGAGCTTTGAGCAAAGCTCAGGGACAGCTACCAGGCCCTGAGTCCAAGCTCTAGGACCAGAAAAAAAAGGAAAGGAGGGAAGAAGGAAGGGAAGGAAGGGAAGAAGGAAAGAAAGGAAGAAAGGAGAGAAAGAGAGACAAAGAAAGAAAGAAAGCCCACATGTGGACAATGTAGATAGAAAGGTGGAAGGATGGAATACAATACTCAACAGCCACTAGAGACAGATGCTCCTCTTGTGATTCTGCTCCACCTCCTCCCTTGGCCTTTTGAGTTCCCTGGTTTACTTTATTCTCAGGTACAGTACCTTGACACTGGGGGGAAAGGGCTATCTAAAAATCTCACAACCCAAGAGTATAACTAGGATTTTTTTTATTTTTTCCCATTCCCAGGGTTTGAACCTTGCACTCTCACTTGACTTGCTTCCTTGGCTGGTGCTCTACCACTTGAGCCACACCTCCAGTCCTGCTTCTCATTGGTTATTTTGGAGATGGGAGTCTCAACAGACTTTTTCAGCCTAAGCTGCCTTCTAACCTCAATCCTCCAGAACTCAGCCTCCTAAGTAGTTGAGATAATAGGCATGGGCCACTGTTGCCCAGGTAAGAGTCTTTCTTAATTAATGTCTGTGTCCATTCCTCTTTAATCTAAAAGGATTCTGTGTCCTGTGGGACACCCCCTCTAGCTTGTGGGACTGGTGGGCCTGACACTCAGGTACTCACCTTAAGAGGGGATGGGAGAGGCTGTGATCTTGGCTTCACGATGTCCTAAAGACCACAGTACAAGAGTCGGGGAGTGGGGGATAAAAGGGAGAGAGCAGGATATAAACTTTCATCAGGTGGGTGGAAGCAAGGACAGGAGTTTGAACCTGAGGCTCTGGAATCCAGCTGGCCAGCATGAGGAACTGGACAAGGGCTACAACCTCCCCTTCTGCCCTCTCACAGACATTAAACACACACACACACACACACACACACACACACACACACACACACACACACACACACACACACACACACACACACACACACACACACACACACACACACACACACACACACACACACACACACACACACACACACACACCCTTTGTAGTTTCACATTCAGCTTTAAGCAATGACAGTGACTAGCCAGACAGTGACCAGCTCACACTAGAATCAGCTTCTCAGGAGGCTGAGATCTCAGAATCAAGATTTCAAAGACAGCCTGGGTAGACAAACCAAAAGACTTCATCTCCAGTGAACCAACAAAAAGCTGAAAGTGGAGCTGTGGCTCATGTGGTAAAGTACCACCCTTAAGCTAAAAGCCAAGCAAGAGTACCAAGTCCTGAGTTCCTCTGCTCTCCAACCTGCCTTCTGTCTTCTGTCTTCTAGCGCCACAGTTTTTGTCATTTCAAGAATGTTGGATAAGTAGGATTACACAGCATGAAGTTTCTAGTGACTGACTCGGTTTCCCCAAGTCCATTAGAAAGGCTGTATCTATATCTTATTCCATTCCCTTGCTGCTAGAAATTCATCTTCTGATGTTATCCCGTTGTTTACCACTCACCTGCTAAAAGATACTGGACCATTTCCAGTTACCGGCTCTTATGAATAAAGCTTTAGGAGCATTCATGCACAGGCTTCTGCATGAGCATTTCTATTTCTCAGCTGGGCGCTGGTGGCTCATACCTGTAATTCTAGCTACTCAGGCTCTCTGAGGATCACAGTGCAAAGTCAGCCCTGGCAGTCAAGTCCATGACACTTTTATCTCCAATTAACCACCAGAAAACTGGAAATGGTATGGTGGCTCCAAGTGGTAGAGCACCAACCTTGAACAGAAACAGTAAAAAGAACTCATGGCCTAGGCCCTGACTTCAAGACCCACAACCGACAAAAAAAAAGTTTTGTATATTTCTCTGGGCCACATGCCCAAGAGTACCACTGGCTTGTACAAAGTGAGTTTGATTTAGTAAGTAGCCAGCCAGAGATGACGGCCAGCCCAGCCCCACACCCTTCACCAACACTGGCCTCAGGATTCGTTTTTTAATTTAACCATGCCAATGGGTATATAATAACATCTCACTGTGGTTTAATATGCATTTCCCCCATGGCTACTGAAAATCCACTTTCTTGCTGTGTGTGTGTGTGTATGTGTATTGGTACTGTGATGAACTCAGGGCCTGGGTGCTGTCCCTAAGTTCTTTTTGCCATTTCAGACCAAGGTTGGCACTCTACCACTCTGAGCCACCACACCACTTCTAGCTTTTTGGTGATGAATTGGAGATAAGAGTTTCACAAACTTTCCTGTCCAAACTGACTTGATGCTCAGATCTCAGCCTCCTGTGTAACTGGGATTACCAGTGCTAGGCTCTTCTTGATTTTTTTCTAAGGAGATTAATCTAGAGATTGATTTCGTACCTAAAAGTCTAGTATTTACCATTCAGACATGTGTAAACAGTGTGTGTGTTTTATGCTGGTAGTGGGACTTGAACTCAGAGCCTTTCATTCAAACTTGACTCATTTGCTCAAGGCTTGTGCTCTACCACTTGAGCCACATCTCCCCTTCCAGCTTTTTGGTGGTTACTATGGAGAAAAGAGCCTCACACTTTGTTTTCCCAGGCTGGCTTCAAACCTCAATCTTCAGCCGGGTGCTGGTGGCTCATGCCTGTAATCTTAGCTACTCAGAAGGCTGAGATCTGAGGATCTCAGTTCAAAGCCAGCCTGGGCAGGAAAAGTCTTTGAGACTCTTATCTCCACTGAATCACCAGAAAACCGGAAGTGGTAATGTGGCTCAAGTGGTAGAGCACTCACTTTGAGCTGAAGAGCTCAGGGACAGTGCCCAAGCCCAGAGTTCAAGCCCCATGACCAACAAACAAAACAAAACAAAACAAAAAACATCAATCTTCAGATCTCAGCTTCCTGAGTAGCTAGGATTATAGGTGTGAGCCACTGGTGCCAGGCATGTGCCCAACTCTTGAAAGGAACCTAGCGTAAAAGTGTTTAAGAAGCAGAAACTGCTCACTTCCCTACTCCTGTAAGAGACATTGCGGATATAATTCCTGCAAGATGGAGGTTGGACAGGAAGTCTGCCGAGTCTAACAGGGGCCCACACGACTATTGTTAAGAATTCTCTCCTTAAACCTCTATAAAATGGTGGGGGTGGGGGGAGGGGAGGGGGAATAACATTACTGAATTACAGGCATGTCACGCAACTGAAATACATAAGACATTCAGAGGTCTTACTCCAAAGCCCAGCAAGGATTTCGTTCTCTTTATCGGTCCACCATTGTACATTGCTGAAGCTGCTAATTAAGCCTGTCCCCTCTCCCTGCACTTGAACTTGACCATTTCTGCCTCTCCACCACCATCTCCTAGCCATGAGGGTCACCCACTGGGACCCAAGTAGAAAATGCCAGCTACTGTTTCTCCATCTGGGTCCTTCACCGGTCCCCAGAGAAACAACAAAGGATTTGGCTGGGGAGTTGGGTGAGATCATATTTATGAAAACCAGATTTGTACTTACTGCATTTCACCTCTAAATTTGATTACATTTCTCTCCTGCTGTAAATCTGCCTTCCTTTCTGCCAACTTCTTATTAAAGCCGAGATGGAATTGGTGGTATGATATGTAAAATTTCCATCTGGGCTTTTGACATTCCAGGAAGTTACAAACCAATTACAGCTGCTGAGCCTGGGGCCCTGATAAATCCCAGAGCTCAGCGAGGGATGGGAAGCCCAGCCGGGGACTGCAGAGGGACAGCAAGGTGAGAATCAAAGGGTAATTTAAAGAAAACAGTCCATTTTCATCTGTATTCACATCCTTTTGCTACAAGTGAAAAGGTAAAGGATGTTATTCACTTGTATGGGTATGCAGCATTGTCTTTTATTTTTGTTTTTTGGGGAGGGACAATGAAGGCTTTGCAAATGGCTGCAGATCCTTAGATTTGCCATTTGAAATGTCCCAGAGAGAAATCATGCCATCTGCTGACCTGCCCAGGCACCAGCAGCCCCTGTGCCAGCCAGCCCTGGGCCCCCTGGGTTGGAGGCCAGCATTTCAGCTGTGTGAACAGCTACCTCGGTGTTTGATGCCTGATTGTATGAGCCACGATTCCCTCATCTGTCAGATGAGCAAAATAAATCTACCCGGGGGCTGGGAAGGTGGCTCAGTGGTAGAGCGCTTGCCTTGCATGCATGAGGCCCTGGGTTCGATTCCTCAGCACCATATAAGCAAAAAGAAAAAAGCCGGAAGTGGCGCTGTGGCTCAAATGGTAGAGTGCTAGCCTTGAGCTGAAGAGCTGAGGGACAGCGCCCAGGCCCAGAGTTCAGGCCCCACGACTGGACCCTAAAAAATAAATAAATAAAAACTTAAAAAAATCTACCCATGCTGGTTATTTTAAAGAGTAAGAATGTAAGCTGGGCACTGGTGCCTCATGTCTATAATTTCTGCTACTCAGGAGACTGAGATCAAAGCCAGCCTGGGCAGGAAACTGCAGGAGAGCCTTATCTCCAGTGAACCAGCAAACAAAGCCAGAAGTGCAGCTGTGGCCCAAGTGCTGAGTGCTAGCCTTGAGTGAAAAAGCTAAGTGAGTATGTGAGGCTGAGTTCAAGCCCCAGTGCCAGCATTAGAAAAGAAGGGAAAGAAAAAAAGTAGAGGAGGAGGAAAAGGAAAAGATGGAGGAAGAGGGGCAGGAGGAGAAAGAGGAGGAAGAGAAAGATGATGATGATGATGATGATGAAGAGGAGGAGGAGGAACAGAAAGAAGAGGAGGAGAAGGAAGAAGAGGAGGAGGAAGAGGAGAAAGAGGAAGAAGAGGAGGAAGAAGAGGAAGTGGAGAAGGAAGAGAAGATGAGGGAGAAGAGGAGGCAGATGGAGGAAAAGGAGGAAGAGGAGGAGGAGGAAGGAGGAGGAAAGGGGAGGAAGAGGAGAAGCAAGAGGAGAAGGAGGAAGAGAAGAAGGAAAAGGAAAAGGAAGAAGGAAAGGAGAGGAGAAAAGGAGGGAGAGGAGAAGGAGAAGAAAAAAGGAGGGTGTAATGATGGGGTCAAGCCCAGTGCCTTTCTCCTTGGCCAGGACTCCGATATCCAGATGTCTATCATACCTAGTTTAAGTTAGTTTAATAACTTCTTGACAGGGACTTAGCTTTCTCTGGTTGTGTGGTTACCATCCCAGGGTCAGTGGATTTAGCACCATGGACAGCAGAGCCGCTGCTGGCCCAGGGTTGGCTGTGTTCTGACCCCTGACCTGCATCCTGTGGCATCTGCTAGTCAGTTCATGGCTTCCAGATGTCCTGTGGCTATACAGCACTGACCTTCCAGGTTCCTAGTTTTCTGCTCTAGCTCCAGTCAGGAATTCCTGCAGAAAAAAAAAAAAATCACAGCCCTTTTCCTCTCCATTTACTCTGTCTGTGCAAGGCTGGAAGAGGAGGTTACTAGGGCAAAAGTAAGGGGAGGAACTCCTTCCTCATAGTAACCCTGGAAAGTACTTTGGGATGGAGAACTAATTTCCAAGGACAACAAGTTGGTATAAACTTGAAGGTGAGACAAGACAAACGGATTTTGACTAGCAAACTCAACAGCCAGAGACATCCAGAATGAAGCAAGATTAAATGAATCAAGGGCCAAGAGTAAAACGATGACTAGTCATCATGGCTCATTTCTGTAATCTTAGCTACTCAGGAGGCTGAGATCTGAGGATCGAGGTTCAAATCCAGCCCAGGAAGGAGAGTCTGTGAGACTCTTACCTGCAATTAACCACCAGAAAACTGGCAGTAGCACTGTGGCTCAAGTGTTAGAGCACTAGTCTTGAGCAACAAAGCTCAGGGACAGTGCCCAGCCCCTGAGTTTAAGCCCCAGGCCTGGCGTGCGCTCATGCATACACATACACACACACACACACCATGAATAATGTGTGGATCCCAGAATGTCCTTCCCAGATGACACAGAGAACATGTAAGACAAGCTCTGTCATTTAAAAAGAGACGAAATGAGACCTCCTGAACAGGTGGCAAGACACAAAAATTGGCTTATCTAGGAAACAGCAGCCAAAACCAGGGCAAGGTTCAGACTGGAAGCTGATCAACAGGGTGGCAAGAATAGCTCTTTAACATCTTTTTGTTGTAATTTAGTTTGGTTTTGTGTTGGTACTGGGGCTTCTGAACTCAGGGCCTTGGGCACTATCCCTTAGCTTTTTTTACCCAAGGCTGGCAAAAATGATTTAACTTGAACCACTTTCAGATTGAGAGGATGGAGGGGTGAGGGGAGACCGAGGAGAACTATGAAAGAGGCGACACTGATCACACATTGGACTGACATGTTCAATTGAAACCTCTGTACAAGTATTTAAAGATAACTAAAAAAGAACGGCTTCTTTTCTTTTCCACTCCCCTCATCAATCTTATGTGAGAGAAGAAATTGAGAGGGGGAATTCTGGTGGTAGTGATTATGGAGAAATAGAGGCTTCCAAGAGGGAGGAAAAAAATAGGTTATTACCAGGCACCAGAGGCTCCCACTTGTAATCTTAGCTATTCAGGAGGCTGAGATCTGAGGATTGTGATTCAAAGCCAGCCCAGGTAGGAAAGTCTGTGAGACTCTAATCTCCAATGAACCATCAGAAAACCAGAAGTGGAGCTGTGGCCTTGCACAAAAGAGCTCAGGGAGAGAGTCCAGGCTCAGAGTTCAAGTCCCATGACCAACAAAATAAAAATAAAGTGTCTCCTTACTCCAGCCTCAGATTTATTCCTCTTACAGCCAGGGCTGTAGCGGGTAAAGATAGGACTAAACCATGTGCCAGGGGAAAACCCTAAAATGTAGCCACAGGATGCAGCTGGGCATGCAGATGCACTAGCTGAGGAGAGGAGGCTGGAGGAGAAATGGGTGGATAACAGAAGTCTCTGCCTGGCAACAAGCCACACCTGCGAAATCATTTGTAAGGCTTGTGGCTCCTCAAAACACCTGCTCCTGCAGGCCCCAAGCATCTGCTGTTGTCCTTGACGCCAGAACATCAGCCTCCAAGGAAGGGCAGGGATGGCCACAGACACAGCTGGTCGAGTCCCCAGCCGCCCACCCCTCTGCCCAGCCCCGTGCCTTGCTGGAGAGGCCAATGCACCAGCTGCCTTTTCCCACCCACATCTGAGCCCCAGGGGAAGGGAGGTGCTTGCTGGGGAACACAGGCCTTATTTATTATTGTTGTTGTTGTTGTTATAAAGTGATATACAGAGGCATTACAGTTACATAAGTCAGGTAAAGAGTACATTTCTTTTTGGATAGTGCTACCTCTTCTCTCACTCTCTCCCAGTTTTTCCTTCCCATCCCCACCCACGAGTTGCATAGTTCGTTTTCCACATTGTCTAGTGAATACCACTGCTGCATTTGTTCACCCTTTGTCCCTCTATTTCTGTGCCCCCCTTATGCTTCCAAAGACAGATACACAAACTAGACAAAAAGAAAACAAACACTTCAACAAAGGAGAAAAACCCTCGTTTCCATTTCCTGGGATTCATTTTGATAAATATTGTATTATATGATCAGATGCATGTAAGCGTTCTGCCTTTGTGTTCCTCTCCCAAGAGTATCCTCCTTTGGTATGTGTGTGAATGCCTAGAGACCTGTATAATTTATCATGTTCCAGTGTATATTAGATTTCTCTTTATATAGAGATTTATTATATATCTCTACATGTAAAGATAAATCATTATATATATATATATATATATATATATATATATATATATATATATATATATATATATATATAATACATATACGGTGGTGGTGGTGGGGCTTGAAATGTCTGGGCCCAGACATTGTCCCTGAGCTCTTCAGCTCAAGGTGAACGCTCTACCACTTGAGGCACAGTACCACTTCTGGTTTTCTGGTGCTTAATTGGAGATAAGAGTCTCACAGACTTTCCTGCCTAGCTGGCTTTGAACTCAGCCTCCTGAGTAGCTAGGATTATAGGCTGAGACCCTAGTGCTTGGCTCTTTTTTTTTTTTTAACTTGGCTCTTTTTTTTTTTTTTTTAAAGTTGGTCCATGCTCTAAGTGATCAGAAGGGCACTCCAGGCCTGGATAAGAAAAATTATGAGTCATTCTTGTCCCTCTTCAGTCTCTTAACCTGTGTTGCTCCCAGATCTGAACCAGGTCACACTGGAAGGACAAAAAACAAAAAACAAGTCTTGGGCTGGGTAGATGGCTCAGTGGTAGAGCACTTGCCTTGCATGCCTCAGGCCCTGGGTTCGATTCCTCAGCACCACATAAGCAAAAGGAAAAAAGCCAGAAGTGGTGCTGTGGCTCAAGTGGTAGAGCGCTAGCCTTGAGCTGAAGAGCTGAGGGACAGCGCCCAGGCCCAGAGTTCAGGCCCCATGACCAGACCCAAAAAAAAAAATGTCTTCTCCTACTATCCATCAGTGTACATCAGAATGTGGCCAGGAACCAGCAGCACTCCCCTTGCCTCTTGGCTTATTAGAAGTGTTAATTCATCTTTTATAGCATCAGGACTGGAATCCAGGGCCTTGCAGTTGCTCGGCTTGCTTGCTTATTTTGGTGCTCCATCACTTGAGCCACACCTTCAGCCTTGCTTATGGCTATTTTGGAGGTTGAATTTTCTGCCTGGGCTGCCTTCAACAGCAATGCTCCAGCTGTCAGCCTCCTGGGAAGCTAGAATGACAGGTGTGAGCCACCACACCCAGCCTAGAAGTGCAAATTCTTAGGCTCCATCCCAGACTTGCTATAATAGACACTGGAAATGAGGACTGGCCTCTGCACAAGGCCTCCAGGGATGTGGGTGTACATGAACCTCTGAGAGTCCCTCTTCTATTTACAGGAATAGCAGGACGAAGATATGTAAGTAACTGTTCTAGCTTCATCCAAGAAGTGGAGTCCTATATTACTTCCTTTTTAAAATTTATTTTTTATTTTTGCCAGCCCTGGGGCTTGAACTCAGGGCCTGGGCACTGTCCCTGAGCTTCTTTTGCTCAAGGCTAGTGCTCTACCACTTGAGCCACAAGCCACTTCTGGCTTTCTCTGTGTATGTGGTATTGAGGAATCGAACCCAGGGCTTCATGCATGCTAGGCAAGCACTCTACCACTGAGCCACATTCCCAGCCCACTTCCTTTTATAAAAAAATAATAATAATACAAAGTCTGTATTGAACATGCTGTCCTACATTTCCTCGCAACCCACACAGCAATCTCCACAGGCTGTGTTCTCAGGAACCTGAGTGATTCACCCACACAGATAGTTAACAGACACACCACATGGACTCGTTCCTGTCCCAAAATAAAAGGTATAGGCTGGGGTTGAGAAGGTGGCTCAGTGGTAGAATGCTTGCTTTGCATGCATGAGGCCCTGGGTTTGATTCCTCAGCACCACATAAGCAGAAAAAGTGGGAAGTGGTGCTATGGCTCAAGTGGTTCAGCCTTGAGCTGAAGAGCTGAGGGACAGCGCCCAGGCCCAGAGTTCAGGCCCCACAATTACCACAAAAAGAAAGGTATAGGCCTTCATCCACCATCCTTTCCCATCTAACCTAAGCTTCTTCTTCAACCTGAAAGGTGAAATCTGATCCTGTGTTTTGCTTTGCATTTGTTTTTTGTTTGGGGGGGAGGGTCTTTGTTTTTGGTGCCTTTCCTGGGGCTTGAATTCAGGACCTGGGTGCTGTCTCTAAGCTTTTGAATTTATCTGCTCAAGGCTAGTGCTCTACCACATGAGCCACAGCTCCACTTCTGGCTTTTTCTTTTGTATTAGAGGTAAGAGTCTCACAAACTTTCTTGCTTTGAACTGTGATCCTCTGATCTCAGCCTCCTGAGTAGCAAGGATTACAGGCGTGAGCCACCAGCGCCTGGTTGCTTTGCACTTCTTGAAGAGTGAAATGGAGCACTGTGTCACATACTGAGCTATTTCAGTACGAGACTTTTAGATTAGCTCTAATTTCAGTAGCCAACAAGCTTTACTTGCATAATTTAGAAAAGACAGAGAAAGAATGAGAACCACTTGCTGTGGTCTTCTAGCTGGGTACTGCATAGCAGGTCAGCCATCAGCCTGTGTAGGGGTGGGGGGAGGCTTCCGGGTCCTGGACCCCAGTACAGAACTCTTTCTCCACCTTCCCACCACCTCCGGCTCTCAGCAATGCACAGACAGTTGAGCAACATGGCTGGCCAACCTCTCCGAACAGACAAGACATAATCCTAGTTCGTCCCCTTGTCACTTGTCACAGAGTCTGGCCAGAAGTTGGAATAAGGTATTACCTGGCACCAGTGGCTCACCTGTAATCCTAGCTACTCAGGAGGCTGAGATCTGAAGATCATTGTTCAAAGCCAGCCCAGGCAAGAAAGTCTGTGAGACTCTTATCTCCAATGAACCACCAGAAAACTGGAAGTGGAACTGTGGCTCAAAGTAGTTTAGCAATAGCCTTGAGCAAAAGAACTCAGGGACAGTGCCCAGGCCCTGAGTTCAAGCTCCATGACCAATAACTTTTCTTTCTCATCATCAAGTTTGCTATCTCAAAAATGGAAGCAACACCACAGCAGACCGGCTGGCACATGAAGGGAGCATGAACAAGGGACAATGCAGACAGGTCATTCTGAACGGCCACAAGATGTGTCAACTGCTTTGGGACTCTGTGCACAGTGCTTACCAGGGGGTCTACAATCCAGTCTACTCTCCTCACCAAGCCATAGTCCTTGGTATAAGGCTGAACAGGAGGGGACATTTGTGACCAGAAGAAGCCATCCCCTTGCCAATGGGGGGCTCACATGGGCAGATTTCACAAACTCACATAAAGGCACTGCAGTAACTTGTCTGCCCTGCCCTTGGGCTGTGCTGGCCTTTCTGGCCTCTCCCATGGGGTGCAGAGTGGGGTCCATAGGGATTTCAGCTTGGGCCAGGCTGACCCTGACAGGTCATCTGACAACAGATCTTTCACTCATTACGCATCATAGACTTCAAAGCTGCTGCATGCTGGAGAGAGGCCTCTATGGGCCTCTATGTAAGCCATGGCGCAGGGCAGATAAAGTGCCCATGAAGACATTGGATTTAAAGTTATGCATTTAGCATGATTTAAATTCATTTAAAGTTATGTATGTGTTTATTTCATGCCCGTGCTGGGGCTTGAACTCAGGGCCTCATGCTCTCCCTTAGCTCTTTCACTAAAGAACTGTGCTCTACCACTTGAGGCACAGCTCCACTTCCAACTCATTTAAGAGGAAAGAGAAAATCTGAAGGAATAAATTGAGCCACAAAGAGATTGGGGGGGAGGGGGACAAAGGAGGATTAAAGATTCCACAGCTGGGTGCCAGTGGCTCATGCCTATAATCCTAGCTACCCAGGAGACTGAAATCTGAGAATCATGGTTTGAATCTATCCCAGCTAGAAAAGTCTGTGAGACTCATACCCCCAACTAACCATAAAAAGTCAGAAGTGGAGCTGAGGCTCAAGTGGTAGAGTGCCAGTCATGAGCAAAAGAGCTCAGAGACAGTGCCCAGGCCTGAAGTTCAAGTCCTAGTATTAGGAGAAAAAAAGAAAAAAAGATTCCACAGAACAAGCAAAAGTTGTGGTTCAGAAGAAAGAGGAAATAAAAATATAACTTGAAATCTGGCAACTCTATCAGTGTAGTTAATCAACTCAACTGAGAGGCAAACCCTTTAACTTGGTACAAAAACGTAAGAGATTGTTAAATGACTGATCTCAGAGGAGGGGGGTGACTAAACATGCTGACAGAGACCTAGAAGGTTATACAAATCAAGTACAGTATTCTAACACTGCCCATACCTGTTCCTTACCTCAAATCCAAGGCCCACGCTCCTTGTTTCTCACATTCACAAACATGAATATTTCCTCTACTGTCCAACAACTGTTCTGATTTGAATCCAGAACTGTTCCCCAAAGCCTGGTTGCCAGTTGATGTACTTTTGAAAGTTGACTGTATCATGAGAACCCTTGCTCATCAATGGATTAACCAATGATGAAGTAACTCATGGCTGAGTGTGAGAGCAGAAAAAGAGTCTAGCTAGGCAACTGGGGAAAAGACTCCCCCTACAAAGGTTCTGCATCCCTCACCATGGCCTTAAGCAATGTTGGGTGCAGATGCCAGGACATCACCTCACCATGGCTGTGGGCAGTGACGCAAGCAACCCCTGGGCATCCCATCATAGTCCCTTGTCCCTGGAAGATTTGCAGGTGAACAGCAGATTGATTGGAGTCCAGAGGTGTGGGCTGGAACAGACATCCAGTCAAGGGGTTAAAGGATGCATAGGGTGCTCCTGCAGGATGCCAGAAAGGGAGCCTCTGATTGGAACTGGGAGTTCATATGGCCTGCAGGCTGTCAATATCTTAAGAGTCAGTAGCTCTCTCCTAGAGACATCTTATTCACCCCTGCACAATGCACACCAGATGGTGCCCTCCCTTGGGACCCCCTCCTGTCTAGCAGGAGCTGTTATCTCTTTCTTCCATAAATCTTTGCTATTTAACTTCTCCCTCTTATGTCCATGACTCATTCTCTGAGACCACAGAGCCAAAAGACCCAGTCGAGGTATTGCAGTTTTTCAGTATCAAATGGGATATTTATGAGGTAGGACCTAACAAAAAAAATTAAGTCAGTAGGAGCATGCCTTTGAAGGTGTATCTTGCCCCTAGACTCTCTCTCTGTCTCTGCTTCCTGGCCTCCATGGGGTGGGCAGATCTGCTCCTTGCAATGATGTTCTACCTTACCACAGGCTCAAAACACTGGGCCAGGCAACTGTAGGCTGAAATCTTTTAAATCAGGGGCCAAAATCAATGTCTCCTCCTTCTAAGTTGCCTATGTCAGATATTTTGTCACAGGAATGTAAAGTGACTAACATAAACACCTCTACTCACCACGTAGGATACTCCTCTAAAACAGTAGATTCCAAAGCAGGAGGAAGCAAGAGGCCACTGATGTCACAAGCAAGGGAAGCTGGCTAGAGCTGCAAGCGAAGACTTGTCTCCTTCCAAATAGAGATGCTTCTGGGTGCCATTGTAATCCTAGCCACTGAGGTAGCCGAGATATGAGGATTGCAATCTGACGCCAGACCAGACAGGAAAGTCCTATGAAACTCTTATCCCCAATTAACCATCAAAAAGCCAGAAGTGGAGCTGTGGCTCAAGTGGTAGAGTACTAGCCTTGAGCACAAATGCTCAGGGACAAAGCTCAGGCCCAGAGTTCAAGCCCCAGGGCCAGCAATGAGGAAGAAGGAAGGAGAAAGAGAGGAGGGAGAGAAAGAAAGATGCTGCCAAAGATGAACATAATAAGAAAATTTAGAAATGGAATTTTTCAAGAGCACACCCATTATTCAAATATCATCATGGGCTGGGAAGGTGGCACAGTGGTAGAGTGCTTGCCTTACATGCATGAGGCCCTGGTCGATTCCTCAGCACCACAAGCAGAAAAAAAAAAAAAAAAAAAGCTGGAAGTGGTGCTGTGGCTCATGTGGTAGAGAGCTGAGGGACAGCACAGGTCCAGAGTTCAGGCTCCACAACCAACAAAAACAAAACAAAACAAAATGTAAAAACACTATCATGCCGGGCACCCGTGGCTCATGCTTATAAGCCTAGCTACTTAGGAGGCTGAGATCTGAGGATTACGGTTCAAAGCCAGCCCAGGCAGGAAATTCCGTGAAACTCTTATCTCCAATTAACCACCAGGAAACTGGGAGTGGAGCTGTGGCTTAAGGGGTAGAACGCTCACCTTGAGCTGAAGAGCTGAGGGACAGCACTCAGGCCCAGAGTTCAGAATGCCCCCAGCTGATAAAAACAAACAAACAAACAAAACCCATCACATGCATAAACCTTGTCACATTTTATAGGATTTGAGCATCCAACAGATGACTGGACAAAGGAAATGAGGTTGAAATACAGAGTGGAATGCTATTTTGCCATATGCTATCATTTGGACCCATATCCTCCCAAGGTCCAATCTCTGGCACTGCTGGGATGTGGTAGAACCTTTAGGGAGCAGGATCAAATAGAAGGGAGAAGTTAGATCATTGGAAGAAGACCCTAAAAGGGATATTGGGATCCTAGTCCCTTCCTGGCTTCCTTTCACTTCCTGGCTGTCATGAGGTGGTGAGCAATTTACTTCCTCACATGCTCCCACTATGATGCCCTGCCTCACTACAGTCCCCAGAGCAACAGGCCAACCAGCCAGAACCCAGAACTCTGAAACCGTGAGGCAATATAAACCTTTCTTCTTTATAAGTTGCCTCAGGTATTTTGTCACAGTGATGGAAAGCTCACTAACATCCCTGCTTCTCCTAGTAGCATAGATGGGAACTGGAGGTCACTATATTCCATGAAATAGTAACTCAGGTGAAGGAAGACAAATAACACATCCTCTCACTCAAGTAGAACCTGAACAAGTTAATCTCATAGAAGTCGCAAGCAGGATGGTTATTAGAAGCTGGGAAGAGTGAAGGGGAAGGGAAGGGCTGGATGATTGGCACTGAGTTACAAGTAGATGGCAGGAAAAAACTCTGGAATGACATTGCACAGGAAGACAAATAGAAATCATGAGACTGTACTGTGTATTTTAAAAGCCAGAAGGTACTTTGCATGTGTGTGTGTGTGTGTGCACACGTGCACACAGGTCCTGGGGCTTGCACTCAGGACTTGGACACTGTCCCTGAGCTTCTTTTCCTCAATGCTAGTGCTCTTCCACTTGAGCCATATCTCCTATTTCTGGCTTCCTAGTATTTCATTGAAGAGTCTCATACCTTTCCTGCCCTGACTGGCTTCAAACCTTGATTCTCAGATCTCAGCCTCTTGAATAGCTACGATTAAAGGCATGAACTAGTGGTACCTGGCTGCCAGAAGGTATTTTGAGTGTAATCATGACAAAGAAATGATACATGTTTGAGGAGATAGGCTTACCCTGACTTGAGTATTACATTTCTGTCAAAACATTACATAGCACTCCATAAATATGTATCATAATTATGTATTAATTTAAAGAGATAACTAACATTTTTTAATGTGGTTGTAATGCAGAAAGGCTTTGCTTGACAAGGCCAGAAAGGTGCTATACAGGGAAGCTTCCAGAATTCCAGAAAGCCTACTAGGGTGGCCATGGCTTTGGTGAGTCCATGGGGGTTGAGCAGGATGCCGTGTGGCCCTGACTGCGACCATGGACTGATTTCTCACCCGAGCTGGTAATTAAAGCCCGAACTCCAGGGATCACTTACAGTGTGAGGTGGTAGTTTACTCAGCATTTTCTCAGCTATAGGGTAAACCACGTGGAAAGTCTGATTATAATCAGAAGTTTGCTGATTAAAAAATAAAACTGTAGGGCTGGGATGTAGCTCAGTGGCAAAGCGCTTGCCTAGCAAGTGCAACGTCCTGGGTTCGATCCCCAGTACCAAAAAAGAAAAGACAAAAAAAATAAATAAATAAAACTGTAAATAGTTGGACTGGCTTCAAATATGGCAGCCATGATGAGGGGGGTTGGGCCAGGACTCAGGGCCTCTGTGTTGTTTTTTTTGTTTTGTTTTTTGAGTTTTTTTTTTTTTTTTGTCAGTATTGGGGCCTGGGTACTGTCCCTGAGCTCTTCAGCTCTAGGCTAGCGCTCTACCACTTGAGCCACAGCACCACTTCCAGCTTTTGTTTATGTGGTGCTGAAGAATCGAACCCAGGTCTTCATGCATGCTCAGCAAGCACTCTACCACTGAGCCACCTTCCCAGCCCGACCTCAGTGTTTTTATTTAACTACTGCATGTTACTATCAACTCAGGAGTTGAAAGAATGCTCTGGACAACAATCCCACTATCTTGTTTGTTTCATTGAAAGGTTTAGTCCCAAATCTATACTTTTGGACCCAGATAGGGGTAAGGCAAGCTGTACTGCAAAGCAAATGAGACTTCCTCCCGGCCTTTCCTCTGTGTTTGCTCCTTGTTCCCCAAATCTACAGTAAGGAGTGAATGAACACACTGCCAGGTAGCAAGGTCTAAATAACAGCCTGCCTCTGGCAGCAACTCCACGAACCTCGGCTACTGGATAAAAGTCACTGTTCCTTTGGACTTTGGGTGACCTACAGTGGCCATGTCTGTCCCATGTGTGATTTCTCTAGAGTCCCCGTGAGCTGGCAGAGACCCTGTGAGATACACAATACAGTCTCACGACTCGGCCAGCCCTAGCCTGTCAGCTCCCATTTTTCTTTTCAAGGATATTATTCTTTCCTAAACCATTTGTAACGCTCAGTCTGCCACAGAGGCCATCATTTTGGGATTCATCCTGGCCAGAAGGGAGAGCTTGAGATGATCCTGACACTGAGGTAGGCAGAACAGAGGGCCTGGGGCCATCACTTGAACACCTGGGTCTAGCTGTCCCTAGTCAATGAAGGCCTGGACTCTGCAGTTACATGAACCAAGGGATTTTCTGTTCTGCTTCAGCTGAGCTTTCTGTCACGTGCAACCCCAAAGTCCTGCCTTGCACCGGGACCTCAGCCAGCTCTAGCCCCAAGACCCCTTGGCTGCTCCAGACAGGAAACAGGGTTGTGGATGTGGAGGGTCGGGTAAGGTGCTGATGGGGGCAAGGAAGAGCAAACCAAGGTGTGCAGCTGTGTGTCCCCAGGGGCAAGAGGAAAGTCCCAGATGTAGAGTCAGTGATAGGAGAAATCTGCATTCTGGAACTCTGCATAGCTGGGTGCTTTTCCAGGTGCAATGAAGCAGCGCCTTCCCCCAAACAGTAGGATTTCTAAACCCTCCAAATCCTCTATCTATCTATCTATCTATCTATCTATCTATCTATCTATCTATCTATCTATCTATCTTCTGTAAATCAATTGTCTATCCATTGTCTATCTATACATATGTACACAGTCCTATTCATCCATTTATCTAATTATTGACTAATCAATCTATCTTGAAGTACTGAGGTTTGAATTTGGCTTAGTGGTAGAGTGCTTGCCTAGCATGTATGAAGCCCTGGGTTCAATTCCTCAGTATCACATCAACAGAAAAAGCCAGAAGTGGCGCTGTGGCTCAAGTGGTACAGTGCTAGCCTTGAGCAAAAGCAGTTCAGGAACAGTGCGCAGGCCCTGAGTTCAAGCTACAGAACTGGCCAAAAAAAAAAAAAAAAGATAATCTACATACCATGTAACTCTACAAGTGAGCTGGGTGCCACAGGCTCATGCCCGTAATCCTTCCAACTCAGGAGGATGAGACTTAAGGATGGTGGTTTAAAGCCAGCCCAGGTAAGAAAGTCTGTGTCACTCTTATCTCCAATTAACAATGCCCTCTAAAAGAAAAACAACAAAGGCCCAAAGTAGAGCTGTGGCTCCAATGATAAAATGCTAGCTTTGAGCAAAACTCAGGGACAGAGCCCAAGCTCTTGGTACCCCAAGACCAGCACTAAAAATAATTACAATTGGATAGTTTTTCTTACAGTATATTTATAAAGCTGGGCTACCATTATTGCAATCTACTTTAGAATATTTTCATCGTCCCCCCCAACCAGAAACCCTGTGCTCATTAGAACTATGCCCCACCCCTGCCCACACTCATCTATGTTGTCTTTTTCTTCTGTTGCTTATGTTTTTGGCGTTATAACTTTAAAAAAAATGTGCTAAAGTCACAAAGACATGTAATTATTTTGTTGTATATTGACCTCTCATGTATTAATTCAAATAGTGGATTCATTAGGCCTTTCTATGTATAAGGTATCTAAGCCAGGCACCAGTGGCTCATGCCTATAATCCTAGCTACTCAGGAGGCTGAGCTCTAAGCATTATGGTTCAAAGCCAACCTGGACAAAGACATCCATGAAATTCTTATCTTCAATTAAACAGTTAAAAAAACAAGTGGAGGCATAACACAAATGGTAGAGCACCAGCCTTCAGTGAAAACGCCAAATGTGAGAAGCCCTGAGTTCAAGCCCTGGTACACACACACACACACGCACGCACGTGCACACGTGCGCACGCACACACACACACGTGCATACAGAGAAGATATCCTCTGCCAATCTGGATGCCCTTTATTTCATTTTCTAGTCACATTGCTCTGAGTAAACCCTTCAGCAGTGTTAAATCAAATCTCAGACATCTATCTTCTTCCTGGTCTTAATGAAAATCAGTCTTTCACTGTTATATATAATGTTAGCTATAACTTTTTAACTGATATCTTCTCAGACTGAGGACATCCACTTCTTTTCTTAGATATATCATGACGGGGTACTGAACATTTTCAAACATCTATAAAATGATCATATGTTTTGTTTTTTGTCTTCCATTTATATGCGACATTTTATGTTAAGCGAAACTTGCTTGCCTGGGGTAAGTCCCAGAAATCCATTCATAAGTGATGTTGGTCTGTCACTTCCTTCCTTGGGATGCCTCTACCTTGTTTTGGTACAGAGAATGAGATAGTGTCTCATTGAAGAGTTTGCAAAGTGTGTTATAATGTTTGGCAGAATTCACTAATGAAACCGTCTAGACCTGAGTTTTTCTTTGTATTTCTCCTTTGTGTGCAAATTAATCTTGACTTGTCTATTCAATATTCTACTTCTCCTGTCAGTTTTGGTAATGTGTGTCTTTGTGGTTATTTGCCCAATTATACAATTTATTACTATATTCTTTTATGATCCTTTTTACTTCTGTAAGATCAATAGTAATATCTTTTCTTTGATTTCTGGCCAGTAATTTGAGTCTTCTTTCTTTCTTGTAGTTGAAGATTTGGGTTTTGGTGAACTTTCAGCAAATTTTATTCTGGGGGGGTTTTCTTTATTGCCTTCCTGTCCTTTGTTTCAGTGATCCACGCTGTCCACACTGGAGCTAGAACTCAGGAACCTCAGCCTTATTTGGCTTGCTTGCTAATGGCTGGCACTTGACTACTTAAGCTATGCCTCCTTGCTGGCCAATTAGAAAGAGTCTAACAGACTTTTCTGCTCCAGCTGGCTTCAAATTTTGATCCTCCATTTCAGACTTGTGAGCAGGGAAGACAAGTGTGAGCCACTGGTGTCTAGCCTATTTTACTGATTTTTAAAAATTTTTTAATTTAAAAAAAATTTTTTTTGCCAGTCATGGGGCCAGAATCTAGGCCTGGGAGCTGTCCCTCAGGTCTTCAAGACTAGTGCTCTACCACTTGAGCCACACTGCCACTTCGGCTTTTTCTGCTATGTGGTGCTGAGGAATTGAACCTAGGGTCCCATGCATGCAAGGCAACCACTCTACCTTCCCAGCCCCTAGCCTATTTTACTGATTGCAAATCTAGTCTTTATTATTTCCTCTTACTTGCTTTGGACTTTTTTCTTTTCCTGTTTTAAGGTGGAAGATTGTTTTTTATGTAAGATTTTATGTAGGTGGTTATAAGTTATAAATTTTCAGCTGTTATAGCAGCATTTCCTCTTTTGGTGTGTGGCATCTACCTTTTCATTTATCTCAAGTTATTCTGCAACTTTCCTCTGACTTCTTTTACTTGCTCATTATTTGGGAGTGTGCTTTTTCACTTCCTCGTATGTGTAAATTCTCCAAATTCTGGGGGAGGAATTATTCCATCTTCACAATCCTCCTGCTCCAATCTTTGAGTGTTGGGATTACAAGTGTACACATCTGGTTAGTAATGACTTCTAATTTACCTCATTGTGATCAGATAATATATTATTTAAATCCCTTTAAATGTATTAAGATTTATGTCATATGGTCAACCTTGAAGGAAGTCCCATATATGAACTCAAGAAGCATGTGTATCTGTTGTTTGGAATATTTTATAGAAGTATACTAGTAGATTAGAGCTAAATGTAATAGACTACATCTATAGAGCTATTCAGTATTGTGTCTCCTTGTCAATCATGATGTAGTGATTACCCTGATTTAGGCAGTGCACAGGTACACATTTCTTAACATATCACAATAGAGTACACAAAAATGAACAATTACATTGAGGGCCAATCAAAAAGGAACTTCTTAAAGGTGGAATATTGAAGTCATCAACTATTTTTGTTCAATTACCTACTCTATCCTTAATGTTAGGCATTTTTTCTTGAACTCTGCAAACATATTTATATTTGGTGTATCTCTCTGATTCATCAATCTTTAACATTAAACAACATTCCTCCAAGATCTGTTTTTGTTTGAAAATCTATTTCATCAGCTGTTGGTCTAGTTACTACAACTTTCCTATTGCTGTTATTTGTCCATTCCCTCTTTCTGTTTGTGATTTTTTTTGGGGGGTCCAGTCATGGGGCCTGAACTCTGGGCCTGGGCGCTGTCCCTCAGCTCTTCAGCTCAAGGCTAGCGCTCTACCACTTGAGCCACAGCGCCACTTCTGGCTTTTTTCTTTTTGCTTATGTGGTTCTGAGGAATCGAACCCAGGGCCTCAGGCATGCAAGGCAAGCGCTCTACCACTGAGCCACCTTCCCAGCCCCTCCATTCCCTCTTTCTACCCCTTACTTCCAACCTATTTCTCTCTGTGAGGATCAAAGTCTACCTCTAGACACAGGACATAATAGTTTTCACTACAGTCTGACAATCTGGATTACATCATTTTTATTGTTTAATCTATTTATGTTTACAGTCATTATGGACATGAAGGGTAGACCTGATCCTCAAAGTTCCTCTTGTCTCAAAGCTTATTTTGGTTGGAGTTGCCTCAAGTAAGTCATACTGTTATCTCAAGTAAATATGTGGGTGCTATCTCTTAGGAGCTCTTAAATATTGAGAAAAAAACAACTTTCATCCTTATGCAAAAACAACCACCTGGGAGGTACAGAACTCCGAGATCATAGCCCTTCTTCCAGAGAAGCCTTCCAGCCTTTCCTCTGCTGGTGGCACAGTGCTGAAGGGGTAACAAAGTGCATGCCTACCTGTTACCCACTACAAGACCTAATGGCTGCACTAACATTACCTAGCCAGCTACCAACTACGAGACCTAACAGCTGCACTAGCATTACCTAGCCAGCTACCTACTGTGAGACCTAAGTCTGCACTAGCATTACCTAGCCAGCTACCCACTATGAGACCTAGCCAGCTTGAATGTTCTGTACGGTTTACTGCCGTTCACCTGCTTTGACTAGCTTCCCTTTGTGTTTAGAGTATACATGAATCTATAAAGTATGTCCACACAGACCTCCTTTCCAGGACTCCTGAACACAAATCAGAGAGCACTTCTAAATGTATACAGATTTGTGGATTCCCATTAGGAAATTTTACTTCTTTTCCTTGATGACTTCCCCTCCTCCCTCTTTCTGAAACTTCCATAACATAAAAGTTGAATCATTCAATCTAGTCTCCTGTCTTGCTTTAGGTTCCCTGGGGAAGTCTTTGAATTCAGTAAGTTTGTTGTGCTTTGCATTTCTGTCCAATCGCATTCTGCACCCCTAGAACTTCTCATTTCTCAGCAACACCTTCCCCTCACCCTCTCAGACGTCACTGCAGTACCTGGTGTCACAAATGTGTTCCTTGTTCTCCATCCTCACAAGACGTCCCCTGCTTCGTGTTTCTTTTCTGTCTGGGGATTTGTACAGAAATAAGGTCCAGAAAGTTCAATGTCAGTAACTGAGGGAGCTTGGTAAACAATCCCTCATGTTGGCAGAGTGTGAGACTAAGAGGGAAGGGAATCCTTTGTTTAGGATTGTTAGACTGTTTATCTCCCTGACCTCGGTAGTAGAAAGTAGAAGCAAACATCCCATTTGGAACACAGCACATTCACCCCCTTCAGTAAAAAAACTCCACTTCCTTTGTTGTTTGTCTTGCCTTCCCCCTAGTTAACCACCTCTTCTCTTCAGCGGGGTACCTGGAAGGACTTCTCAGAAGGTGCCCACTCACTACCCTTCCAGCAGCTTAGGAGTGGGGACATTTGAGAAGCCTCCATGCTGGAACTCAAGATGTGATTAAAACTGCCCTGCACTCAGCATGCTCATCTCCAACTCTTCACAGACTAACAGTGCAATAGGGTCTAGAGACAATGGAATTATGAGAACATTTTCTTCACATTTGGGGGAATCATCTCTTGAAGCAATAAGTTGCCTCCCCAACTCAGCTTTCTTTCCCAATGGGATATGAGGTCTTGGGTGTGGAAGGGCTCCACCTCTGCTTGGTTGCTTAGCACCTCGCTTCTCAAGCTATGGGATATGGGAAGAGAGAAAGAACCAGACATGAGGCTTTAAACCTGGCATCTGGCCTGTAAACTCCTTTCCTCTGGCTTATTTCCTCGCTCTCCTACAGTGGGGAAAGTCTAAGCCCTAAAAGTCAAAAAGACACAACAGTTCTTCCCCATGCCAAAACAGGAGTTACTGAAGGTGACAGTTTCTCATTTTCCTAGCAGGTCTAAACAGAGAAAAATGAATACTACTTCTGTAAGGAACATGAACTCAATGAATGACTCAGTTTCTTTCTCTCCATTTGACTACCAGCTACAAAGGCATTGAGTGTGTTAGCTTTTAGTCCTGGCAACTAGCACAAGATCAGTGACACAAAGTGGGTCTTTAGTCCATGCCTGCTGAGTGAATGAGAACACACAGGGCGGGCAAGTGGCACCCACAGCACAATGCTGGACCCCAGCGGTGGGCACTGCACTTCTGAATTCCGAGTGGGGAGAAGACATGATACCACTGCAGATCACCCTCCCTAATGGAGCAGAGTAATGTCCTACTCTTCACACTCCTAGTGGCCTTCAACAGTCATCAAGCCTGAGCCGGTTCAAAGTGCACAAAAGTGAATGGTGTGCATAAATACAGCTGGGATAAATGTTCCAAGTCGTGTAGCATGGAGTTCAGGAGGCTGCCATGTGGCTGGGAAGGAGGGTCAAACTGGTCACAGAATCAAGAAGACTTTTCTACGACTTGACATGAATCCTGATGATATCTAGTAGGTGACAGACATCCTCCTCCATCCCCCCTGTCCGCTCTCTTTTCTCCTCTCTACTCCTATTTGCCCTCTTTTCCTGGGATTCCAGAAGAGACCAAAATGGGTGCCAAATGAGGCCCTAATCCACAAGGAACAGGCTGTGCTACTGAAACAGAGCCCAATAATATGGTAACTTAAGTAAAAGACTTGGCTTTCACTTTCCCTCACATATCCAGAGATGAGCAATTCCCAAGGCTGCACAATAGCTTTGCCTGTCCTGACACATACCTCGCATCTCTAGGTCCAGGGAAGATGCTCCAGGCATTGCCAATTTCCAGCTGGCAAAAAGAAAGGAGAGGCAGTGGTGGGCAAGCTGCTTCCATTGGAAAGGTGTGATCTGGAAGTTGCATATGGTTCTTCCTCTTACACCGTGCTTGGCAGAATTTACTCACGTGATCATACCAACCTACAGGGAGTCTACATAGAGAAAGATGGGTTGTGGAGGACAATGAAGAGGAAGTCCATTCGTCTTGCGATGTGTCCCAACACTTGCTATGAACTGGTGGAAGTTCCTATTTCATGGAGCAGAGCAGGAAACCAGATGATCCACCCAGCCCCAAACTCCCACCATTCTGAACCATCTGTCCAATATTTATCATCCAAGTCCCATGCAAAATCATGCATGAACCTACTAGCAGGGGTGTTTAGGCTCTTCCTGATCCTAAGACCCCTATGTCTTCTGCAGATCCTTCTGACTCGCTCATACATCCTTCCTTAACAGAGAAATGTATTCCAAAATGAAATAGTGTGGTCGTCAGGGTAAACCAGATTCCCAGCCCTGGAAGGGCATCCAGACCACCTAGGTGACCACTGATTTTCCAGGCTTCACCTGAGAATACGTGCTTCAGAATCTCCAGGAGAGGATTCTGTAATCTTTTATATTCCACGATGAATTTGTAAGGTGTATAATTTATACAGAAAAGAGATCCTGTGCCTTCACATTAAAACTGACAACTAAATTTCCACAAAGGCCAGGAAGGACCATTTCTTTCGACTTCATGAGAGCTCCCAGCCTGACTCGGTAGGACTGGGGAGGGGGGACGGGTAAGAGGAAAAGGAAGGACGCCTCACAAATGTAACATCATTTTTATGTCCATCCTTGCTTATGAAGAAGAGACAAGTGATTTTGTTTTCTTCAGTGGGTCAATAAGTCAGAAGGGAATGTCAATTTTTCCCAAGGCCACACAGCATTTCAACAAGCCCCTAACTCATCCAAAGCTCCCACATGACTTTTTCAATATGGTGCAGATCTAGCTCACTATGTTCCATGCCTTTCTTCATTCACTCTACCAGGTTGAAAACCAGGGAAATAATAACCACTAACTTTATTAATACTAAGTGCCAAACATCTAAGTGCTTTACCTATATGAAATACAGACACTGATTTGATCAGTAACTTGCTCCAGGTCACAAAGTGGTACGACTGGATTTGAATCCAGTCAGTCTGGCTCCAGCACCCATGCCTTTAACCACTACACCAAAGCATTGCTGCTACAATAGGAAGGAGATGGCTCTCCCCACTTCTGTCACTCTAGATCAGCAAGAAGACAGTATTAGACGAGATGGGAGAAGGATTTGTGGGACAACAAATGTCCTGGGAAACTTTGATTCTGCTTCCTAAGGTCTAAAGTCACAGTGTTCAAATCCTCCTGGGCCTCATGCACCTGTCCTCCTGCCCCCCAGTAATCTCTGGAGGCCCTAGAACATCTCTACCCTGCCCTAGCTGCCTGACTTCCTTCTGGTCTCTGCCCAGGATGGCTCAGTAATCACAGATCATCCAACTCTGATCACAAGGACTTCTGCCCTCACTGGGGAGGGGTAAGCAAGCAAGCTCCTGAGTCACAGCCTGAGCTGGTACTCAAGAGACAAGCTGTGCCCTCAGCCAGGGAGAGGCTCAGGAGACACAAGGGAAACTGTTAAGGAGACAGCACCACGCATGGTCAATCTTTGTTATCCCTCCCTGTCCTCTGACAAGCTCAGCCTGACACCGGGGCATTCATTTTTCATGCCACCTTGCTGCAGACACACAGATTGGTTTGCAGCAGAGATAGACGAAATGCAAATGTGGCTTGGGGGCCCAGTCTAGAGACAACAGCGGGTCAAATTAAATGCTCTTGTCTCATCCTCCTGTCCCTGCCACGTGGCCAGCCACCACTTTTACAGCAGCCTCCGTGGCTCTAGGAAGCAAGAGGTGACTGCCAAGAAAAGGGGAGAAGTGTTCTCAGCTGCTAGCAGGAAAATTGATTAAGAAAAATTCACTCCCTCCATTTGCTTTCTGACCCCTTGTTTGTCTTCATTTGAGCCATCCTGGGTAGATGGGTTTTAATTGTCAGCCTCTTCCATTCTTTTTCTCGAAGCAGACAGGGCATACATTATAAAATAAATAAATGATTAAGAAACATCTAATTATTGTTATTAGTTTCTTACTTGAAGGTACTTCCAAGCTGGCTCTTATTAAAGCCATTCATCAAGGAGCTACCATGCCCTTTCCAGAAGCACTGCTCCTAGGACCGACGCGGGACTCTAGTCTCCCCACAGTACGCGGTACTTAATAAACATGGGCAATATTGATGGCTGCGAATTCTTCCCTCAGCCTAAACTCCAGCATGATGGATTGATACTTCCTAAACATGGAGAATATTTCTCCGGCCATTCATCAGCCCTACCACAAATACAGGTGTCAGCCCGAGCCAACGTCAGACTCTAACTGCCTCCTCTGGAGCAGACGTGGGGAGAAGCCTGCATTTCCCATGCAGGGACCTCATCAAGTTTTTATATGCTGCAGTCCCTTGACTGATTAAATATTTACAGCAATGTCATTATTTACCAAACAAGCTGCCAGGCTGTGCCAGAGCCCCCTGAGCAGGATGCATGAGGGCAGAGCCTTGTCTCTCCAGCCTCCTCCTTTGGCGAGCCATTGGGCCCAACCACGCAGCTCTTTGCAAACCCCTCCAAGGCTTCCATTACAGGCACCAGAAGTCAAAGGTGTGGCTGAGTTGGGGACTGTCCCACCTGGGACCCAGCCTGGCCACCTGGGTGGTCACCATCCCCCCCCTCTTCTTGCCAGGAGGTCTGGTGCTCCCAGGATATGGAAGATGTTAAAGGCTTTAGGCAACTAGAAACCTCATTCTCTCCACAAAAGATCTGCTGAGAGTCGGGCACTAGGGCTTCATGCCTATAATCCCAGCTGCTCAGGAATCTGAGATCTGAGGCTCAGGGTTCAAAGCCAGCTGAGGCAGAAAAGTCTGTTAAGACTCTTATCTCCAATTAAGCACCAAAAAAAAAGTCAGAATGGAGCTGTGGCTCAAGTGATAGAGAGCTAGCCTTGAGCAAAAAAGCACAGGCCCTGAATTCAAGTTCCAAGACCAGCACATTCTCTCTCTCTCTCTCTCTCTCTCTCTCTCTCTCTCTCTCTCTCTCTCTCTCTCTCTCTCTCTCTCTCTCTCTCTCTCTCACACACACACACACACACACACACACACACACACACACACACATTCTGAACCCTTGCAGATACAAGACAAGGCACTAAGCTGAGACAATGGGATGAGACAAACAGTGCACTGCCTTCTCAGCACCCACTCTCCCAAGCCAGGCCAGGGCAGGCACACTCTACCCCAGCCAAGAATGTCAAGTACAAATCCCATTACAATTTGGTAATGGGATCAAGACTTGGGCCCTGCTCAGTGAGACTGGAGGACTGGTGTTTTTAGAGAACAGAGATTTGCTTTCAGGAATATTCTGTTTCCTAGATTGAAGACCCAGGTAAACATCCCCATCTTCTCCAGCCCTGTGTGGTCCCACTGACAGAACGGTGGCAGGCACAGAAGGGCAAATTCAAGGACAAAGGCTAGCCATGTACTGAGGACAGCGGAGAGAAGGATGCAGGCTTGCGTCCTTGATGAAATACTGCCATGGTGCAGCCAAGCCTGCATCTGCCCTGCTCTGGACTTCTCCTAAGTGAGGTTTTTGTGTCTGCCCTTCACCATTAGAATGCCACAATAATAAGTACTATAAGCAAGACTTACACTGATGGATGCTAAATTTAGGGGCCCAACGTCTGAGGAGAAAGAGGATATTTGCATGGCCTAAGCAAAGTACCTCCGCCAAGATCCACAATAATAAAAGTGTACGGTAATTTTGCAGTGGTGAAATCCACCTCAACCAAGCAATCAAGGTTAATATCAGTGGCAAGACTTTATCGATGTTCTTTGTAACCCCTAGGAAGCATGGAGAAGGGCACATTGCTTTTGTGGTGTTTCCTGCCCCCCAAATGCAAAACCTCAATCGATACACTAAAGTACATGAGACAAACCCCAAGCTGAAGGGCATCCAACAGAACAGCATCAAGGTTAGAAAGGACCGACAAGCAGACATGAGAAAGAAATGAAATGGGAATGAGATGCTGAGCTAGAAAGAAGACAGAAGTAGAAAAACAAATGGGTGGAATCCAGATAAACGCTGTGATGCCCCCCATGTTAATTTTTGGTTGTGATCACTGTGCCCTGTGCAAGCAGTTATTAGAGGAAGCTGCGGGAAGGACATATGGGGATTTACTGAACTACTCTTGCAACTTTTCCGTCTCAAATTTTAAGGTAAAATAAATGTTTAAAAAATAAAACAAGGAATCCCTCTAAACTTTCTTACCAAAAAAAAAAAAAAAAAAAGGAATTTCATCACTTGCTGAAGGATCCTATCTAATTCCCTCTAGTAACTATGTTGTTAGTAACTCTATAAAAGGGAATTCTAGCAACGATAGTACTAAATGCAGTTGTAATTGTTCCTTATCAAGCTAGCCTACTGCGTATAGTGCAGGGTGATTACAGTAACAAGAAAAAAAAAGTGTGTGTGTGTGTGTACTGGGTCTTACTCAAGGGTGTGTGTGTGTGTGTGTGTGTGTGTGTGTGTGTGTGTGTGTGTGTGTGTGTGTGTGTGTGTGTGTGTGTGTGTGTGTGTGTGTGTGTGTGTGTGTGTGTGTGCGCGCGCGCACATGTGTGCTGGGGCTTACTCAGGGTATGAGTGCTATCCCTGAGCTTTTTCACTCAAGGCTGGTGCTCTACTACTTGAGCCACAGCTCTACTTCTGGCCTTTTGTTGGTTCATTGGAGTTAAGTGTCTCATGGACTTTCCTGCCTGGGCTGAATTCAAACCACAGTCCTCAGATCTCAACCTCCTGAGTAGCTGGATTAAAGAGTAACTATAATGTGATGTAACTACATCATTTTTCCCACTGGAAAAGACAGGAGGTGACTTTCAACAATTGAGAAATACTATTCAATAGGTAATGAGTTAAAGAGGGAGTACAGTGAGAAGCCAAGTTAGATCGGCGCTCTAAGCCTATCTGGACATTTCTTGACATCAGATGGAACTCATACTATGCATCTGAGACCAGCATTCCTGGTGGAAAAAAACACCAAGGCCATTGCAGTTGGATCCTGTGCCTCAAGTGGACAAGGAATGACTGAAGGTGGTGCTATGGTCTGAATGTTGCTGCAGTTGTAGTGCAAGTGACAGAGAGCCGGTCTTGAGCAAGAAAGCTAAGGGATAGTGGCCAGGTCCTGGAGTTCAAGCCCGCACCCCCCCCCCAAAAAAAAAGGCAAGGAGAAAAGTTTAAAGCCGAAAGATGAATCAAAGCAGAGAGGCCGCAGAAAAACTAAACATACTGGCAGTTTCACTAAGTGTCAACTAAACCCCAATGAAGCCATGCAATTGCAGGCAGGGTAATCAGCCAGCAAATGGCCACTGTAGGGTTCCCATGGGCAGCCTTTGCAGGCCTCTCCCTCTGCCCATCCTTAGGAGCCTGCAACACGCTCCAACTCTCCAGCACAGCCACACTGTTGTCATAGTGACCGCATGAAGGCACAAACTGGATGCCATCTCTCCTCCAAATTAAAATGTTTCTGCCCAGGTTGTCATTTATTTCAGAACAAAAGCAGCAGGTCAAAAAAAAAAAGATATCCTTTGACGGTCTCCCCTCCTTCTGCCAGGAGTTCCTGCCCTGCACCCTGGGAAGACAGGATCCCTAGGGTTTCTGGAAAAAAATACAAGGAACAGTGAGCAGTCTCATTTCCCTTCTGCTGACCCACGGAGGGTTAGCTCCTCCTCCCCCTGCATTGCCATGGAAACCATACAAGGTTGATTGAGCCCTTTCTCTGTGCCCAGCCCTGTGCTGAAGCATGGCTTCCAAGCAGGCTTTACAACTCTGCCTACTCTCCAATTTCTAGACGGGAGGGTTGACACAGCAAATTACCAGGTGAATCAGTCGTTCAAGTCCTCACCAAAGGCCTGGCACTCTCAGAGGTGCCTGGAAAGAAGCAACCTCCCTGCTCTCGCGAGAGCTCGCCCAAGAACTCACAAATACACTGTGCAGGCTGGTCACCAGTGATGTGCAGAGAACAGGGTGGGGGTAGGATGGCTGTTGCAGGCTTCTGTGGTTGCAAGAGGGTCAGGGAAAGTCTCCATGAGAAGGCGAGAGTTGAGTGAAGACACAAGGGAAGAGAGACTGAGCCATCCGGGCATTTCAGGGGGCAGCATGCTAGGCAGAATGCCTGGAGGAGAGAGCCAGAGTGAACCATTATGTTAACCCCAGGGACATTGCTGGAGCCAAGAGGCTCCTGAAGTGAGCTTCTACCCCTGGCCCTGGGCCCACAGGAGGCACTATACAAAGGACCGGGATTCACTGTGACAATAAACTGGCACTTTCCCCCAGGGTCTTGTAGACCTGGAACTCTGAAGTTGGCTCAGTGCATTCTCAGGCTCCCCCACATCTTCCATCACACCCCCCCGCCCCGCCTCTGCCCCCACCTACTACTCTTGTCCAAGTCCCTGGAACTGGATGCTTACCACTGGAAGGGGACATCACATGCCCAAGTACTTGCCAATAGAAAGGAGGACCAACGTCCACTTCATGCTATGTACTCATATCACCATGCCGCTACAAATGCAAAGCTTGAGCCCAAGGAGTGCCATGCTCAAGAGCTCTGAGCAGGAGACAAGGCCGCTGAATTACAGATGCGGAAATGTATCGCTATGTGAGAAGTACCTGGTCCTCTGTGGAGCACATGCTAGCAGGGGAAGAAAACATAAAAGGCCAAAGCCAGAGCAAATGAAGACTGAATGTCAAAGCACTTACTGTGAGGCAAAGCCAACCCACCCAAAGAGGTGAAGCACCAGATGCCCCACGCGGAGATGCTGGAAGACAGGCACGAAAGAAAGCTAAGACATCCACTTGGGAGAACTCAGGAGGCCGACTGTCAAGTTCAGGCTTCTAGTCATTTCCTGCTGAGTCAATGGCTTGCTACATTAGCACACGGGCATTCTAGTCCAGGAAAACCAACAGGATTTTCCTTCAGAAAGACTTAAAGATCATGCAAATATTTGAAAACAGTCCTCCAAATTCTAAGGAGATAGATCCTACAATATTTGCGTAACTATTAAATCTATGTTATTTTATGACAGGAACTTTCCGACGCAAAGGGAAGCCTCTTTAACAGTCCATGTATCCTATAGTTAAACTCTCCAGTAGAAGCTACAACAGAATTTTGCCATTTAAAACTAGGGTGCTTACAACTGCAGTACCATGGATTATGGCATTTGGTCCATACCGGTCCTTGGATAGGAACACGGCTCCTCTGTCTCAACCGTAACCCTGCTGCTATGCATTAGGCTCGCCAGACTCCGGGAACAAATGCTGGCTAGGGGCATTAACGTGCATGGAAAGTCCCACTTACTGACCCTGTCCTCAGATCAAACTAAATAAGCATTTAACATAACAGAGAACCTAAGGCCGTGCAGACTGGACTTTTAGCAATAGCAATCTCTACTGCCCCCAAGTGGTTATGAGTGGTGTAACACCCTCCACAAGAAGTGTCCTGAAGGATGAAAATAGCCTATCAGTAAGGTTAAAAGTCAAGGGATCAAGAAAATGTGGCATATATATATATATATATAATGGAATTCTATGCCTCTATCAGAAAGAATGACATTGCCCCACTTGTTAGGAAATAGAAAGACTTGGAAAAAATTCTATTAAGTGAAGTAAGCCAGGCCCAAAGAAATATAAATCCCATTGTTTCCCTTATTTGCAATAACTAGTATATGTGTGAGACAAGTAGAAACAGTCAGACAAGTCGATGTTAGTGAAATGAACCCCAAGATAAGGACTCAAATATTTTTCTTTCTTGCTACTGTTTCTAACATATTTATAAGATGATTTCTTTGTGGCTTTGTATGTCCCTCCCCCACAGTATAAACCCTGTTTTCAATGTATTTGATGTTGGTATAATATGTGGAGAGGAAGGGAAAAAACAAGTTGTTTAAATAGGGATACAGGTGGACCCACTGCAACAATGAGATGTACAAGACTTTATGTCGAAAAACGAACTTTACAACTTTGGGGGGGAGGGGGAAGGGACGGTAAGGGGAAACAAAAAAGGAGGCAACAATGCTTGATAAGAAATGTACTCATTACCTTGCCCGTGTAATTGTAATCCCTCTGTACGGTATTTTCACAATAAAAAATAAAAAAAAAAGGTCAAGGGATCTGGGCTGGGATGTAGCTCAGTGGCAAAGCACTTGTCTAGCAAGTACAATGTCCTAGATTCAATCCCCAGTCCCAAAAAAGAAAAGACAAAAAAATACAGTTAAAACCAAAAAAAGTCAAGGAATATGAGAGAAGGAGGAAGCTAAGGAGAGAATGAACTGTTTCACATCAGTTCCTTCCCATCATAAAAGTTTGGTGGGGGAGGAAAAACAGAGTTGAAAGTCTGCATGCAAAGTAAATTGTTCTGTAGACCACTCCATGGCCCAGGACAAATCACCTCTGAATAGACACATAATCACAGACAGTAAAAACCGTAGCATACATGTAATCTTCATTTTAACTTTTTACATGAAGATCTTCTGTTGGTATCCTGTAACTTGCTTTCATCTTTAACACTGCCATTATAAAGCACTGTATACAGAGATAGTACAAAAATTAGTCAACACCAAAAAGATACCAGATGGGGCAAGGGAGACAAAGGAGGAAATAATTTGAAGAGGGCATCATGTAATAAATTTATTATATTTTGTTACAATTTTCCACTTTTCTCTTAATTCCAACTGTATACTATATCATCAACTGCTGTTCTGGAAATAAAACATTTTAAACATAAAAATATAAATTCTGCTTCTTAAAAGTGCATACAACCTTGAATAATAAAACATACAAATAAATAATAGAAGTCAGTGACACACCCCATGCGCCTGTTGGAGAAGAAACTGAAAATGAGAAATATATACTTGGCATCTGGCCTCTAGGAAAGAGATTGTGCCTTCCATCTTTCCATGTAACTGAAGAGGAAAATCGCATGAGCTAGCAGCCCGCGGAGGAGGGGCTGAAGCAAGGTGTTCAAAAGACAGGACATGCAGCCTTGTGCAACACTAGAGAAAAGCTAGCACAAATATGGAAGGGTTTGATCACAAGGTGATTTTTGAAATGGGGCTTGAATTCAATTTTAACCAGTGGTGAGAGGCACAGTTGGTGTGCAAAATCTCGAACTTTGTTGTCGGACAGGGTGGCTGCCTTTCCACTCAGTAAATAGCACTTAGGAAGGTCATACTGCATTGATCACCATTCAGTGGGCTTCACTACCTTGGGAGGCCTTGGTAAGGAAGCATTCCCAATTTGGATTGTTTTCCTTCTAGCTCTTATCCCTTAACATCTAGAAAGTATTGGATAAATTTGTTTTATTTTCTTTTTGTAGGCAGCAAAATACTCAACAGAATGAAACCAATTGAACACAACAGATTATTTTTGAAGATGTTACGTGTACCCAGATCACCACAGATTAAAACTAAATTACATTTGCTTTCTGGGGTAACATATACTGCCAAATGTTTGGATAAATTACTTTTTAAAAAATTACATGAAAAACAGTATTGCGGGTTACCACATAAAACACACACACACACACACACACACACACACACACACACACACACACACACACTCTCCCAAGTAAAATATTTCCCATTCATTTCTCAAATTAAAAAGATTTCTTGAAACTACATTTGGGAATGAACTACAGTAGAGAATGAACTAGGGTTAGCTATTTTAATTACTCCAAAATGGCAATATGATAGTATGAAAAGCAGGGTCAGCTTGTTTGTTCAGGGCTGCGATTTTCTGGTTTCATCTTCCCTCCTCCCTGTCAGTCAGTGCCACCGTGGAATCTGGAAGAAAGCCTCTGGGGCAGGACCCACCCCCTTCAGACACTCGGTCTGCATCAGCAATTAAGACTACCAATTCCTACCTGACTAGCAGATGCAACACTCCAAAGTCAAGCTTGCGATCACAAGGTACCTAGTAGAAGAAGGAGCAACTAGAGCTGCTCCTGACTTGTGGCAGTAACTCTCTACAAAGGGGATCTGACTGCAAATCTGAAACAGCTAGGTAGTTCCTGGGACCTGCCCCTCCACTAATTAGATCAACAGCTAGCAAGGGGATGGGAATTCTAGGTACTGCTGAGGATCACTCAGTCATTCACTAAAAGAAGCCTGGGGAGAGCCATGTGTGGGATTTGAAAAGTTCCTCAAGTCTGCTAGGAGCCCTGGGAAACACTGGCTGTAAATGCATGCGACCCGGATGTAGCCTGAGGCCACCACACAATAGTATACCAAGTTCCCTGGTCCTCCTCTTATGAGCTCTGAGTGGAAAGCACCAACTCTTTCTTATACTGCCCAATGTACTAAGTTTCTGCACTATTTGAAGCCACATTCTTTCCTTAGGACAGCAGTAGAACCCTAGAAGTTATAAAAAATGAAAATCTATTAAAAAATGGCAGGTTATTTTTAGAATACTTCAGCAAAGTCTCCAGGCTATATACACCAGTCCAAGTTCACCATATCCAACTCCATTCCCACCTGCCAAACGCTGAGTATTTTACAAGCACTCTCACCAATGATCCACAAACACCCCAGACACACATGCAAGGCAAATGGAAAACTCACATTCATGCTTATGCTTGCTCATCTTTACTGATTAAGCCGTACTATAAAAAATTACAAATTCAAAAATAGAGAGCTCCAGCCTGCCACCAGTGGCTCACACCTGTAATCCTTGCCACTCAGGAGGCTGAGATCTGAGGATCACAGTTCAAAGCCAGCCCAGGCAGGAAAGTCTGTAAGACTTTTATCTCCAATTAACTAGCAGAAAGCCAGAAGTGGAGCTGTGGCTCAAGTGGTAAATCACCAGCCCTGAGCAAAAATGCTAAGGGACAGTGCCCAGGCCCTGAGTTCAAGCCCCAGTACACGTGTACACACACACACACACACACACACACACACACACACACACCTCCAAAATCTGAGTTGCTTTATTACTTTTTGGTCACATGTGGCCTTGATTTATTGGTTGCTTGCATAGGTAGTAAGAGCATGCTTTCTGGGTGAGATGGAAGTCATGCAAAAGTGTCACCACCTGGGGGGGATGGTCACACTCACAGTGCACTGCACACACACACTACAATGGCGTTCGCATGCCCCATGGGAAGCTAATGGCAAGGAGGACAGTTGCACACTCAGGGAAGTCGTGTGTTTATGACAGGTACTAGGTTTGTCAGCAAAATGTGCCCCTACTCAACTCCCAAGAAATGAACGCTTCAACATCCCCCCAAGGTATGTTTTCTTGAAACGGTGCCAATGATTCTCTCACTAGCTCAAAAACCCAGGCCAGATATACTAATTCACTTCGTGTCCAATAATGGCAACTACTCAGGAAAGAAACACCAGAGCTGTTCAGGAAATTTGTCAGGATGAATGTCCATCCATTTCAAACAACACTTATTTGGCCTAAGTGAGCTTTCCTCATACTTCTTCTTCATCTTCCCCACAGCTGCTACTCCTGTTCCCTTTACATGGTGTCCCTGTGACTTTGATGAGCTCCTGTAGAATAAGGACAATTCTTACTCCACCCCACACAAAAGAACCCCACATGCACCTTGTACAAACACAGACCAACAAAATCCAACGCGAAGGTCGCTCAAGCCCTAAGCAGCAGAGGCTAGAAGAGGGTGATTTGGGCAGAGAGGAGAAAGGGCTCATTGGCATGCTCAAGAAGAACACTTCACTTCTCTGTGGAAAGAACTGTCACTCACCTAGGACATCATGAGCATTCCCTGGTGCCCAGCTGTGCTCCTAGGGCTCTGGCAGCTTTCAGCTTCCTTGCTATACAAAGCAGACCCTGAATGAGCAGGAGGTGGCAGAGAATCTAAAATGACAGGAAGCTGGGCTGGGTAGCTCACATCTAGAATCCTAGCTCCTAGGGAGACTAAGCCCAGGGCAAGGGAGATAAATGTTTGAGGCCAGTCCAGGTAAAAAGGTGTGACACCTCCATCTCAACAACAACAACTGGGTACAGTGGGGTTTTCCTTTGATACCAACTATGCAGATAATATAAAAACAGAAAGATCACCATCTAGGCCAGCCCAAGCAAACAGCAAGTTATTAAAAAAAAAATGTTTTTAAAGCAAAAAGGCTGAAGGCATGGCTCAAAGGGTAGAGTGCTTACTTAGCAAGCAAGCATGAGGCCCTGAGTTCAAACCCCAGCAAGAATAAATAAAGTTAAGAAAATGTAACAACATGAGTATAAATTTCTCTGGGCTTCCATGTTACCAAAGGCAAGATGGGGGATGACTTAAGGAATGCTGGAGCGTCAGTGTACTAGTATTTTACAGAAAAAGAAATCAAGAATAAAAAAGTTCATTTTAAAGCAGACAAACATTATAAATGCAATACTAGTGTTGGTGAGTGCGTGGTGCTCTGATAAACCCATCTCAGGCCAACAAGAAACTGGGTCTACTACCCTCGGACATGATTTTAGCGAAAGCACACACGTGCTTTCTGTGCCAAATACTACTGAAAAAAAATTAAAAAATAAATAAATCCCACCAAGTCTTTAACCTACCACGAACTGAATAAAACCAAGAAACAATGGTCCTGTAAGATGTCATATGCTTCAAAGAGCACTTCAAACTTCTGGGGAAAATATCTCTTCTATGTCTTAAAGCCATATCAAATAATCAGGAATAATATCATTTCCACTGTTTACCAAGCACAGAAATAGCTTAATGCCGAGACAATACCATAATACTTCCTTGTGCTTTCTATTTAATTAAATGTGAAATGAGGACTAAACTCTAAAGGCATACAGCTTATGGATTTTTATTATTAAAATTTTATTTCTTACATTCCCATGGAAAATTCAGACACAGAGTGTAAAAAAAAACTATACATAATGGAAAATCCATTCTCATAGGACTCAAGAATAAAACCACCTACCATTCATTTCTACAAATTTATTTTTATAAATGCTAAAGTGATTATGCCAAAATAAAAAGACATGTTATTAAAACCCTCTGTCCAAGCAAACTATGATTCTATGGCCTGTTTCAGCACTTCAGACAGATTCTGAATGGGGTTTACCTACTGCACAAAGACAGGAAGTTTAAAATCAGATCCTACCCGACTCCTGATACCGATGACCTCGGATTCAGTACACCTTCTTCAGGAAGCAAAAGCGAGATGGGAATGTGAGAGTGGGGTACACACTACCTGGATGTCCCTCAACTATTACGACAGAAACAAGGGCAGCCAGGTATCTGAGTCACAGCAAGGCAGAGGGCTGCTTTGCGAAGTCATGAGATCTACACAGTAAAACGAGGATACCTATGGTAGTGGGCAGTGAGCACACATGCAATGAACTGCATGCAGCTCTATGGTACCATGCCCCAGGCTGCATATGTAAGCCTTAAATGTTGCCAGGGCAAGCCGGGCGCTGGTGGCTCATGCCTGTAATCCTAGCTACTCAGGAGGCTGAGATCTGAGGATCGTGGTTCAAAGCCAGCCAGGGCAGGAAAGTGTCCGTGAGACTCTAATCTCCAAATAACCACCAAAAAACCGGAAGTGGTGCTGTGGCTCAAGTGGGAGAGTGCTCGCCTTGAGCAGAAGAGCTGAGCAGAGCCCACCCAGGCCCAGAGTTCAAGCCCAGAGTTTCAAGGGCGAAACATTCTAGCTACCTCAACTAAGAGGGCCTCCAGCCCTGTGAATTACCAGCTAATGATCGAATTAGCAGCAAATTTAAGTAACCTGGTAGAGATATTCCCCAAGAGGTATTCATGGGGAGGAAAAAAAGGAAAAATAAAAGGCAATGCAGAATTGCCAGTTATGCATGTGTATGTGTTAAAGTTACTTTATACACAGCAAGACTGAAAAGAGGGATTATGTATGGACCCACATGTGCACCAAAAGCCCACAGAGAACTCCAATAGAGAACTACAACCAAGAAAAAGTTAGCATTAAAAAGCACATGAATGTATGCCAGGTGCCGGTGGCTCATTCCTAGCTATTCAGGAGGTTGAGATCTGAGGATCATGGTTCAAAGCCAGATAGGGGTAGGAAAGTCCATGAGACTTTTGTCTCCAATTAACCACCCCAAAAAAGCAAGAAATAGAGGTGTGGCTCACATCGTAGAGTGCCAGCCTTGAGCAAAAAAAGCTTAAGAACAGCACCTAGGCCCTGAGTTCAAGCCCCAGTACCAGCACGTGCACACACACATACGTACATATACATACATACACATACACACACACACAAAAGCACATAACAGCAAATAACAGCATGCTCTAGTTTATGGCAAAGTGACAAATGCTATTCAAGGGAGACTCAGGACCACAATTCCCTTGATATTTTTAAAAACTAGAAAAAGTGAAAAGTTAAAAACTGAGCTGTAAGGTATTGCCAGGAGAATTATAAAACTGAAAAAAGTAAACACTCTGTTTATCTGTGAGATTTCTGTGGTTTCCCTTCTGTGATCTGTGCCAACATACACCAAATTCCACTCCAAAATTCATTGTTAGCACAAAGAAGACATAAATGAGATACACAAGCCTGGCAAGGCTGGGCCTGAAGTACATCCATAACATTGTGCCACACATAGCAGAAGCCACTTCCTTCCTTTGCAGCTGGACAGGACACGAGTTTACACATGAGGACAGCATGGAGCAACCCTCTCTAACAGAACAAAGCACCACCACAGGAGGAAATGGTTGCAATCCATGCCACCATCGTTAAAGCTGGGCTTTGCTAGGGAATCTTTCAGAAGGGCTAATTACTCTCTAGTATAGTTTAAAATCCCAGTGGGGGCTGGGAATGTGGCTTAGTGGTAGAGTGCTTGCCTAGCATGCACGAAGTCCCAGGTTCAATTCCTCAGCACCACATAAACAGAAAAAGCCCGAAGTGGCACTGTGGCTCAAGTGGTAGAGCGCTAGCCTTGAGCAAAAGAAGCTCAGGGACAGAGCCCAGGCCCTGACTTCAAATCCCAGGACTGGCAAAACAAAAAACAAAACAAAACAACAACAAAAAACAGTGGCATATTTAGAAAACTGGTACCTGGCTCTCTGGCTAAGCAATCTGGTATCCCAAGAGCCACCTCTGCAGCTCTGAAAGCAGCAAAAGACTTCTGTCTCCCTCTAAAACATCTGTGTGTGGCAGCAGAAGTGACAGTTACTCATGCCACCTTCCTCTTGAATGCTATTCACTGATGTCCATCATCCTAGTCTAGCCGAGTCACATACCTGAGAACATTAGTGAGGAAAGCTCGACCTTCACAAAGACAAAAGATGGGCTCACAGCGCAGAGAGCAACAGCTGCCCTCCGCTCATTTCCCTGCTGGTATCACAGGTTCAGAGCTCCTGATGCCACTGGCAACTCACGAGGACAGATCCTGCTCAGATTAAAGACAAGTCAGATAACTCCCTCTCCTATACACTCACCATGGCTCAACTAGCTCGCATGTTTCAAAACAAACCCGAGTATCCAACAAGTCATCCAAGTTCTCTAGAAAGACGTAGCACAGTTTTTGAAGGGACTGTCAGGGTGCAGTCTACAATGACACCAGTTAGCTTGTTAGCAATGCTTTGCCTATGGCTGTTATTTGGTTCAGTGACATAATAAGGTGACATTTCAGCAATCTGATTGAATTCTACACACACACAACACACACACACACACACACACACACACGCACACACGCACACACGCACACACGCGCACACACACAGAGGCACATGACCCAAAAAATACAAAACAAAAGCAGAGAGGGCTTTAGTGGGAAAGAGGGTTCTAAATAAATAAACATCTTTACAGATAAAACACTTGGGGTGCAGAAACGTCACTGAGGTTTCTGAGAAGGCCGTGCAGAGCTTTGCATGCTGGAAGCTAACTTTTTGGAGGCTTTCTCTGAGGCCTGCCTGCCACTGGGAGACGAGGGGACTCCAGAATCCAGCTGGGAAGACTTGGGTTTGCGGGAGGACAGCAGGGAACGCTTAGCAGAAGCAGCGTCCTTGGAGGTGAGGTCTTTACCGACCACATTCCCGCTTGGCTGCTGGGAGCCTGGAGGCTGGTGGTCTTTCTCGGCCTTGTCATCCGGGGTATTCTTACCCACCGACTTGACAGAGCCCCCAGCAGCCTTTTTGGCGAGCAGTGTGGTCTTGCCCAGATCAGTGGACCGCCGAGTCTCCTTCTGTCTCAAGGCCGACTTGAAGAAGGACAGCCCCTTGTCCTCGGACTTGCTGTCCCTCTTCAGGCCGGAGCGCACGCTGGCACTGGGCGAGCGCAGGCTGGCCATGGAGGAGCTTCGCACGTGCTTGCCATCACTTCTGCCCTCGCCTGCTCTGGCCTGGCTCACCCGAGGGGAGGTGGGTTTGGAGGTGGAGATGACACTGGCTCTGTCGGAGCCCAGGCTCTGGCGGGAGCCCTCTCTGCTTAAGCTCCGATCTGAAGTCCTGCTCTTTCCAGGAGGGACGGTGCCCCTGGGGGCAGGGCCCGAAGTTTTTTTGGCAGCTGTGGAAGCTGCAGAGTGAGCGAGGGCAGAGGAAGGCTTCTGCTTCTGCGCGCAAGGGGAAGACACGGAGTCCTGGGACTTGGAGGATGACTCCTTTCTGGGCTGGGCCGGCGCAGGGGCTGAGTGCCTTCCACTGGCCCTAGCAGCAGAGTCTGCTTTGCTGCGAGAACGGGAGGGCTTCAGAGAAGCCTTCACAGGGACGGGCGAGGAGGGGGACGTACTTGAGAGAGAGGAGTCCTGGCTCGCCAGGGCCGGCCGCCCCTTGCGCACACCCCTCTCTGGCTCAGGGGCACCTCTGCCACTCGAGGGCCTCCTAGCTGTGCTCTCAGGCTTCTTTGTGAAGGAGCTTGGGGGGCCCGGGGGCTTCACCTCTTTCACGGGAGAGCTGTCCACGGAATCACTCTGGTCTACATAGGCAATCTGGTTGTTGTTGTCAAATGGATCAGATGGGGGGCAGATGGGGGACAGGCGATCCCCTTGTGCTAAGTTTTTGTTCTGTGCATCTAAAACACTGGAGTTCAATTTGCGGGCATCTGACTCGTCTTTGAACACACCTTCCATGACAGCCAGCGGGGCCCGGCCCGCAACCTTGTGCTCACGGCGACCATGACTGTCACTTGGCTCCTGGTAGCTGCTGGACAGGTTCCGTAAGCTACCGAAGCAAGAGATGGAGACCTTGTCGTCCCCGGCTTCCCCAATCCTTTCCAGGGTAGAGGCAGAGCCGTGAATCGGGGAGTCCCCTGAGAACCGGGAAGGAGAACTGGAGCGCATCTGTAGCTTGGCAGACAGGGACCACGAGGGTCTCATGCAGTTTTCGTTGACAGCCAAGGGGCTGGTGACGGAAGATCTGGATGACAAGCTCTGACGCTGGACGCTTCTCACGAATGGTCTAGTTGAAAAGCCTCCTGAACACAGCACAGAGAATTCTGTTACAACAACAACAGCATTCCAGTAAGGTCTTAAGACAATGAGAGAGAATGCAGGCAAGCCATACAGAATAAAGGAGGATGGCCTACAGAGCCAGCCTGTCTGGGACGAAAGACAGCCACATGGCTTCCACCTCTTGGAGTCCAGTTCCCTGATCAACACAACAGGTCATTCGAACTCAGGAACCAGCAAGCCACTCTGTGCCACCTGGCCCACTTCTCCTGGAGAGGCCCTGGTAACCAAGGAACCACTCAACTCTGCCACCACAGCGCACAAACAAGCACCACTGGGTGCTAAAATGTTCTCATGGTAAAAGCAGCAGGCCACATGTGGCCTGTGGCTTGTAGGTGGCTGGCTGATAGTATGTCTCACGTGAGAATTCTAGAAAATCTGACAAATATGTGGACAACAGGGAACCTGGAGTGGCAAGATGCTCATTAAACATGAGCTGTTAATCCAGCCACTAACTAGGTCCTCTGGAAGGATATCTGGGCCCCAGAGAATGAATTCCTGGCCAAGATGACACCAAAAAAATGAAAGGCAGAGCTAACACCCAAACCCATCACAGCAGGTAACTTAGTTATTACTGAAGTGCATCAGTGGAAAGAACCAGAGTGTTGGATATAATTAATAAATACTTTCTTGAGTGGTCCAAAGCCTCAAAGGGGAAAAAAACCTGACTACAACAATATACTTGTACTTGCAATGACTTTAAATTTCTGAAGAAAATCCTTTAAGTTGAATTCTATCTAACACATTTGTTACTATGACTGTGGCATTGAAAGAAACAATCTAAAATCCTAAGATAGGCTCTGGCCTGTGTACCACCCAGCACCATTAAATGATAGTAAAGTGTAAGAGGACATTGATTTCCCCAGCTACACTAGCTTAAAAAAATGGGTCAGAGGGTAGGAAGGTGGCCCAGTGGTACAGTGCTTGCCTTGCATGCATGAGGCCCTGGGTTCGATTCCTCAGCACCACATAAGCAGAAAAAGCCGGAAGTGGAGCTGTGGCTCAAGTAGTAGGGTGCTAGCCTTGAGCTGAAGAGCTGAGGGACAGCGCCCAGCCCAGAGTTCAGGCCCCAAAACTGACCCCCCCCCAAAAAAAAATAAAAAAGAGGTAAAAACTGGGTCAGTGCACACCATCCTGGACTTACTTTTTAAACAACAATAAACTCAAGCTTTATAGGCAGAATACAAATAACCTCTTCCTATGCAGACCTGGGTTCACTAGTTGGCCTCGTGAGATATCAGGAGCTAGATGCAGCTTAGCAACTGCAGTCTGTGCTCTCATTTTACAAATAAAGTAACAAGCCAGAAGAGGAGGCAGACCAGTCTATCTTCTTCCTCTGACCTCCCACCCCATGTGGTGGTCACTTCATTTCCTCAGCATCATCCATTACCACCAGGAGCAAATCACTGGCCACAGAGTGAGCATCCCTGGACAATGACTCGTTGTGCTCCTTCCGGAAGCTGAGCTCACCTGTCTTCCTCCTAGCTCTTGAGACCTGGGATACCCAATCCCCACCGCTGCTTCTGGTACTCTCTGTCAGAACTAAGTCTATCCTGCTGTTACTCAAGTTATAACCAAGTGAAAGTTACAATCAATTAAATTCCGTTTTCTCAATTTCCACTGTGACTGTGTTTAGGATAAGCAGTCTGAAGCTAAACTGAGCAACTCCACACCAGCCGGCCCAGCCGGAGTCCATACAGCCACTCTGAGGACTGAGTACTCTCCAGAGTCCAAGCTCCAGCCTGCATGTTAGAATGTGTAAGTGGAGATAATGAGCAGAAAGAGAAAGGGTCCTGTCGTTAAACATTAGTTCTTATGGTCCCAGCCCACAGCTCCATCGAATCCCACACAGACCCCTCACCCACCGTCATCTTCACTCCTCTCCCCAGTCATCTCCACAGACTCAGAGAGCGAGGCTAGGGAAGTGCGTCTGGAGGAGGCCGCAGAGGTCACGCTGGCTGGCTTGCTCCCTGGAAGTCGGCTCACCCAGTGCTCGCACAGGGAGGAACTTGTGGAACCTGTGGGAAAGGGGGTGGGACTGAGGTGGGCCTGGCCAGTGTCCAGCCAGCGCTGCCCACCCTCATGCAGGCGCTGCCAGCTGCTCTGAGCAACTACCATCCTCGTGTTGAGGTGAGACAAAACTCCAGAGCAAACTACTGAGAAAGGATGAAGAACAAATGGCCTGGCAGCTCCTGCTGCCAGATTTATGGTAAGCAACTGACTAATGAAGCAGCATAGCTACCTCAGGTAGACCTCCAAAATGTGTCCTACCTGCACCCCACTCAGACCTTGAAAAGCTCTGAGGAAAGGCTATACTGAGTGGACTTCACACTACCTGCTGACTGCAGGGTGGGGTATGGCTCTGTTGCATGACGCTCCCTTTCCCCTCACAAGCTGCGAGAGGGATATGGGGTACCATTCCCCACCCTGGCCTGTTGACACACTACCATGTTCCTCCTCTGCCATGCTTCCTTCAAGTTCACACTCTGTGGTAGGTGGTACACATCCCTTGTTCAGATCATATGTGAATGCCTCATAACAAGTTGTGTGCAGGCACATGTTCCTCCACTCCTAAGAAAACAGGCTAGGTCCCATCCCGTAACCCAAACTGCCTAATACTACTACAGCTATCTCCTTCCCCTGACAGAAGGGGATAAGAACTCTTTCTAATGGCCCCTGACCCTTTTATAAAGCACTTTCCCACACTGTTACCTCATTTTAGCAACTCCCACGAGGTGGGTGCCATGATCATGGCTATATTAAATATGTGTGTGGTTCTGCTGGGACAATGCTCCAAGACAGCACCAGGAGGAGGCTCAGAGCAACATGACAGGGCTGCTATCCAGCTCGACCTCAGACACGGTGCGTGGGGAGAGCCTGGTTCTGCATGCCACTGCATGAATTCTGCTGCCCTGCAGCAGCTCTCCGAAGCTAACCTCACTTCCTTGACTGAAACCACAGTTCCCAGACTAAATAAGAATGTGAGACCGGATCTGATCTAAGTGGTCATTATGAAGACTTCTAGATATTCTCTCCTCTGGACCATGGATTACCACCTCCAGCTCTAGAAGCAACTACCAGAAACCAGAGGCAGTCTTACCTGCCACCGAGCTGTTGGCTGACCATGAGGGGATGGCAGTCCGCCTCTGGTAGAAGAGGATATAGGCCGTCTGCGTGCACACTTCATCTTCTGACAGCTGCTGCACTTCGCTATCGTCAAAGCAGTACCAGAGGCCATCCACAGAGTTCTTACAGTACGCTGCCAAAAAAAGCCCACCGTCAGCACCCACAAGGCTGCGCCAGCCACTGCATTCTGCCCTCACACCATCTTTCTCACGTAAATCATCGAGAACTTTTTTTTTTGGGCGGGGGGGGGGGGGGGGGGGGGAGGGTCAGTCGTGGAGGCTTGAACTCTGGGCCTGGGCACTGTCCCTGAGCTCTTAGCTCAAGGCTAGCACTCTACCACTTAAGCCACAGTGCCACTTCTGGTTTTCTGGTGGTTTATTTGAGATAAGAGTCTTACAGACTTTTCCTGCCTGGGCTGGCTCTGAACCACGATCCTCAGATCTCAGCCTCCTGGGTAGCTAGGATTATAGGCGTGAGCTACTGGTGCCTGGCTACTTTTTAAGGCTGCACATAGGAATGAAGGGATATTAAGGGGAAAAATCCAAATTCCTTATCACATTCAAAAACAAAAAAGTGCCAAGAAATTTCAAACTATTATAAGAACCTAAGAGTTCTAGTTCATCTTAGAAACCACAATATACTTCCACTGGGTCTCAACCAGAGACAATTTTTCCCTACAAGAGACACTTAGCAGTGAGTAGAAACATACTGATTGTCACTACTGGGGAAGGGCCTGCCCCAGCATCTAGGAGATAATAGAGGCCAGCTATGACCACAAACACAGGCTAGTATCAGAGAATGATCTGGGAGTGGGACAAGGAGATAGAAAGTGAGAGAAGGGACCCAGATAAGGAGGCTAGACCAGACAGGTTCCCCAACAACAGTGGGGTGAGTAGTCACTCTCAGCTCAGGACTTGCCAGACCAGGGAAAGGAGGGGGGAAGGAAGAGAGAGGCCACACCTGCTTGGCCAGGGGGATGAGGCCAAGCAGATACATGAAGGAGCCAGTGGGTGAAGTGACTGCTGCTCTGGAGTGCTGATGGGGGAGGAGCTATAAGGGACACACCCAAGAGAAGGGGACAGAATAACCGTGCTCTCGTTTGTCTGTTTCCCTTCAGTTACCATGTGCAAAACAGGCCACAGAATAACTCACTAGTAAGCACTTCAGCTCAACTTGCTCTTCTTCCCCAGCACTGTCTTTTAAAGTTTTTTCTAGGCCAGAGTCACTCAAACTGCGGTTTGGAGACCAGTGCCTTTCTACAACAGAAGCACCAAAACAGAGGTAGGCACTGGAAAATGCTCAGCGCCATCTGATCTGCTGTGGTGTCTTTATTGTATTTATACTGAAGTGTAAACTCTTGGAGAGCTGGGTGTTTGAAAACACAGATGAGGTCTTCATCCTAGAAGGCGTGAATAGCAGCTAAAATCTTCCCAACCCTGTGGTTCACCATGCATAAACCATGCTGTTATACACAAACTAGCACAAAATGGAGAACACGCCCAGGTAGCCCAAAGGAAAACTTAACTGCATCTTTCATCCAATAGTGCTTGACGCTTTTTATATGGCCCATAAACTGACTAACCACTTTACATAATACCAGACAAGCAGCACCATGGCTTAAGCATGGGAAAGAGGAAAGTAATACCAGTGAAGCAGGCATGCTCCCTTCCAGATCACCTGTGTGGTTCCTGAGCAAAGTAAAGTTACCTGGCCAAGACCACTGCGCTGGGACGACAGGCCTGGGTTCTCACCCAAGCCCGTTTCGCTAAATTATACTAAACTCTGGGGGTGCCAAGCCTTCTCCAAAGTCTGTTCTATATAGAGAGCAGCAGGATTCCAGCACTGTCCTAGCTCGCCTGACTTCTTGCTAGAAAGCACGTAACAAGCCAGTCCACACTTTCCTGATGGCTTGTCCGCCAAAGCTGAGGCTGGATGAGTACTAATGAGCAACACGGGCAAAGGTGCTACTGCACAAGTTGCTGGTGAAACTAAATAACCACTAAGTCCATTTCCAGGCTAAGTGTCCATGACTTACTATCCAACAACACAGATGTCACAAGCAATGGCTTTCAGAAAATATAAACAAAGTATGTCAAGTGCCAAATACTACATCGTAACTTCGACCATAACGCCAAATGGGTACACAAGGTAGAAAGTATATTCAAGCACTCAATTTAACTTTCATCTCCTATGAAGTGAGAAGATGTGAGGGAGCCCCTCTCTCTCCTGTAAGTGCTTCCCCAGGCAAGCCGAGGCAATCCAAACCACTCCATTATGAGACACTCAGAGGCTGAGACAATTCCTTCCTCCAACAATCGCTGATAGCAACATTTAAATATTTAAAAGAACTGGTACTAAAAAGATTTCAAGAATCTAAGATTGCATCTAGTCATCCTCCTGACCCCTCACCCCCAAAACCCAGGAGGCAAAAAAAAAAAAAAAAGAGCAAGTTGAAAAAGGGTACTGGCAAAGCTGAGCAGGCTGGCAGCACTCCTTGACCTTGCTAAGGGGCAGGGAGGCTCGTGGCTCACTGCTAAAGATGTTTACCAAAAGAGGCAGAGCCCAGCCCTCCTTCGTGTCTACCCCCACCTTTATGAAGCACTAATGTTAAGGAAACCACTACACTGAGGAAGAAAAGGAAGTCCCTGAGAAGTACAAACATGAAGTATATTGAATACAAAGGACGAAGAAATCCGAGTCCTCATCACCTGCACAGATAAACCAACTTAACACACCCACCCTTACATGAAACACATGCCCAAGCAAGAAGCCCTAAAACCTGCCATGTCTCCGGAGAGTCCATATGCATACCCAACAATTCCATTTCCAATGCCATTTCATCTCAATGGAAGGTAGGATTAAAACACAGAAAAGTGAGTATGAACAAAGAAGCTCATTCGTACCTTGAGTTAAAACCAGAAACAATATAGGTGTTCGGCAATGTACAGTCTGTCTAAGAAAAGCAATGTCAGGCCACTTCATCACCCAAACACAGGAATGACTCCAGCATCACCAGGCAGCTAGCACCTCACCAGTTCAATGAGTGGAGCCACTACCTCTGCCAGCCCCTGAGGGAGCAAGGTGCAAGCAGCAGATTACTAATCTCAGCGGGTTCTCCTGGCCCTCAGCACACCCAGCCACATACTCCTCTGGTACCTACCTCCCCTACCTCACTATTACCTTCCTACATTTTATTTGTATCTATGTCTCCCCCTTATTTGATTACATCCTGGAAACTAGAGGCTAGATCTATTTGTCTCTGATGTGGCAGAGTCCAGCTAACTATAAGGTGCCTAATAAATGTTCACTTGGAACAGAATACACTAGAATCATAATAGTAAAAAATAACAGCCAAGAAGTTTGACATTTATCAAACTTTTACAAACATATGACAAGATCTTGTCTAGCCTTCAAAAGGAAATTCTGATGCATGCTATAACACAGACAGACCTTAACACATTAAACTGAACAGAATAAGCCAGCCACAAAAGAATAAACATGGTGGGATTCCAATGATCAGAGGTACCTAGAAGAGTCAAATCCACAGAGACAGAAAATGGCACAGAGTTACTGCTTGGGAAGATGAGAGAAATTCTGGAGATGAATTGTAGTGGTGACTGAACAACAGTATAAATAGACATGTCACCAAATTATAAACTTCAATGTGACCAAAATGGTAACAATTTTGGTGGCATGTGTCCTATCACAAGGGTTTAGGATATGAGCTGTGGTTACTTTGAGTAACAAGCCCACCCTGGCATTCATCATTCTCTTTTCCCTCACTCCCTATAGTTTATAAGCTTTTTAAGAAACTAGAGTTGCTTTTACAAGTGGAAAACAAAATGAAGTGAAACAAGTGAAAACAAAACCAAATCAGCACTATAAAAGTGGTTCACAATCATCTGGATTAAAGAGATGCCAAAACCCTGAAGCAACCAGAGAGCAAAGCCTCAAGTGAGCAGCCTGCTGGGAAACACAGAGCATCCTCAGGGAGCAGAACATGCTGTCTGTGCACACGTTCTCATATGGGGAGAAGCAGGAAGACTTGCCAGCACAGGCACTGGAGAGAAAGGAGCTTCAAAGCCACGTGCCCCCCCGCCCCCCACCACCACAAAGCAGACAGCCTGAAGGGAGCAGCGCATAAACACGCAGCCTCTTGAATTGCAGACCTGTGTAGTGCCCCCCTTGCATGGTGCCATGGTGGTTGCACACAGCATACAGGTCATAGATGGAGTCCTCAGGGTCCCTCCCGAGTCCATAGGGCCGTCTCCACGGGGACCAATGGGATGGCAAGCTCCAGCTGCTCTGGCTTCTCTTAACCACATGAGGTGTCATGTCCAGGCCAGTCAAGGGGAACTTGACCATGTTCTGAAGTTTCATACGCCTGTCTCCTTCCTGTTGCAAGAAGAAAAACAAGTTCTGATGACATTTTCATGTAAGCAGATGGCAGATGAGTTTACGTGTGGAATGTGGACGCTATCAGCTAAAGCAGTTTGAGACACTTATCTGATGTTTCCCAAGACAAATCAAACAAGGAAAGAAATGAAGTTTCAACTGGCTTGAAGGAACAAGTTTCAGCACAAAACTTTAGGAACCAGAAAGGATCTACAAACAGGGGATAAATGAGCCCATCTGCATTTTCCATTTCCTTATCATTAAAGGTTTTTGGGATTAAAGATAATTCCAGGTGGCTCATCCTGATACCTCTGTCAACAAGGCATGAGAGCGACAGAGTGACAGCTGCTGCATCAAAGGCAAACCCCAGCACCCAGCACACAAGAGTCAGGCAGCTCCTTCCTTCACAAGTTCATTAGAAGTTCTCACGGACAGGCTGGGCAGCGGTGCTGGCTCATACCTGGAACTCTAGGCACTCAGGAGGCTAAGATCCAGAAGATCCTGGTTTGAAGCCAGCTGGGCAGAAAAGTCCACAAGACCCCACCACCAAAATAACCAGCAAAAAGTCAGGATGTATGGCTCAAGTGTTAAAGTGCCAGCTGAGCATACCAAGCCACACAAACACAAGACCCTGAGTTCAAATCCCAGTAACAGTGCAAAAACAAAGGTTCACAATGATTCAGCTGATATAGTCACTGAGCTAGCAACCTGGGCAATCTGTAATTTCCATGAAGCCCAGAGGAGAATCTCTTGAAAGCCAAACATTAGTTGAATAGATATGACTGCATATTCCTGTGTTCACAGGACATTTACAACAATAAATCAGAGATGTGCCACCCCAAAGAGTATTCAGGAGAGGAAGGCACAACTGGCCCTCAACAGGCTCACTCGGGAGCCAAGGGGTACACTGAGGCTTTCAGCCGACTCATGGCTGCAGTGCATAAAATATGTTAGGGGAGGACTCAGTCACAGAGGCTAAGAAATCCAGCAGAAGATGTCAAGTAAGAAGGAAGAAGAGAGACAGGAGGGAAAGAGACACACAGGAGTCAACAGAAAGGCTCAGCCAGGCTGCAGAAGGGCCTGCCCCCAGAACAGCAGCGTAGAGAAGTGACAGACACACTGCAGCTTTGAGTTTGGGGTTCTGGAAGGAGATGACGGATCATCAGAAGAAACAGCAAGTATAAGGAACCGGTCTGTGTGAGAGGAAAGAACCCTAAGCCGGCTGTCCACCTGCAAAGCCCAGCAGAGCAAATGCCCAAGTGTCACTCTGTGGGCCACCTCTGCTGCCTCCTCCCAAGCCATTCCCATCCATCCATCCGTCGCCACGACAGAGCTCTGGCCCAAGCCATCAGCAGTCCTCTCCAGATGCACAAAGGCTCCTCCAACTCTCCCTCTAGCTTCTTCTGCTCTGTACGTAGCCATCAAATAATCTTTCCAAAATACCGACATGGCAGTGCTGTGTCACTGCTGAAGTGCCCCGACAGAATCCTACACCACCCAGAGTCTGCCTGGACCACCACCCTCCACCACCCCTCCCTCTCCAATGTGCCACCTGGAGTGCAGTCCCGCTGGCTTGTTTGTAGTCCAGGCAAGGCCCTTATCTACACTGTCCACTCCACCACTGTGTGTGCACCTGGCTTCCATCTTCCCTAGAAACACTTGCTCATCTTTCACACACAAACCTTCTTACACAGACAGGCCACAGGAACTCCATGAATGCCCACCTCCCACACCTCGAAAGGGGGGCCATCTGGGGTAATCCTGACCTCAGGAAACAGAACCTCAGCCTTTTTCAAAGACAGACTCACACAGCCAGACAATGCAGAGCAGTTCTCTAGTTCTTACTCATCTCCACTCAGATTAGGAAGAACTCCTTATCACATTAGGTAGAAATAGATTCTGCTTCCTAGGGAAAGACTGTCACTTGTTTTTTGTTTTTTTTTTCTTAATCCCAAAGTAAATACACCCAAATTTAAGCACAACATTGACAAGTCTAACACAAACCCTCAAGCATGAAGTACTAAAACATCTGCAGTATGAACTGCAACATTCAGGATGTAAAGGGTGAGAACACAACATGACCCGAGGTGGAGACAACTGTGTCTGCACGTATCTAGCCAGGTCCAACAGTGAAGGGAAGGAAGCCAAGGGAAGCGGGGATAGCGGGAGCCAGGACAGCACATGTTCTTACCTGGCGAAACCTCTTGAGGTGGATGATGAGGACGTCGGGCAGCGTCCACAGGCTCAGTGTGATGCTCCCCTGCTGCAGCTGTTTACAGTGCGGACAGCGCCAGGCATCGTCCGGGGCAAGCTGGAAGCAAGCAATGAAGCTGGGGTTAGGTTCCACTTAACAGACGGGAGACTGTCACAGCAACAATGTCCTCCACTCAGTCCCTCTGGGCTGCACAAGGAAAGCAATGCAACACCACCACCACAACAGGCCCTGGCCAGCATCAGCACCCGATACCTGCTGCCCAGACGTCCCACAAAGAGAACAACTACCAAGGAGAATGTTAGATGTCACAGAAGTACCCCCAAGCCTAGCACACCCCCACACCTGACTCATCATCTTCCAACCAACATGAACCCTTCTTTTAAACATCTGTATGTCCTCTTGCAGCAAACCCAACCACTGCCCTCTAAAGGTGAAAATATGGGGCTACCCAAACCCTCAAATCCTTCTAGCTTTGTCTCACTCCACATCCACCCAAATTCTCTCCCTGCCAATTCTCAGCCTGTCTGCTCTCCTCCATACCATCCCCACTGCACATCTGTCACCTCATGACGACCTCTCCCTCCTGCTGTCAGATCCATTTGTCATCTCTTCAAGATGGTGGTACACTACTTCAAGGTATGAACCTGTGAGATTTGTACATTCCTCCATGTTCAGAAGCTACATCAGATGTGAGGAGGAAAGGAAAGCCCTGTGATAGAAGACATTCCCATCGGGAAAGAAGAGAAAGGAGCCAAGGACAGAATCTTGGACCAGTTAAGAGAAATACCAAACCTCAAAGGCCACCAGAGCCTGGCAAGAAAAAGGGAAATCTCAAGTATTCCCCTTATGCATACCAAGAGGAATGCTGGGCACAACTGGTGATGCTCAGCAGGTCATAATACCACAGGCAATGTGGAGGGCAAGTAAAGCCAAATGGGAGTCAGACAGGACAAGAGGCTGGAGGATGGAGTAATACTACTACCAATAAACTTAAGCACATCAGTGGAGGACAAAGTTTATGGTCATTTCACTAAAAGGGACCAAGGAGTGTTTTCCTGATAAGGGGACCCAGTGTGTAGGGGGAGAGGGAAGCACGAAATCTGACTAGAAGGGGATCAAACTATCACGTGGCAAGCTCATGTCTCTGTGTGATGTATTAATGCTTCCCAACCACCCTAGTGCTTGTAGTAAAGGCAGGTTTCTGTTTGTTTAAACACCAATATATTTTAAAGACACAGTAGGAGTGTTGCAAGTGTCTCTTTGCTTTGCTTTCTATTCTGACCTGTACAGTTACTGAAAATGCCTAGGCTGAAAAGCGGGCCACACTCCAAGCCTCCCTTGGTCTGGTTGCCCCTACCTGGCAATAAAGGGCCCAGAGATCAGCAGTCTGCTATGGAAGTGTTCCTCATATGAATACAAGATCACTCATTCCCAGTCTTTATCCTGTGCTTTTCATATAAAGTAAAGGCCAACCCCTTATCCACACAAGTCTTCCAAGAGCCTGAAGGACATCAGATTCTTTACAGGCTTCCTCAGCCACAATACACTTGCCCAGGTCATGACTCCCAGGCACAATCCATTTCCTCTGCTCTCTCTGGCTCTGTCCCCATTTGCCATCCTAACCTGACCACAGAAAGCCATGAAAACAGGGTGTGTTTCTAAAGCTTCCATCAGCCAGCATGACAGTGTCTCATGCCTTTGTGGCCCTGCTGACCAAAACACTGAGCCTGCAGATAGCTAGACCCAAAGCCCAACCGCACAGCTCATTGCTAAAGCCACATGCACCTCTTGGAACTCCTACTGCTGTTTTTGGCCCAATGCTCATGAACTTTCCACAGACTGCTCACATAGTCCAGCACACAGTTACTGCACACTTTCCAGGGTGCCAAGTACTGTTCAAGAACCTAAGATATCTACTGAGATAGTGAATGAGCCAGCCACACTGGTCTTATTTCTGTTTTTCAGCTATGCCAGGCTTCATCCTACCCCAGGACCTTCTCCTCCTCTTCATTAACCTTTCATGGTCTGTGAGCCATTCATGGGCAGAAGCATTGTCTTGTCGTGACTCCTGTGTATTCTAGTGTACCAGGGACTACCTGGCACACAGTAGGTACTCTGTGTTGACTCCTGTGTATCCCAATACATCATTCACTACCCAGCACACAATAAGTACATTTGTCTGTCTTGACTCTAAGTCTAACACAGAGTAGGCATGGTGTCTGTCTTGATCCCTGTGTATCCCAGTGCACTGGGTACTATCTGGCACATAGTAGGTACTTGTTAAACATCTAAATGTTTAAGCCACCATTGAAATCCATCTTTCTAGCATGAACTAATTACTGTAGGCTGTGAGAGATCTTCCATGGATACCAATGGTGTCCAGTAGATCTGCTCCCTCTTGAGCTCGGTGGCATTCTCAAACATCTACCAGGTCAATTTTTTTATAAGAGCTAAATGGGACAGGATATATGCATGCCACAGTCTGCAATCAGCCAGTTTCAAAGCCAACTATTTTAGCCCAGAACTGAACAGGAATTTAAAAAAAAGATACTAAGAAAAAGTATTGTTAAGCTGGGGGCTAGTGGCTCATGCCTATAATCCTAGCTACTCAGGAGGCTGATTTCTGAGGATTGCGGTTCAAAGCCAGCCTGGGCAAGAAAATCTGTGAGACGTTTATCTCCACTAAACCACCAGAAAACCAGAAGTGGCACTGTGGCTCAAATGGTAGAGCACTTGCCTTGAGCTGAAGAGCTGAGCAACAGCACCCAGGCCCAGCGTTCAAGCCCTACGTCTAACATAAAGAGAGAAAGAGAGAATGAGAGAGAGAAAGAGAAAGAGAAAGATAAAAAGGGATGAAGGAAGGGATGAAGGGAGGGAGGGAGGGAGGAAGGAAGGGAGGGAGGGAGGGAGGGAGGGAGGGAGGGAGGGAGGGAGGGTATTGTTAAAGGAACTAGCTGGCAACAGCTTTAGGGAGAAAACTCAGTGAGAATACAGAAACCCTTTTCAAGTATTACAAGATGTGTGCTTTTGTTACAGTACTAGATCCAAGTTCAAGTTATAGGGGCAGGGTGAGGAAGGTGGGGAAGCAAGGGAGAATGATAGCTGACACCTGGATTCTTAGTACAAAAGTGCTAGGTTCAGAAGCATTGTTTTCATTACTAAAGAAAATAAAGTTTCTAACCTTAAGCAAATTAACAAAAACGAATACTACTCATGACTAGCTAATAGAAAAATGCAGAATTTACAAGATTAGCTTCTAGAGTACTATACGTCATCAGAAGTTTGAAGTACTTCTGGTTGAAGTCCTAAAAGGAACCACATTGGCTATAGCATGCGCAAAGATGCCACTCCTGCGCACTGTCTGGGGCAGAATCGCTGGCTCTGGTCATCGTCCAGCCCCCCACGGTGGGGGTGGGGGTGGGGTGTTTGCCCGTACTCTCGCCTCTCACCCGCTCCTCTTTGGTGTAGAGCTGGAAACACTGGGATAAAGTGCAGGTCTGAGGCTGCTGGTGGTGCTCCCTCTGCAGACGGACGCTCTCCGCGTCAGGGATATACTCATCTTCTGTGTTTATGAACAAGCTGCAAACAGCAGGAGCAGTTAACAGAGAGCATCTTGCAAAACAGACAAAAAAAATATAACTGCAGCTTTACAAAGTGGCTATGACCTCATAACAAAAAAGGTCAATGTGGAAGACAGCCATCCAGCTTCCATGTACCACAATATTCTGGAAAAGCTCTCCATTTGCAATGCTATTTTATAAACTTGGTAGTTGGTTTTTCTGGCAATGTCTATGAACTGTACTGGATTAAATCATATGTTTCTTGTCCTTTGTATCTTAGAGCATATATGTTCGACATAGCTTACTAAAATTGATGGGCCTGTAACAAAACTGAAGTAATACTTAATGAATTCAGCTTCCCTCTCAGCAGAAAATAAGTGTTGTAAGGTTCTAGGACTAGGAAGAATGTGTAGGAAAAGAAATAATAAACCTCTTAATGAATTAACAACAGATTTAGATACTTAGCTAAAAATAAGGCAGACTTGTTAAAGAAAAAAAAGAGCTATGTTTCAGCAAATTTGACAGCTCAAAGGTGCAGTCAAAATGATCATAAAACAATGAATCTGAATACTAAGTATTCATATACATATATGTGTGTATGTATATATATATATATTATATATATAATATAATATATATATATATATATATATATATATATATATAATATAGACATAGATATACTCACAAATCTTTTGTCTCCTTGTCCCATTCTACTACTAACTTCACATGAGCTGTGCCGCCTGGTCCACAAGACTTTAATGCCCTACAGAAACAGGAGGAAAAGTCACATATTATTTTCTAAAAGCAAGATTTTACTGAAACGTGAATATGTTCTCTAACTGGAATCAGGTGATTGTGGAAGATCATCTATTCCTCATCAGAACAAGTTCATAGTGAGATCATAACTTCAGATTTAATACCTAGCTAACAAGTAAACTGAAAAAATACATAAATTAAAAAGGTACAGTATGCAAATGAAGAGACAAAAGAAAATTCAGTATGGCAGTGTAAGGCATCTAGTCACTGGCATATTCTCTATCACCTTTCCAACTTTTCTCAGTTTCTCCGCAACCCAAAGACAGAGTCAAGATTCTGGTCAATCATCTGCCCTCACATCCCTCCCCTGACACATGCCTAGTTGCTTGTGCCCATGCCAAACACTCCATGCCCTCCTCCTCCTGCATCCTTCACAAGGCTATGCCATATGATGATTAGTCCTCACCATTTGCTGGAAAACTAAGCACGCGCACAGCTCATTTTTATCATCTCATCATTTTTTTTATGCCATGCAGTATTTTGGATTATTATCTCATCTATTAACTTTCATGTCTAAACCCAAATAGGGAGCTTTGAAACAAAACTATGTCCGTCCTGAAATGTAGGCAGGCACCAATGTCTGTTGGGAAAAACCTCTGTAAGAAGACCAATGTGAGTTTTCATACTTCCCCATGCACCTACGTGTACATGAATCACATGCATACACCCTATCACCTTATATCAGACTAGTGTGAACATCATGGAAGTGTATAGGAGGCACAGATGCAGCAGAGTGTGGGGAAGAGGGGTTCCTGGCAGAGGAAGGTGCACAGGTACATGGTTAAAGCTGTCACATACGCAAACAACCATGAGTTCTGATGTGAGGCAGGCTTAGGGCAGGGGGGAGAGGAAAGCAAGGCTGGCCAGAGAGAAGCATGGAGTCACAGAGGACACTTTCCTCTGCTGTGGAACTTGTGCTTTGCCTTTGAGGCCACCAGACACCAAGTAAGGGTTTCAAGGAGGATGGAGGCCTGATAGAATGCTACTCCGCAAACTTTCCATCATGGTCACTATGACAGCATAATTTATCTGTAGATCTATTACATACATGATTTTCCTAATGTGAGTAAACTGTGGCTTTTCTGATTTCAAGAAAAATCATTAAACACTTCCCACTCAATATGAACCAAAATTGAAGCATTTAATGTGCAAATGAACTTACAGAAACAAATACCATTACATAGGAAAAACAGCAGACATCACTCTTGATTAAATACACGTGCAAAGTCCACAAGTAGTTCTGGTTTGCCTCACTGCTTACCTTTCAACTGTTGGGTGGCACAGGGGCTGCTCTTCCTGGGGCAGCAAGTACGTTATGCCCACAACACTGACCACACGCAAACTGAATGGACACACCTGCAACAAGCATCCAATGAAAATTAGGCTGGATTCCTCACCAAGGGCATTTCCAAACAGACAAAAGTGGCAAATGGCTCATGCTCAAAATGTTCCTCTTCAATGTTCTGCTATATGGCTGAGTCACTCTATAATAACCACACATGATCGCTCAAATTCAATTACATATCAAATGTTATGTAGATCTAAAAATATATTGCTTTTACTGAATACTCACATGATATAGTCTTCTGTGGACACCTAAACCCAGTAATAATATATATAAAACACCAACATAGAGATTCAAAAACTTCTCCAAGGTGATTCAAACACTATTAAATAAACACTATAAAAGATTATATAGCCCTTAAGGAAACCTTATGGTGGTCAGCCCCTTCCATAAAAGGAGGGATATTTGAAAATTTGAACCAAATAGATTTCTCAGAGTGAGTATTCCTTCACTGGGGCGTTTGCATGCTCTATTGGAATATCAGCACACTACAAACCTGAATGCAAACTGAGGGCCTCAAGAAATACTTCATCTTCTCCAGGATTTCCTTCTGCAAAAGGTCCCATGCCACTGTCTTCTCCAAGTGCAGGACGAAAGGCAGTCCAAACCTACCAAACACCAACACACAGTCATTACCTTCCAAGAATTCAAGCCCTTCAAGGCTGTCATGTCACATTCAATGGAATCACACTGACTGGTTTTAGAACAGTCCCTAAACAGGAAGACCACAACAGCTAGACTTCTAAATAAAACCATGTAGCTCCTACCCCCAGGCCCTGGAGAGGAGCAGGTGCTAGACAGCAAGCGCAGGGTCAGCAGAGCCAGCAAGAGGGTGGCATGTGCAGGGGGCTGACACAGAAGATACCAGGTAAGGGCTGGACGTGGTTGGAGGTCCCACAGGCTGGTACAAGGGGGGCACTAGCAAACAAGTGACTGAGAGTTGCTCTAGAACTAAAGTTCTCTCTGGGGTTCCCATGTCCCAGAGCCTCAGAGGCAGTTGTGAGGTGTTCAGCTTCTGTTGCACATTATCATTTACACAGGAGCACTGAAAACTGATGCCCAAATCCAGCCTCAAAGGTTCTGATGAAATCAGTGTGGAATGTAGCCCAGCATCGAGACCTCTCAGGAGCTAGCCAGTGATTCTAACTTACAGATGAAGGCAAGGACCACTGGCCTGGCCTCCACTTCCATCCATGCTTGCATTACTGAAACCTGCATGCTGATCCTCAGTGTCTTCCTCCCCCACCCAGGTTCCAGGCAGGCTGATGCCACCTGCCTTCCTCCTGGCTCTGTATTGCAGTGATGGTCCCTTCTCCATTGGAGAAGGGATCATCAGTCATCCTGTGAACTACAGTACCAATGACCCCAGGTGGATAATCTGCCTTACCACTCACGTGCTACATGAGAATAAAACTGCCATCTGTTTACCCTGGTAGCCCAGTCAGCCCTTGTGTAGAAAACAGCAGATGCTCAATGAATGCATGCATGATCTAGCAGATGAGCTGACTCAGGCCCAGGCTGAAACAGAGGCATGAGAACACCAAGAAACCTGCTCCTAAAAGCACCTAGCTCTTCACTCAGAAGAACTTTACCTCCTGAAAACCTGGGTGAAATGAAGTGAATTCCATGTACCCGACCATACATTCATAAGACATTAACTCTAAAGAGACTTGTGCCATAACAGCAATTCCACAGGTCTCCTTCTCTTCATGCAGGACAGCAAGCTGCCTGCCATGTGCCTTAACCATGCCAAGCTCCTTCGGCCTCAGTGTCTAAGCTGTGTTTCCCACATGTTCATGTGGCTCACTCCTTCTCACAGGACTGCGTTGGCTGTAGCCTCCAGCCTCCCTCTGGGAGGAAGCCTTCCCAACCTCCTCCATTGCAACCTCCTCTAGTACAGACCCACAGCCTCTCCTCACTCACACCCTAGCTGTCTGGTCTGTGTTGATACTGTCAACACTGTAAGTGAGGTATGCTCACTTGTCCAAGGTCAGCCTGTCCTGACTAGGAGGCTGGCCATCTAGAGCAAGGCCCTGGCTATCTTCCTCACTGCTCTATCACCTGTGCTCAGAACAGTGCCTGGTAACAATTTTGTTCATAAATATCATAAATAATCACATCAACAATTTGACCACCCAAGGGACTTATCTCAAAAGTTTAGAAAGCTCACTTTTGTACAGACTATCCTTCCTGACAAATATTAGAAAATGATATCCTTTCTCCCTGAAATAACACAGGTGACACTACTGTGATAAAATTTTGCAAAATAGTCTGAGCTCTGTGCTGGTGGCTCACACCTAGCTGCTTAAGAGGCCACATCTGAGGATTGTGGTTCGAAGCTAGCCCAAACAGGAAAGGTCCTGAGACTCTTTATCTCTAATTAATCACAGAAAAGGCCAGAGCAGCACTCCAGCTCAAGTGGTATACCACTAACCTTGAATAATAGGAGCTCAGGGACAGCGCACAGGCTAAGTTCAAGCCCCAGAACAGGCAAAAAAAAAAAAAAAAAAAAAAAACGATAAGTCTGAAATGCCCATAAATTCTCAGGGAAGGCAACTGGGAGACTGGAGAGATTTCTGAATAGTGGTGTCAAGGGCCAAGACAGGAAACCCAGAGGGCCCGTTTCACAGGAGAAGAAAGAGAGTCCAGCCTGGGGCATGACACTGAGAAGTGTACCATCCAAGTAGATATGTTAAGAACTGGAGAGGGGGTGAGAAGATAGTGGGGTTTGAACTCAGGGCCTTATGGTTGCTAGCCTGGCACTCTACCACTCTAGCTACAGCTACAGCCCAAGAATTTTTTAAGCTGTTAAGAAAGTAACTCATTCAAGTTTAAATAGTTAAGGCCTCAAGAGTGCTTTAACTAAATCAGACATGAGATTAGCCTTCAAAAGTACAAAAGCTTTAATAGCCACTTCTGACTCAGATTCTCAGTCCACTTATGTGGAGGACTCATTCATAGGTTCCTCTAAGTCTCAGAATCAAAAATTAACTATTACTAGGCAGTAGGCGAAGGCAAGAGGATCAGAAGTTCAAGGTCAGCCTCAGCTATATGAGACCCTGCCTTCAATACATAAATTCAACTAGGAAAAATACGTATTTTCACCCCTGTGTCTTGGAGCAACTGGGAAACAGGCTAGTTCTCACCTCTTCCCTTGCTGTCCCGTGCACACTCGGTTGCACACCAGCAGGACAATCTTGTCACCTCCTGTTCGGGAGCTGGGCAAGTCCATCCTCCCCTGCTTGGCTGCTGCTTGTAGTGGGGAAGATAATCTATGATGATCCAGGCCAAATTTCAAGTGGTTTAGATTATTGTTTAAGTGAATGCCTGGAAAAGATTAAAAACAACTCACATTATCTCCTTGAAATTCCTTTCATTCATTCATTACAAAGAAACTGACCTAATGTAAAAAATAAGAAATTGTCATTATATAAACTACAATCAAAAATAGGCACAAATACTCCAGCATGAGACTGATTACTCATCAAGCTAGTAAGACAGGTTATAGCATCCATTATTTCCTTCAAATTAGTCTCACCTATCTCACACCTGAACACCAAAACTCTCTACTTCAATAAACATTAGGCAAGTTTTAGAAGGGTAAGTTACGGAGTTGATCTGCAATAGAGTTTAAAGTAAGACCCAGTAACAGCCCATGAAATGGATTTTAAAAAGAAACAATAAAAACAAGAGCATCTGGAATGATCTACAGTGTTCCAAGAGCAGGTTTTTGTCCCTGAAACAAAAGATAAAACTCCCCTTTCTAGACAAAGCCATTATGAGAACATGACTAGCCAAATGGACCAACCCACATTGAAGTGAACAAGACCCAAGTTTCATAGGCAAAGACGGGACTTCAGAGTCTCCTACAGTCAATCACATTACTCAATCAGCACACAGCACAGGGCAGGCAACTAGTCAATGCCTGACTGAATATCCATTTACATTTTTTATCTTCTGGAAGGAGGCAGCTAATGAAATAATACTCCAGCTGAAGGACAAAAGAAGCCCCTTTCTATCAATATCATAATAACTCCAAAAAAGAGAATAAAGTAAAAATGGCTTCCGAAAAAGTATACATAGCAGAGTTCTATGAATAAATAAATAACATAAAAATCAAGCAACATATGATTTGTTATTAATATATATCAACACAACCCAGCACTAGTGGCTCACAACCATAATCCTACCTACTAGAAAGCTAAGATCTAAGAATTGTGGTTTAAAGTCAGCCCAGACAGAAAAGTCCCTGAGACTCTTTTTTTTTCCTTTTTTTTTTTGTTGGTCCTGGGGCTTGAACTTTAGGCTTGGGCGCTATCCCTCAGCTCTTTAGCTCGAGGTGAGTGCTCTACCGCTTAAGCTACAGCGCTACTTCCAATTTTCTAGTGGTATATTGGAGATACGAGTCTCGTGGACTTTCCTGCCCAGGCTGGCTTTGAACCATGATCCTCAGATCTCAGCCTCCTGAGTAGCTAGGATTACAGGTGTGAGCTACCAGCGCCCGGCTTCCCTGAACCTCTTCTCTCAATTAACCACCAAAAAGCCCGAAGTGTAGCTGTGGGTCAAGTGGTAGAATGCTAGCCTGGAGCAAAACACAAAAAAAGCTCAAGGCACAGCACTCAGGCCCTGAGTTCAAGCCCCAGGACCAGCACATGCACATACAGGCACATACACATATGCACACACATGCACATGTAGCTACAAGAAAGCGCAGATAAGGAGAGATAGATAGCACCTTTATGCAATATCAAAATGTGTGAAAATTATACAATGAACAGTTGAAGGGTCAGATGTTCAATACAGAGGAGTCAGGTTGGGAGTCCAAAAAGATCACCACTGGCTACAAGAGAAATAGGGATTTGACTGGACACAAGAAAACTGACAGACATAAGGAAATGAAAATGGAAAAGACGGCAGTATGTACCTCTACTATAATCCTGAAAAAGAACTGCACCATCACAGAATACTTGAAGGGATAAACAGTGGTCAGCTCTGCACACTCGGGCGCATTATGGAAACAAGTGTGCCTTTACCTCTTTGACTGAGAATTCCTTCAGGCCTAAATATTTCTGGAGTCTCAAAGGCAAAAATGCAGTCACTTTCATGGACAGTCTCCAGGTCGTCTGTATCACAAAAGGAACGATGGAACCCATCATAGTACATTTCTGTTAACACAATCTAGAAAAACGGGGAAAATGTCAACAGTTGCATAAAACTGGAGATTCGACATGCAATGATCTCCCAATTGTACCATGAAACTTCTCAGGACTTGGTAGTGCTCTCAGAGTGCTATGAAATGATTATACTTGCCTTTAATGAGAGAATCTTAGGACAATAGCTGCCCTAATTCTGTAACTTACTACACTCTAATTTCAGAACTCCACGGCACTAAATGCAGAACTGCTTTAAGCTGTAATATAAAACAGAGCAAGAAGCAGCACCTAAACCCCTTGCCTTCACAGGGAGAGAAAGAAAGTCTCAAGACTCACATGAGAGAGGAGAGTCCACATCTGATGTTCTTTATATATCACTACATTTTCCTCTTCTCAAGTTAAAAATGCCAAACAAATATGGACATCCATATTAGAGAAAAAAATGAAATCAAGTCGTATGTCCAGCAATAAGAATAATTAGTACACTAAAGACCTACTAATACTATGAAACTCTTAAAGAGAATGAGCTAGATATATTTGCACTAGCAAGAGGAAATCAAAGTAAACACCCATCAAGGTAAAGAACAATCTAAACAAGTAATTCCACCTTTAGAAACTAATGGTAGTTACTACTAAGCTAACTAGTATTTTCACAGAGGAAAATCTGAATGAACACTAGTGTTAAAGCTTGCAGTCCTGAGCACTGAGTGCCTTTCCCTTTCCTGGCTGTACATGTGAAATGGGAACAATGACTTCTAGGCACTTTACAGATTGCAGAGAAAGCGGAGCTGGGGGAGAACACTGCAGACATCTAGAGCCTCATTTCCCACCCAGCAGCAGTGACCAGGGGAAAAAAAGGAGGTTCCCAGTCGTGGGCAGCCACCAACCAGGCCTGCAGCCCTGCAGCCCTGCAGCAGGCACATGGCTTCTATGGGCCTCCTTCAACAATAAGGAGGGGAAGACTGTCCTGCACTTCTACGGTTCCCCACCAGTACTAGCATTCTGCAAGACTCTGAGCTGAAAAGGGCTGGTGACATAGACGAGGAAAAATGTTCCAGGAAAATGTTCCTTTCTAATTAATTTAATGGCTATGATCTTTTTCTGCTGGTAAACTTGCAAGTACAATTCACTGTCCAGCAAACTGAGGTCAAAAGCAAAGCTATAATTATTCCACCCATTTAAAGCCAGCAGCAAAACTTTAGACATATATCTTATCTGTCTTGGACATTACCACAGCCTGCCTCCTCTATCTTGCCTCATCCTGGAGGGAAGAGGAGTCAAGGGGCTCTTCAGAGCAGGAAGAATGTGAACACTATCAATGTGCCAGTACCTGGCCTGTGAAAACATGACAGATTTGCTGTATTAGGGTAACACTGCTGATTGTATTTTACTGTGGCACCTTCCCAAATTGAGGTCACAGGAGGCCAAAGTACAAAACAACTTTATCATGCAAGTGTACATAGTAGCTTCCAGAAGCTATATAGGTGGAAACTATTTAGCCTCTAAGTTATCTTTTACTTGGTAAATCTAAAATAAGAAATGTCTTTCCCCAAGTGGCTCATGCCTATAATCTTAGCTATTCAGAAGGCTGAAATCTTTAGGATCATGGTTCAAATCTAGCCTGTAAAGGAAAGTCCATGAGATTCTTATCTCCAAATAATTACCAAAAAAGCTGAAGTGGAGCTATGGCTCAAATGGTAGAGCATTAACCTTGAGCACAAAAGCTCAAGGAAAGTGCCCAGACCCTGTATCAGGCCCTGAGTTCAAGCCTCAGGACTGGACTGGAAAAAAAGGAAAAGGAAAAGGAAAAGGAAAAGGAAAAGGAAAAGGAAAAGGAAAAGGAAAAGGAAAAGGAAAAAGGAAGGAAGGAAGGAAGGAAGGAAGGAAGGAAGGAAGGAAGGAAGGAAGGAAGGAAGGAAGGAAGGAAGGTAGGTCTTTCAGATAAAAATCATAATAGTGTAGGAGCTGGAAAGGTGGTTCAGTGGTAGAGCGCTTGCCTTGCATGCCTGAGGGCCTGGGTTCGATTCCTCAGCACCACTTAAGCAAAAAGAAAAAAGCCGGAAGTGTCGCTGTAGCTCAAGTGGTAGAGCGCTAGGCTTGAGCTGAAGAGCTGAGGGACAGCGCCCAGGCCCAGAGTTCAGGCCCCATGACCAGACCAAAAAAAAATAATAATAATAAAAATCATAATAGTGTATTGACTAAGAACTGTATATAATAATGTCAAGTCATAAACATGCCAAAAGTATTTTGAATTTAAATATAAACCACTTACCAAAAGTGCCCCATCTCTAACAAAGAAGGGAGATACAACTTTCCCTTATTTAAACAAGGTCAGAGACGCTGGTCTAGTTCCTCTAAGACATGGAACAGGGTATAGCCCAGTGGTAGAGCACTTACACAACATGCAGCAGGTCCTGGGTTCAACCCAAGCACCACAGATGGACATGCACTGCACACAGAACTGGCAAGATGTCCACTGCCAATACCACAATGGAAAAGAGGCTTTACAGTCACTGCTTCCTAAGCCTCTCTGTCAATCACCACAGGATGCTCCTTCCATTGGCCATAGACTCATCCTCAGAAGTGACTTGCAAAGGGTTCAGTCATCATACACTGAGAAAAGCTCCAAGGTCTCCATGTAAGGCCACAGCTTTTCCTTCCTCAAACATATCTCCATGTCTTGAGATGACAGCTGGCCCACTCTACAGTAACTGCTCACCCTGAAAACTCAGACCAGAGTTTAAAGGTTGTTTAAAAAAACCTGTGCTGGGAAGGTAGCTCAGTGGTAGAGCACTTGCCTTGCATGCTCGAGGCCCTGGGTTCAATTCCTCAGAACCACATAAGCAAAAAGAAAAAAGCCGGAAGTGGTGCTGTGGCTCAAGTGCTAGAGTGCTAGCCTTGAGCTGAAGAGCTGAGGGACAGCGCCCAGGCCCAGAGTTCAGGCCCCATGACCGGACCCCCCCAAAAAAAACCTGTGCTCAAGTTACTGGGTATGTTTGTGTCTGTGTGTATAGACAATGAAAGGAAACATAAAAAATCTTTTATACATATTTTACTCTCTTGGGTCTTTTTTTTTTTACCCTCAACACTAAATGCAAATGGTTTTCACTCTCAAATATATTTGGTAGAGATTTGTAAGAAATCCCACAAAATCAGAAAGCAGCACTTCTGAAGCTTGAGTGAAGCTGTCTCAGCAGGGTAATTACCTGATCAGTGGGGATCTTTGTCTCCACAGATACTGCTTCCCGAAGTCTAGCGACAGTCCCAGACAGAGGTACAGCCACACCAATCCTCATGCAGTGGGAACATTTCCCTTGATACACTACGGTGACATAGAGAGGCCTGTACAGATCAAATCAGATCTTCTCATTAGTCACTAAAATATAGAAGAAGTGAAACAAATCTGACCTGAAACCCACACAAACACCTAGGCTAACCAATACCTTTATTTGGAAGACATATGAAACATTCACTTGGATTTGAGAACTATCCAACAGTAATCAAGAGATCTTTGGAAAAGGAAATCTTCATAAAACAAAAATCTAACATAGTCATAGTTCTGTCCTGTAAATGTTCCTTAAAACAGCCTAACTCATGGAAATTTTGAGAAACAATAGAAATAAAGCAACTAGAAGTACCACGTAAAGTCTCCATCCCCTAGATGTGTGAACTTTAACAATGTCTGTGTTCAAATTAGCATCAAACCTATTAGATATCGAAATAAGCCAGCCAATCTACAGGAGCCTACTGAGGAAACTTTACTAAATCTGTTCTTACCTTGTGTGGGGCAGAGGAATTGGCAAAGATATGCAGAGGAAAGGGTCAAAAGTGTTGCTCTGCTTCTGACAGTGAGGACATGTCAAAGAAGATCTTTGAAAATAAAAATTTAATAAGACACATTAAAATCATATGTGAAACAGAAAAAAACAAGAAAACATTTTATTTATTCATACCTGTACTGGGCTTGAAAAAGTTCTTGTACAAAAGTGCTACACACAGGAAAAGATGGTCCCTCGGGCATCATATCTGTCTCTGATGGAGGCTATAAAAAAGAAGTAGCAATTCTTGTTGAAGATGAGCCTAAAGACTTCCCTAGCAAGCTGTATTTGGAGGACAGGTGCTTCGGTGCAGACACCTGCTGCTACAGGAACTAGAGAACAGCAACAGCCTGTGGGCTACCTCCAGAGACTCTGCCGCTAACCCTGTTCATCCACCTCTAATCCAGGCAGCTCTCCTGCCCCAGGAGGCCCCTCAAAGCCCCACTGTAACCTTGCCATGACATAATTCCAACCACTCTGGAAGTCCCAACCTGCTCCCATGTCTAAATTCTCCAGCACCTATTAGCTGTGCTGTTCATTCTGACACCTAATCATACTCTGCCTCACATGTGACTCAACTTTTCATGTCCTTTTACTTCACGAGTTATGAGCACCTGGTGCCACATGCAGAGGGCAGTGTACAAGATATCTGGATACAAGAGAAGCGACACTTGGGACCTGGCCTTGAGGATGTCTCACTGTGGCTGGCATCAGCCGCAAACATATAATCATGACAGTGTGGTACTCAGCACAAAAAGATCTTGAACCAGAATAATTTAGCAACTTAGCAAAACTAGAAATTTAAAGTGTGAAGCGCAGAGGAGAATCAAAACCTTTATAACCTAAGTAACTTTTTTTTGTTTTGTTTTGGGGTTTTTTGTTGTTTTTGTTTTTGTGGTCATGGGTCTTGAACTCTGGGCCTGGGAGCTGTCCCTCAGCTCTTCAGCTCAAGGCTAGCACTCTACCACTTGAGCCACAGCACCACTTCCTGTTTTCTGGTGGTTAATTGGAGATAAAGAATCTCATGGACTTTCTCGCCCAGGCTGGCTTTGAACCACAATCCTCAGAGATCAGCCTCCTGAGTAGCTAGGGTTACAGGCATCAGCCACTGGCACCTGGCTAAGTAATTCTTTAGTCTCAATTTTTTTCCCACTATATAAACCACTTTGGCCATCACAGTAAGGGCTACATGAACAGAATCTGAGTATGAATCATTATATTTCTAGTAAGGCCATTAGGAGGCTTAGTTTCTATGCTCAAAGCCAATTCTACCAGCAGAGACTACCATAATTCCCCTTTTGATTGTGTATGTGTATGTGTTTCAATGTGTCTTACTAGAATACAAAGCAAATGGTTCCCCCTCAGCCAACTCCATCTGAGCTCCTCAAGGACAGTGTCTTAATGTACCTTAATGGCAGTACATGGTACACAAGGTGGAACGTCCCTGTACGTATCACCAAGAGCTTAGTGTATGTCACCCTATTAACTAAGTGCAGCAAGCGAGGTTTGGGAGGAGACTCTCCACTCCTCTTCCTGGGTTCCCAGCTGCTCCCTGCTCTGCGTGCCCTAGGCAGCACGCATCCTCACCTTCAGAGGAGGCTGGCCACTCTCCTTTATGGCATGATTGAGGTCTTCGTGAACTCGGTCCAAAAGCCACAGCAGAAACTCCTGGGCGTCATGCTGGGAATTTCCACGATACTGCAGTGCATTCTTTGACACAATACTCTATGCAAATAAACAAGTCTGCATGAGTTCCTGGCTGTGAGAGAAAACTACTTCTCCTAATCCCTATGCAGAAATACACGATCTCCAAGGTATTGGAGAGTACGTCCCAGAATAACAGCAGTGTAAAAACAGATGTTTAAAGTAGACACATGTACTGAAAACCTTCAAGGGCTCTCAACTGGTCACCCTACTTTCTAGAGTATATTTGAAGGAAACCATTAGAACAGAATGCCAAGGCTCCTAAGAAAACAGTCACCAGGTTTGTAACAGCAACACATCAAGAGTAAGATAGCATCTGAGACTACAGCACAACCATAGGACATAATCATTCTAAACAATACACCTGTATTGTGAAAAAAAAAGCTGGCAACAGTTAAGGTATGGGTGTTTAAACTATGAACACAGACCTGTACATACAGAGAAAAAGTTTTAAAAAATGAAACATACTAGAATATCCAGTGTCATCTCTGGGAGAGAATTACAAGTGCTCGTCTTACTTTTCATATTTTCTATGATGATTATATATTACATAATAAAGTAGTTAACTTTTTTTGTGTGCCGGTACTGAGGCTTGAACTCAGACTTCACTCTTAATTGGCTTTTTCTCTCAAGGTTGATGCTCTACCACTTGAGCCATACTTCCACTTCTGACTGTTTGCTGCTTAATTGGAGTTAAGAGTCTCCCGGACTTTTCTACTTTTCTACCTTTGTCCAGGCTAGCTTTGAATTGCAATGCTCAGATCACAGCCTCTTGAGTAGTTACGATTACAGGTGTGAGCCACTAGCCCCCAGCAAATAGTCAACATTTTTGTCTCAAACTTTACAGTAAGGTTTACACTAATTTTCTATATATATCTTGTTTTGGGAGACAGGCTCTTACTATGCATCCCAGGTAAGACTCAAACTCTCAATCCTTCTACTTGAACCTCACGAGGGCTGGTATTACAAATGTGTGCCATTAGAGCCAGCTTGATTTTTCTGGGTTTAAACTAATTTTGTTAAAATGCTAAATTTTTATGTAAGCTGCATGACATCTTCTGGATTCATTATCTATTTAAGAAAGATGTAATAGAAGCCCTGATGAGAGAGATAGGGTAGAGTTGAAAATTCAAGGATAGCAGAATGGACATAATGTGGTAGGAGCCACACTTCTCACAGTGAGTGCAAAGCTATCCACAAACAGGAGAGAAGGCTCTAGTATGAATTCATGTTTAGTTTATATGCATAAAGACAGGTTAAGTAACTACCTTTACACACTTGGGTTTGTACTTGTGCATCTTTCTCAGTTGTTTATGGAAAGGCACAGAAGCACGGATACCATCCTATCAAGTAGCAGACACAGCCCACGGTTCTTGTTCTCCAGGACCACAACCATTATCCAGAAACATCATTTCCTAAGGAAATGGCTGATTCTAGGACAAGGAGTCTGCCTGTGAAGAGAGCCAGGAACCAACTAAAGGCTCCCAATAACCAAAGCTAGAACACTTGCAGCAATGAAAGAAATAACATGGATTAGAATCCACCATGTAAAATCAATGCATCTATAATGACATTAATTAAATGTCTGAATGACCAAAACAGATAACAGAAAAATCTTCCCTACAGCAGAATCCAAACTATGGTATACTGCTAATCACCCCCTCCAGAAGGTGCCATTTATTGCCCCATAGTGACAATGGACCATAATTGACTTGCTTCCAAAGACCAAATACAGAAAGCCAGCAAGATACTCCAAGAAAATCAGGAGAACGAAGTCCCAAGAGTTACGTGAAGAGTTTCACAGAATAGAGAAAGATCACTGACATTAGAAGCAAAGAAAGATAAAGCAAGCCAAAAACTAAAAACTGTCTATGGTGTTTCCCAGTAAGATGATAATAACAGAGATGAAAAAGGCACAGATTTTCAACTTAATTTGAACTATCATACTTGATAAGTTAGATCTTGAATCACAAGAAGTTGATATAAAAGCCATCTGGATATGTTTTCTAAGACTTGAGACTCAGACTGAGGTGGGATCAAAGAATATCAGTGGACACAGTGAAGGAGGGAAAGGGTTATCAGTGACTAGGAAGAAGGCACAGGTGCCACCTCAGGAACAGGCCCACAGAGGAGGCAGCAAGGTGCAGGGAAAGTCTTCACCAGTCACCCAGATCGCCAAATCCAGCTTCTTCTGTGCCCCCAACTCAGTCTCTCAGAAGCACTCAGACACCTTTCTCCATTGTGAATGGGTTGGCTTGTGGCCTGATATCCCCTCATTTAGCAGACTCAAAACCAAAGCCAATAAAAGAATGTGAGCTAGACAAAAAGAGAAGATGACCTCATTTTTTTTAACTAGACCACTTTTTTTTTTTAAGACATCATTAACACTAGTAGTTACACCTGTGGCTGACTCAGGCGGGGAGAGAAATGGGTGTCTGGTAACCCCAGACAGAGAGCACTGGACAGAAAGCCAGGGATCAAACCAGGTTTTCAGTGTCTAGCTTAGGAGGCTAATAAAATAAGGAACAGAGGAAGAAATTGGGGGCTACAGAGTTTTGAATAGGGCTGAGTCTACGACACCCCATTCCCATCATCTCACACAAGGCTAAGGTTAGGTCTGTTGTTCAGGAAAGCGATCCAAGTGGGCAACTTAAATGAGGGGAGCACAGAACCATCATTTGAGAATAGCGGGCACCATCTAGTAAGGAAGGACATGCCATAGGAAAGGAGCATCCCATTACCAGGCAGCAGGGGCTCACACCTGTTATCTCTTCTAGTCAAGAGGCTGAAATCTGGAGTACTGCAGTTCAAATCCAGCCCAGGCAGGAAAAAAAAAAATCTGTAAGACTCCATTTGCATGTAACCAATAAAATTCAGACTGGAGGGTTGGGTCAAGTGGTAGGGCACCAGCCAGGAGTAACAAAGCTGAGAAAACAAGGCACCAAGTTCAAGCCTTGAAATGTCCTCCCCCATGAAAAACAGAGGCATGTGTAGCATCTACAAGTAAGAGGGGAGACCTCCAAGAAGATGGAAGCCATGTGCAAACTACTGTGGGAAAGCAATGGGACATGTCCTTTGGGGCAAATGAGAGGGCTTGCTTTGTGTCATCTTGACCAAGCTGAGTTGGAATCAAAAGGGCTACAAGAGAAGGGACAACTAACAGGGACCACTGTCCACTACACAAAGCTGAGTTAAAAAGAGAAAGAAAAAAACAGATGCTACAGGGATCTGACAATGAAAGCCACAGCTGATGGAAAGAAGAAACCTCGGAATTCTTCCATTCAGGGAAGGGGGCTTCAAAAACAGGCAGAGGAATTTGCCTTCAAGAGAAAATAGGGAGACAGGAGACAAGCAGACAAGGACCTATCTTAGTCCTAGTCTTAATAGAGAGATAATGACAGGCCTCAGAGCATAGAGTTGGGTCATACTAACCACCAGAAGCACAACAAACCTCTCTTCTGAAACCTCTATTTTTTTTGAAATAGGAAAAAAAAAAAACAAAACAGTTAACAGCCTATGCATCTACCCCCGCCCCCACGCAATTAGCTGAAATCAAACTCCTCATTGTGCATCAAAGCAAATGTTTTATACCCAGTGTCCATTCCAGGAGGGAGCTGGCATTCTTCATCAGGACTAAACTAAATTTAGTTATGCCTCTTGCCACTGCCCCTCCACTCCTGTGGAATCCCCACCAAGCTCTGGGACTAAGGCACTGCACTAGTTGCTGTGCTAGGCTGCTGAACAAGACTTCTACTGGGCAAGACTAAACAGGCCCCTGGACTTCTTAACCCTCCTAAGTAGGCACAACGCTGGCAGCCCAAATCTTCACCCAAACTCTATCTAGTGGGCAGTTTGGTTTATGTCTGAGTCACATCTGATGTGGCTTTGATTTGCTGTCTATGATTTTTTTTTTCTTTCTGCAGCTTTTCTAAAGTTGATCATCACTGCCATCTATAAAAAGCAGTTTTGCTACTCTAATATTGAAATTATTCAAGTATGTGGTTTCCATGAAAAATAAAATGCAGGCCTTCTTCAAATTAGTCCTATATATTTGAGTCTGCTTTACAAAATTTGGGTATAGTGTTTCCATTTGGAAAAATATTAAACTGTCTATTGGCTTAAATCTTGTACACATTACTATGTATAAATGTAACCACTGGGCTGGGAAGGTGGCTCAATGGTAGAGCACTTGCCTTGCATGCATGAGGCCCTGGGTTCAATTCCTCAGAACCACATAAGCAAAAAGAAAAAAGCCAGAAGTGGCGCTGTGGCTCAAGTGGTAGAGTGCTAGCCTTGAGCTGAAGAGCTGAGGGACAGCGCCCAGGCCCAGAGTTCAAGCCCCATGACCGGACCCAAAAATAAATAAATAAAATAAATGTAACCACTGCTCCAATCTTCTTCTCAGTAATGGCTCTAAATACCAAAATACCTGCAGGGTTTTATAATTTCAAAACATTTTTTTCAATCCTTCAAAGAGAGAACATTTTTATCTTAAATACAAACAGTGGGTTAGAATCACAGCTCAGGAAAGATGGCGGTTGTAAAATCTACACAGCTGGAGCTATGTAACTGGACCTGAGGTCCTTTCTTCCCACAGAACCCCAGGCAAGAGAAAGCAGCACTCAGGGTTCTAGAGAAGGCACTGGCTGCTCCCAGACACCCCTCACCATCACCCGACCTGGGGGAAGACAACTCAACAGCGCTTTGGTGATTTCCTCTCACAGGAATCTGTTACGACTGACTGGGAGCCAGACTACACTTTGGGGGAGAAGGCAGCTTTTAAGACTCACCAAGCTACAGTTAACAATTGGTTATTAAGATTATTCTGTGTTTGTTTAGTATCCCCAGACAAAACAATTGTCCACTGGGTGTTGAAGTGAAAAGAAATCACCATTGTGACGGGTAAGAGAGTCAGTAAAGAAGAGCTTTGGGTATATGTGTGCATTGAGATTTCTCTTCCTCACATTCCTTCAGCTGGTGATGTGCTTCCCAAACAGTTAACACAGAAAGGGTTGTGCCTACTTATGAGGGTTGAGGAAGTCCAGGGGCCTAGTTAGTCTTGCCCAGTAGAAGTCTTGTTCAGCAGCCTAGCACAGCAACTAGTACAGTGCCTTAGTCCCAGAGCTTGGTGGGGATTCCACAGGAGTGGAGGGGGAGTGGCAAGAGGCATAACTAAATTTAGTTCAGACCTGATGAAGAATGCCAGCTCCCTCCTGGAATGGACACTGGGTATAAAACATTTGCTTTGATGCACAATGAGGAGTTTGATTTCAGTTAATTTGTTGTTTGTTTGGGGGGGGGGAACGCATATGCTGTTAGCTGTTTTCTCTCATGTTTTTCCCATTAGAAATAAACAAGAAAGGTTTCAGAAGAGAGGTTTGTTGTGCTTCTGGTGGTTAGTATGACTCAACTATATTCTCTGAGAAAACTATAAAAACCACACTTTTCTCAATCTTTACTTTTTCAGTCTTATAAAATGCCTTTATATGATGGCATTGCTTCATATTTTAATGATTTGTCTGATTCATCATCACTAATCATGTATATTAAAAATACATGGAAGCCAGGTGCAGGTGGCTCATGCTTGTAATCCTAGCTACTCAGGAGGCTGAGACCTAAGGATCACAGTTCAAAGCCAGCCCAGACAGGAAAGTCCATGAGACTCTGATCTTCAATTGACCAACAGAAAACTGGAAATGGCACTGTGGCTCAAGTGGTAGAGTGCTCGCCTTGAGCTGATGAGCCCAGGGACAGTACCCAGGCCCACAGAGTTCAAGCCCCACAACCAACAACAACAACCAAAAAACAAACAAACAAAAAAACATGGAAGCGGAGAGCCAATGGCTGACACCTACAATCCTACCTACAAAGAAGGCTGAAATCTAGGATCACAATTCAAAGCCAGCCGGGTCAGGAAAGTCAGTGAGACTCTTACCTTCTATGAACCACCAAAAAGCCAGAAGTAGAGCTGTGGCTTGAGGGGTAAAGCACTATCCTTGAGCAAAAGATGTTCAAAGGACAGCACCGGGTCCCTGAGTTCAAGTCCCAGGCCCAGCCAAAAATAAAAAATTTCAATGTAAGAGATGGGATTTGGAGAATGGGTGACTATGGCACAAGACTTGCCACATGAAAAGCAGCACCAGAGGTGAAGCGGCCATGTGAACGGCACATGTGCTTCCTCCCAGTCTTCAGCTCGGAGGGGAGGCTGTTGGCTTCTAAGCCCAAAGTCTAATGAGAAGTCACCAGCCAGCGCACCCACTAGAGGAGGGGAAAGATGCACTAGGGACACTAAGCCTGGAATAGCCTCCACCCCACCCCAACCCATCCTCTGCAGAGGAATGGTACTGGAGGAAAAGGAAAGGTGAGAAAAGGGAGTAAGCTCCCATCCAGGATGAAAAGACAGCTCATGACAGCCACGCAACACTGCATTGGTATGTGGTCACAGGGAAAAGCATGCCACTCTAGACTCAGAGCCCCTTTACCCATTTGTTTCCAGAAAGAAGGGCCTAACACAGGGCAGATCAAGTCTAAAGGTCCCTCATTCTCAAGTTCTGAGGAATCGCCTAGATTCAGATGATAGTGCTCTAAGGTAACTTCAGATTGCCAGTGAACTCATGTACTACAAGCACTTGGTGACAGGAACTGATTCTGAATAAAGATAAGAGAAAGGAAGGCGCCACTCCTAACCTAAAAGAAGTAGCTATAAGAAATGGGGTTTACTACATTGCAACAAGTTATAACCAGTGTGTAAAAGCACAAAACTAAGGGTGGCAATATGGTCATGAGCCAGGACAAATAGAGGATACCCCTCCAGCCACAGCTCAGAAAGCTACATGGGTAGAGGCTCCCAAGTATTTAAAAGTGGTTGAACCTTTCCATGGAAAGGCAGCAGAAAGCAAATGGCTTGAGAGGCGGAGCCTTGGTCCACATCCCCTGGATGCATTTCATTGAGCTTCAACTACCTTTTCTGCAAGATAGGGATGATTTTTTTAGAAGGATGACTGTGAGACTTTAGTAAGGTCACAGATGCACTTTATAAACTCTAACTCTCTGTACAGATGTTAGTTAAGTTTGTAAAACCAAGAAAAGAGAAAGGAAGGGGCTGGAAGGTGGCTCAGTGGTAGAGCGCTTGCCTTGCATGCCGGAGGCCCTGGGTTCGATTCCTCAGCACCACATAAGCAGAAAAAGCCAGAAGTGGTGCTGTGGCTCAAATGGTAGAGTGCTAGCCTTGAGCTGAAGAGCTGAGGGACAGCACCCAGGCCCAGAGTTCAGGCCCCACGACCGGACCCCAAAAAAAAAAAAAAAAACAAGCGAAAGGAATCACCCTATGCTATCACATAATCCTAAAAACATCAAAGAGAATGAAAAAAGGAGAGAATCTCTAATCCACCATTCTCAATCCTGGCTGCCCCTCCAAATCACCTGGGAAACTTAAGCGAAATAAACAAAGAAAATCACCATGTCCTCACAGCAGCCCAGAGTACTGACTTAGCTGTGGTGCTGTTGAGCATTGCTAGTTTATTCTCCAAGGATGACTGGTTTTTTTTTTTCTTTAATTTATTGTGAAGGTGATGAATGGAGGGGGTGGGAGAAGGGTTACAATTACATAAGGTAATGAGCACATTCATTTTTAAACAGTTACCCCCTCCTTCATTTTCTCCCGCTTACCCCTCCCCACTCAATGACTGTTTTCAAGATGCTATTCTCCTCATGTGACAAGACAGACTGAGAACAATATGGCACACTGAGAAAGTTCTGGTGTTTCTCCTCCCAGAGCACCAGAACACCGAATGGCTCCCCAAATACAACTACATTCTACCACTTACCTCAAAGCAACAATAGTAAGTTATATCCACTGAGCACTGTCACTGTAGCAAACATGATACTGTTTACAGGTATGATTTCCTATCAAAATTCATCCCTAGGAAACTCATCATGCTACATGATTGCTTACAGATGAAAAAAACTTGGCTTCAGACAAGTAACATGTCCAACATCACCTCCACTCTTTGACTATTCACTCTTCAGTGTCATCTGACTTGATGTTCTTGAGCATAGTCCTTCTTCCATAAATAAAGGGGCTTTCCATGACTTGTTCCTCATTACCACTCTGGGGCCATGCAAGGCTTAGGGGCTGTCATTCAGAATTCAATTCTCTGCAGACAGGAAAACATGTGTTGGAGACTAAACTACAGCTGCATCCATCCTGAGGCTTCTGAGAGTTTCTTTGTTTTTTAATAAATCTCTGTTAATTAGTTTTGTTAATTTGTTTTGTTACAATTTACAGTTTTTTTTCCTATGACAGAAATGTGGTCCAGATAACAGGGCACTGGAATTTCATGCCTGTAAATCATAGCTACGCAGGAGGTTGAGATCTAAGGTTCATGGTTCGGAGCCAGCCCAGGCAGGGAAGTCCATGAGACTCTCCAATTAACCACCAAAAAGCCAGAAGTGGAGCTGTGGCTCAGGTGGTAGAGTGCTAGCCTTTAGCAAAAATACTAAGGCACTACACCTTGGTCCTGAGTTCAAGCCCTAACTCCAACAAAAGAAGGGAGAAATGGGAAGGAGGTGAGAAGGGAGGGGGTGGGTGGGGAGGGGAGAGGAATTTAACCCAGAAACAGAAATGTAGTTGGTCTCTTACTAGAGATGTCATTACTTGATGAACAGGCAGAATGCACACTATGTGAGAAGATCAAGTCATAGCTTGTAAAAGCTCTGTCCTACCCCCACCCACCCTAGGAGCACAAGAGAGAGGAGCTCAGGCCTTCCACAGTACCATCTGGCTTCCAGCTAATGCAAAGCAACCTCCTCACCTCACAACGCCCACAATTCTGCCAGTTCTTGCAACATACTCTGAGGGGCCAAGGCTAGAGGGCTCCCAAGTGAAAGTGTGTTTATGTAACCAACTAAGCAGCCTAAGTAACTCAAAAGTGTCTTCTTGTTGGTCTCCTTCTTGTTTCTAATATACAATTCTTCCCATAAAGAAAGCGCTCGCTCAGTCTTTTGAAAGAGAGAGCCGGGCGCTGGTGGCTCACGCCTGTAATCCTAGCTACTCAGGAGGGTGAGATCTGAGGATCGCGGTTCAAAGCCAGCCCGGGCAAGAAAGACTGTGAGACTCCTATCTCCAATAAACCACCAGAAAACCGGAAGTGGCGCTGTAGCTCAAGTGGTAGAGCGCTCGCCTTGAGCTGAAGAGCTGAGGGACAACGCCCAGGCCCAGAGTTCAAGCCCCACGACCGACAAAAAAAAAAAAAAAAAAAAAGAGAGAGAGAAAGAGAGAGAGAGAGAGAGAGAGAGAGAGAGAGAGAGAGAGAAGCCAGGCACTGATATCTCACATCTATAATCCTAGCTACTCAAGAGGCTGAGAGATCTGAAGATCAAGGTTCAAAGCCAGCCAGGGCAGAGAAGTCCCCATGAGACTCTTAGCTCCAATTAACCACTCCAAAACCAGAAATGTCACTGTGGCTCAAGTGGTAGAGAGAGCAGTAGCCTAGAGCACAAAGAGGCTCAGAGACAGTGTCCAGGCCCTGAATTCAAGCTCCACAACCAACAACAACCAAAAAAAAAAACCACCAAGGTGGGAAATTTTGGCTTACAATCAAAAAGCAAACAGCCAAGCCTTATACAAGAGAGTCATCAAAAGGGAAGTGTAATAATCTGAAACAGAAGTTGAAACATAAAAATGGGAAAACCCATCTAAATAGCTAGGAAATCATTATATACTTCTACCATGGAACATTACAAATGCTTTTAAAGTATCAAATCATACACCTTAAAAAATATACCATTTTAAAACGTCAATGTTGATAAAGCAAAAACCTGACAGATCTATCTATACAGTCCTAAACCAAAGTGTTCTGCCTTATAGTAATACTAAAGTAATGCTAAACTCAAAGCCCAAACCAACCTCTAGGAAAAACTGACAGCTGCCAACATGACAGAAACATGTGTTAGGGAGAAAGAAGAGCCACCCTTCCTTCCTTCCTTCCTCCTTCCCTTCTCCCAGGGATCTCTGCAGGCCATTCTGGATGGCCAGGGGCTCGGAGGTGAAGAAAGGCTTTGCCCTAGGAAGAATGACACTAGCACAGGGTTGTCCATTTCCTGAAAGTGGAAATAAAGGAAGATGGCTTGGACCAGGAACTCAGCACAGAGTCCAGTGGTACGCCTGGCAGTGGCATTTCTCTCTGTGGTAAAGTGGCTGTTAATCTTGGGAGTGGAAGAAGGGGGAAGGGGCAGGAAGACAAGGAGGGGGAGGAGTATGGGGGAGGAGGACAGAGGGAGAGGGAAGAGAGAAACATACACAGAGAACACCCTCTGGAGACTGTTTCCACAACCCTGCAGATACCACAATCTCAGATGCTCAGATCACTTATATAATACAGCAGTTTGCATATAACCATAAATTATCTCTAGGTTACTTACGATAATACAACGCACTGTCAATAGCTAATATACTACTGTGTTTAGAGAATAGTTAACAGGAAACATGCTCAGTACAGATGTAACTGTTTCCCTAGGCAGAACCCAGATTAATAGACGATGTACTAGATTTCTTTGTGCGCACACACACACACACACACACACACACACACACACACACACACACACACAGAGTGTATACTCTCTTGACTTTGAATATGATACCTTACAGCAGACCTACAACGTTTTTGACTAGATTTTATGAGGGGATCCAAACTATTCTGGAAATACTCTTACTTTGAAGCATTATTCCATTCTTTGTATATAAAAAGAAAAGCACACTCTGAAAACATTACAGGATGGAATAGGAGAAACCCTAGGTCTCCTTGGCTCAGGTCAAAATTTTCTGAATAGAGACCCGGAAGCACAACAAATCAAAGAAAGGTTGGACAAATGGGACTGCATAAGATTGCAGAGCTTCTGCAGGGCAAATGACATAGCTGGCAAGATCAATAGAAAGCCCACCGATTGGGAGAAGATCTTTACTAGCCATACAACGGACAAGGGTCTCATATCTAAAATATACTTGGAACTCAAAAAATTAAACCACCCAACAACAAATCCTCAAAGAAACAACTGCCCAATAAATAAGTGGGCGAAAGACTTAAAGAGAAGCTTCTCTGAAGAAGAAAGAAGGATGGCCAATAGACACATGAAGAAATGTTCAACATCCCTAGCCATAAAAGAAATGCAAATCAAAACAACATTGAGATATCACCTCACTCCAGTTAGAACAGCAAAAATCAAGAACTCTAACAACAACAGATGCTGGAGGGGATGTGGACAGAAAGGAACCTTACTTCATTGTTGGTGGGAATGTAAACTTGTTCAACCACTTTGGAAAGCAGTATGGAGGTTCCTCAAAAGACTTCACATAGATCTCCCCTATGATCCAGCAATCCCACTTTTGGGCATTTACCCAAATGTTTACAAACAAGACCACACTAAAGCTACCAGCACAACTATGTTTATTGCAGCATTATTTACCATAGCTAAGATATGGAACCAACCCAGATGCCCCTCAGTAGATGAATGGATCAAGAAAATGTGGTATATATACACAATGGAATTCTATGCCTCCATCAGAAAGAATGACATTTCCCCATTTGTTAGGAAATGGAAAGGTTTGGAAAAAATTATATTAAGTGAAGTAAGCCAGGCCCAAAGAAGCATAGGTCCCATGGTTTCCCTTATTTGCAATATCTAGTATAGGTATGAGTCAAGCGGAAAAGGTCAGATAATGTGATGTTAGGAAAATGAACCCTTAAATATGTATTTTAATGTTTTCGTTTCTTTCATGCATGTGTTTCTAATGCATTTATAAGATTATTTCTTTGTTGCTTTGTATGTCCCTCCCCCACAGTGTAACCCCCGCTTTCACTATATTTGATGTCAGTATAACATGTGGAGGAGATGGGGACAAACAAGTCGTTTAAGGATTCAGGTGGACCTGTTGCAACAATGAGAAGTACAAAATGTCATGTCAAAACCAGCTTTACAATGTCGGTGTGGGGGGGGGGGGTAAAATTGGGTGGGGGGAGGGGGGAGGCGGGGAAGGGAAGTGAAGGGTAAACAGAGGAGGAGGCTGCAATGCTTGGTAAGAAATGTATGCATTATCCTGCCCATGTAATTGTAGCCCCTCTGTACAGTATGTTCTCAAATAAAATAAAATACAATTAAAAAAAAAAAAAGAAAAGCAATGGCAATGTTTCAAAAAGAAATAATGTAATTACAGATGAACTTTAGGAACATTAACCAACTAGAAGAGGCAGAGTTGAACTAGAGAGAGGGGCTAGAAGGCTCTATTATTTTTTAACAGACACACTGAGAACCAGAACAGGAACTGGGATTATGTGCACAGAGCCATCAAATGCTGACCCTCAGTGTAAATGTTCTCACCTCTACAGAAAGACAGTCCTTCCAGGGGACCCCCTCCTCTCTCTTCCCTACCATACCACCACCAACTCTAGAGAGGATGAAGTTAGTCCCTAGTTCCCTAGGGTCCCACAGTGAGGACTACACCTCCAGGGTGCAGTCTGAGCAGGCCAGCACAGTCCCCTCTCCAGACTGTAGTACACACTGCTGGTGGCTGTGTCAGCCCAAGTCAGACCCAGGCCCTTTTTCACATGGCAACTAGGGGGGGTTTCATGTTAACTGAAGATCTCCATGTATCCTATACCAGAGTATATGCTATGTTTTGAGGCATTCACAAACTCAACATACCTCTTATCAAAGTGTTGGAGAAGCTGGGCACTGCTGGCTGACATCTACAATCCTAGCTACTCAGGAAGCTGACATCTAAGGATCATGGCTCCACACCAGTCCAAGCAGGGGGAAAAAAAAAATCAATGAGACTATTATCTTCAATTAACTACCAAATAGCCAGAAAAGCTGTGGCTCAAGGGGTAGAGCATCAGCCTTGAGCCAAAAAACAAAAATATAGGTCAGGAACAGCACCCAGGGCCTGAGTTCAAGCCCCAGAATAGGCACATACACACACAAAAAAGTGCTGGAGACAGGCTCAAACATGGAAATGTGCAGTTCACTGGGGAACCTAGAGAGCAACACCGTCCTATAACGGATAGCAGGGCGTTTGGTGCGGAAAAGCTAGCCATAGAGCCAGAGGTAGAAGCTGCAGCTGCCATCTATCACTGTCCTTCTCTGGGTCTTGTATCTTTGCAAGGGGGAGGGGGTCCTCCAGTGAGGACACAGGTGAGACGAGCATGATTATGCACAATGCCCACGCTTCCCAGGCTCTAGTTCTACACTAAACCTTTACCTCCACCTTCTCACCCACTAAAACCTGCAGGGTGGTGTTCCTAGCTCTGCCACCCACCTAACACTGAGTCCCATTACCCAAATGGGATAAACGGAGCAGACAGTGCCTCCCACTGGACCGTTGTAAAGATTAAACTTAACTGCACACGAGTCCCCTCTGTAAAACAATCTGACTCCATCCAAATAAACAGAATTGTCATGATTCTGAGGACTGCTATTTCTTAAGTTCCCTGCAAATCAGATGGCTCTGCCTTGCTCTTAAACATCAGAAGAAAGCCAGGAGTTAAAGTCAAGAACTGCAGTGATTGCTTTGAGAAGCCTCAAAGTTCCTTTTAGAAGCCAACCTCCACAAAGGCATTTTCTGACCAGGGCTGAGAAGTCTTCTATAGCCAGCTCAAGCTGTTTGTTTGTGGGTGCTGTTTGTTATCACTCAAGGGAAGCAGCAGCAGATGTTGGGTGAGTGGCCAATTCCTCTAGGAACTGGCATGCAACAATGGTTTCCAAATAGCCACCATCACCATGTAGTGAAAGACAAGATAGTCCAATGTGCTGCAAAAATGTTGTTTGTTAACAGATTCAAAGTCATCTGACAAGCAGCCAGTGAGGCATTAATTAGCAGAGCAAACAAGAATAGTTGTGAAGGAAGAGACAACAGAGGACAGAAGTTTACTCAATTTGGAATGATTTCTTTGCCCTACTGTATATAAAAGGGTTTTTCTCTGTGGAAACTCTGAGGTCATTGTTTTCCAGTCTTTACTATAGGAAACAGCTGTGGGGAACTACACAAACAGAGAACACTGCCCCATTGAGGATCCTTCACTATGACAATTGTACAGACCCGGACAGGAAAAATCCATCAAGCCTCACAACAATAACAAAGTGCAGTTAAACTGAAGATGTAAAACTGAAGCCCAGCATCTTCAGTACAACTGTGCCTAAGACCTAGCAGTTAGCTCCCCTCTACAGTAAGTCACCTAGCACAGCAGCAAAAATGGAGCACTCAATTACCACAGTTTTAACAAAAGTTTGCCTAAGATTATGCGCACATAATATATGACATGTCCAAAACTGAACTCCTACATTCACCTCCGAACCATTTTCCATTTTGTTTTCCCTATCTTGAAGCATGCCACCCCAAGACACATTGCATCAAGAAATAATGTTAGGGTGGGGCATGGGGGTACACACCTATAATCCCCAGCTACTGGGGAGTGAAGATACACAAATGGCAGTTCAAGGTCAGTCCAGGGAAAAAGTGACCCATTTTCTGAATGAACAAGCCAGGTGTGGTAGTTCATGCCTGCCATCTCAGTGAAGCAGCAAGCATAGACAGAAGGATCACTAGCAAGAGACCCTGTCTGAAAAATGGCTTAGAGATAGAACACTTGCCTATGTAGTGTGAGGTCCTGAATTCCAATCCCATTACTGGGGAGGGAAAAAAAATGTTACGCTCATCTCTTCCCTATTCATTTTTACACATCCAGAAACTGTCAATCACGGTCAATTCTGCTTCCAGTGTACAGTTCCCCTATGTTCAGAAATCAGAACAAGGAGCAAGGAATGGGAGAGGAAAAGGAACTGAATCCCACTTGATCCTTGCTGGGAAATGCCACTCCCCTTCACAACATCATGTAACTGTTTAAATGGTCCTGAGACAGTGACAATAAATACCATCAGGGGGAGGGGCTCATCCCACCTGATTTGATTTGTTCACAAAATCCTATACAGAGGCCCCCTACTCTATGAAAGCTTAAAGCCCAGGAGTGACCCAAGTCCTCAAGTGAGGGGTAACCTACACAAAGCAGGTCCATATCCACATTTATCACAGGCTGCTCCACAACCTGTCCTTGCTGTGGCCTCTTTGGTGTAGATCCAACACCAGCGGGCACCTCCTTCACACCAACTGGGAAGGCAAACAGTGGGTTCAGGAAACTGAATCCTCCTGCCTCTGAGAGGGAGGTTTTCTGCTTTCAACCCATTCCTTCAACATGGGGATTATCTGATCTGTGGAAGAATGTATGAATAACTGCGCCCAACCCTGTTATCCTCTGTGAGGACAGGGAGTTCTTTAATAACTTTCCATTTCTTCCTTGGCTCTCAGTAGGTCCGTGCTTTCTCACTGTAACTTTGCTACTTTATGTTCTTGAGCGCCACTGATTCTATCACAGGCATTCAGGAGACATGGTGACTGTCCCAATTTAAGGTAGACACTTAACATTCAAATTCACACAGGATTACTTTGGGTTCTTTCAAACCTAACAAAAGTTTTGAGAACTTTTCAAGACTAGCAAAAGAAAAAAGAAGAAGAAGAAAAAAAAAAAACCAGTATGTGGAACCAATGGAAGAGCTGAGAAGACAGAATACAAAACTTAGAGACACATCATCAGGCTGGAAACACAGAGGCCAGGGAGCAGAAGCAACACCAGCTGACACTCACTGAGCACTAATTGTGCCAGAGCTCTGCATTCTTTCACACAGCCTCAGGAAGCAGATACCCAGACGCCACAAAGAAATGGTGCAGCAGGGTTAGGGCACAGGCAGCCTGGCTCCCCACCCAAGCTCCAACCCATTGGCCACACTGCTCTGGACAGGAACCAGCAAGCCTCTAATAAACAGCCCTGTATACAGCACCACAGTCAAAGCAAGTAACTAGGGAGGTTAAAGTGTTTTAGAACACAATAGAAGACACCTAAGGGAGAAGGAAAAAAAAAAATAGAAACTTTATCCTACATGCAGGGGTCACTTTTTCAACTATGTGATAAAAGCAGGAAAGGAAAGGAGCAGGCTAAAAATATAAAACATTCTATAATATTAAAAGATACCAATCTAAAATCAAGAAGAAACAAAGGAAAGTAATTACCATGTGTATTAAAGAAATTGTTACCTTACACACATACAAACTGCATGAAGAGCTACTGCGAAAGAGGGAAGAGAAGGAGGCCCTGTAGGGAAAAGTTGGAAGAGAGGGATGGGTAGGCTTGTAATAGCATATAAAACGGGATCTATTCCTGGAGTGAAAGGAGGTTTGGCATATAAAAATCAAACAGTGAGGCCAGGGTGGCTTATATCTGTGGTCCTAGCTACTCGGGAGCCTGAGAGCTGAGGATCAGGATTCAAATTCAAAGCCAGACGGGGCAAGAAAGGCCATGAGACGCTTATCTCCAATGAACTACCCAAAAAACTACAAGTGAAGCTGTGGCTCAAGTGTGACAGAGCACTATCATTGAAGCTCAGGGACAGCTTCCAGGCCTGAGTTCAAGCCCCAGGACCAACACACACACACACACACACACACACACACACACACACACACACACACACACACACACACACACACACACACACACACACACACACACACACACACACACACACACACACGAGTAATGTAACAGCTTCACACACACACACACACACACACACGAGTAATGTAACAGCTTCCAGGCCTGAGTTCAAGCCCCAGGACACACGGACACACACACACACACACACACACACACACACACACACACACACACACACACACACACACGTGAGTAATGTAATATATTCCACAGTATGAATGAAGTAGGGGGCATGATCATCTTAAATGACACAGAAAAAAAAGCCTTAGACAAAACTCAATCATAACACACTCTCTCCCTCCCTCTCTCTTCCCCCTTCTCTCTCTCCCTCCCCCAAACTAGAAATAAAGGGAAGCTCCCTAAAATATACAGCCATATATATATATAGAAAGATCACTTCTAACATCATACTCAAAGGTAAAAATCTGAAGGCTTCTCTTCTAAGACCAAGAAACAAGGAAGTGGAGGTGTGGCTCAAGAGGTAGACCACCAGTTTTGAGCAGAAAAGCCAAGCAAGAGAGCAAGGCCCTGTGTTCAAGTCCCTGTATGAACACAAGAAAAAAATCAAAAAATAAAAGCTTGTGAGGCATAGTGGCTCATGCCTCTAGTCCTAGCTACCTGGAAAGCTGAAATTCAAAGGATAGAATCCAATCAGGCAAAAAGTTCACAAGACCTCATCTCACCTAATAAAATAACTGGTGCAGAGGTACACTTCTATCATCCCCACTATGCAGAAAGGGTAAATAGGGGTCTTACAGTTCAAAGCAGTCCAGTAAAAAAAAAAAAAAAGAGGCAGAAATATTCAAAATAGTAATAAAAACAAAAAGTCAAGGGTACTCCTCAAATGATAAGAGCACCAGCCTAGTAAGCAAAAAGTCCCTGACTTCAATCCACAGTAGAGAAGGAGGGAGAGGCAACTAGCCTGGTACGCTGGTACGGGCCTGTAATCACAACTACTAGAGAGGCAGAAGCAGAAGGACCAAGAGTTCCTGGCCATCTTGGACAAAATTAGCAAGACTATCTCAAAAATAAAATACAGGAAGTAGACCTGTGACTCAACTGGTAGAGCACCAGGCTTGAGCAAAATAGTCAAGTAAAGATGGGCGCCAGTAGCTTGTACTTGTAATCCTAGCTATGCAGGAGGCTGAGATCTAAGGATCAAGGTTCGAAACTACTCCTAGCAGACAAATCCAAGACTCTTATCTCCAAATAATAGGCAAAAGGCTGAAAGTGGAGCTGTAGCTCAAACTGAAAGCAAGTGTCAGCCATGAGCAAAAGAAACTGAGCAAGAACACATACAGGTCTGGAGTTCGAGCCCCAGGATGGGCAAAAAAAAAAAAATCCTAAAGGTACTTTTTTAGCTAGAAAATTCTTTAAATACAGGCAAGGATAGAGCTCCTTCCTCCTGCCAAGGATCATTTGAATATTTACAACATTATTACAGCCATACAAAATTATTAACACAGGCAAATGCATCTCTGGCAGCCAACAAAAAGCATCACACTGTCCTGTCTTGTTCCAAATGATTTCTCAGGCCTCATGTGGCCCTCGGGCTGGACATTCCTCACCCATTAGAGTATCAAGAGACTCTGAAGCCAAAATGATCTTGAAAAGATAAAAGTTGGAGGAGTCATATCTTGGTTTTCAAGTTCACTACACAACTACAACGTGGTACTGGCATTAGGGAAGACACAAACCTGCACAACAGACCGGAGCTCAAGTGGGAACCCTGCCATAATTTCAGGAGAACACCAACATCACTCTACAGGGGAGCCAAACATCTAGTAGAAGATGAAAAAATAAACAAAATGTGTTGTATACCCATGCAACAGAATATTATTCATCCAAAACAAGAAATGAAATTCTGACACATGCTACAATGTAACTGAACCTTGCAAACAGTAGATTATATGAAAAAAGCCAGAATCAAAAGAATTCTGTAGGCTAGTTCAGAGACAGAAAGTAGAAGAGTTACTAAGGAGGGGATCATCTGGTTGGGATCATGAAAAAGCCCTTGAAGCTAGGCTTGGTGGTTCATATCTGTAATTCCTAGCTACTCAAGAGTCAGAGACTGGGAGGATCAGGTTCAAGGCCCAATCACACAAAAAGTTTGAGACCTCCCCCCCATCACAACCAATAAATGCCAATGTAGTGATATGCACCTGTCATCCCAGCTATGCAGGATACGTAGAGGAGCATCACAGTCCAGGTCTACTCAGGCAAAAAAGCAAGACGCTATTTGAAAAATAATTAAAACATGCGGGGGGGGGGGGGGGGGATGGCCTAAAGGTATGACTCAAGCAGTAGAAAGCCTGCCTAACAAGCTCAAGGGCTGGAGTTCTAACCCCAGTACCACCAAAAAAAGAAGTCCTTGAAATGCACAATGGAGATGGTTGTGCAACACTTGAATGTACTGAATGCCACTGGCTTGTACACTAAAAAAATGTTAACATGGTGACCATTGTAAATATTTTAGTACATAAAAGATATATTAAATGCTAATAGATAAATGGACAAAGAATGGATATAAACAAATTTAAATTTAAACAAATTTGAATTATAAACTCCAATTCATTCTATAATGGGTTGATAACCCAACATGTACCATTTAAAACTAACAGCACAATAAATTTTAGAATTTCTTATTTTTGAAAGGAAAAGGAAAACACTAAGTGGAAAAGCTGTCTGTGAGCTTTTGCTGCTCTGAAGCTATATCTAGACATCTGTCCTAAAAACAACACAACAAAGCCAGGTATGGTGGTAATCCCATCAGGTAAGCTTAGGCAGGACAATGATGAGTTCGAGGCCAGTCTGGTTACAAAGCCACATCTTGTCTCAAAACAAAATGAAAACAGCAACAACAACAAAAAAAAAAAGCAGCAGACATGACACTTAAGGGGAAAATGCACCGAAGGACCATTCACCAATGATCCTTCACTAAACAGTATTATGAAAACTACTTAGAAACATAGAAAAATGTTTTCTAAGCTGCAGTGCAAACCATAATCCAAGGGCCTGGGAATGTGGTTTAGTGGTAGAGTTCTTGCCTAGCATGCATGAAGCCCTGGGTCTGATTCCTCAGTAACACCTACAGAGAAAAAGCCAGAAGTGAGCTGGGGCTCAAGTAGCAGAGTGCTAGCCTTGAGCAAAAGAAGCTCAGGGACAGTGCCCAGGGCCCTGCGTTCAAGCCCCAGGACTGGCAAACAAACAATAACAACAACAAACACCAGTATCCAGAGTGGTCAGGACCACAGCAACCGTGGGTAGGAAGTACAAACAATACACCAGGGGGGTTCCTTGAGTGCAACATGAGCAGGAGACCCAGAGCAGGTACTACACCAGGCTACCTGAGCTCAAGCTGAAGCTCTGTCTTTGCACATGTGCAAACTAGGTCAAGTCCCAATAGCAGATTTACTCCTAATATATGTTGCTGTGTGGAATGAAAGTCAGCCCAGGCTGACCCTAAACTTACCATCCTTCTACCTGGACCTCTCATGTGCTAAACAGGTGAATGCCACCATGCTCAGCTCTGGAAAGATTTTTTTTTTAACCTTAGATTTGGGAATTTAGAATAAACAGATATCTCTAGTAAAAATTCTACCCTAAGGAAGAGCTCACACTTGTAATCCTAGCTACTCAGGAGGCTGAGATCTGATGCTCACAGTCTGAAGCCAGCCTCCATAGGAAAGCCCATGAGACTCCAATTAACTACCAAAAAGGCAATAGAGGTGTGGTTCAAGTGGTAGAATGCTGACCTTGAGCACAAAACTCAGAGACAACATCCAGGTACTGAGTTGAAGCTTAAAAAAAAAAACAAAAAACAAAAAACCTACCCTAAGCTTCCAAATATATCCCATGCCAACTCACCCACCAATGAACTAACATGAGAGGATTAACCTATCTACTGAGCTGGGCACTGGTGGCTCACACCTGTAATCCTAGCTACTCCAGAGACTGAGATCTGAGGATCAAGCTTCAAAGCCAGCCTGAGCAGGAAGTCTGTGAGACGCTATCTCCAATTAACCACCAGAAAACCAGAAGTGGCACTGTGGCTCAATGTGGTAGAGCACAAGTCTTGAGTGAAAGAGCTCAAGACAGCATACCTGGGCCCTGAGTTCTAGCCCCACAACCAACAAAAACAAACAAAAAACACCATATACTGATCTTCCTGAGCCTGGCTTTATTCCTACTGCTCTCAACATCACTCTTTTTGAGTGAAACTTTTGTTGTTTTGGGGGGGGGTGCTGCTCATGGGGCTTGAACTCAGGGCCTGGGTGGTATCTCTTAGCTTTTTCACTCAAGACTTGAGCTCTACCACTTTGAGCCACAGCTCCACTTCCAGTTTTCTGGTGGTTCACTGGAGATAGAGTCTCATGAACTTACCTGTCTGGGCTGGATTTGAACCACAATCCTCACATCTCAGCCTCCTAAGTAGTTATGATTACAGGCGTGAGCCACCAGCACCCAGCTCATTTGTGTTAGCAGCACACCTTGTAACTGGTGTGGGACCAGCACAGATGTGCTCAGTGAGTCTGTGAGGTTACATCCTCGTGCCCTGAGTAAACACCAACCTTGGCTGCACAAACTGACAATTCTGCAGCTCTGTGTTCAGGGCTAAGAGCACAAAGTCCAGCATAAGGAAATTTAGATGTCCAACGTAGTCTACCTTCCTGGTTTGCTTTCCTCCTGCCTCCCTACCTGCCCCTTTGTAGTTCTCTGATTCTTGTCTTCCCTTTCCTTCCCCAGAAACTTCTTCCGGCTTCTAACAACCAACCAGACAACATGTCCTGCCTCACACTGTATTTCTAACTGTTAAAGATTCCCATGCATAGGTGTATGGTTGCATGCATGTTCCAGTGCTGAGGACTGAACCTAGAACCATATACATACTAAGCAAGTGTTCTATTGATGAGCTACAACCCCAGCTTCGAAAGTCCCTTTTATGGAGTGAGGGCTCACTCCCACCACCTAGCTGCCTCACAGTCAGATTCAACGTGTGGCTTCCTCCCTTCGTGCTCCAGAGGCTTCCCTTCCCCTGCCCACCTCCCTCAACCCCTTCTCCCCCACCTGATGGAGGCTGTTTCTTACCACACAACCCTTCTCCCCTTCCCCTCCTACCTGGCAATGCTCCCCTTGCATTTACCTCATCCTCCATGTGATTTACAGTGCTAACCACTAGACCACTTTCCTAACCCAGTGGTTTCACAAATCAGCCTCTGCACAACTGAAGTGAATGGGCACTGGGACTGGGACTTCCAGGCTGTGGTGACAGACCCCTTGCATTCCTCTCCCCAGAATCCACCCTAGTTTCCTCTTCTCCCCTCAGCAGTGGCAATTCTGTGCCCTGGGAGCCATTCTGGCTATCAGGATGCAGGGAGGAACAAAATAATAGCACATCTAGTGGATAAAGGCCAAGGTTTCTGCTAAACATCCGAAATACTGCCAAGGCCAAGACTCCCTGCTGCAAGTCAAGGCTCTCTGGCCCTACGCCATGCCATGCCAGGTCTGTGTGTTTGCTCTGTTTCCTCAGCATCGTGGAATGCTCTCAACCATCTGAGCCTTATTTATCTTCAAATCCCACTCCAAGTCTGAATCTCCTGGCTTTCAATGCATCGGCAGGCTGACAACTCCCCATTTCTTTATGGCCAGGATCGAACATCTGAGCTCGGGACCCCTTACCCTACTTACCACAATTGGACCTACACTCCTCATCCCCCAAATCCTTTGCTTCTCCTCGAGGAAGCGACAGCACTACAATCGCTGGACTGTTGAGACCATTGAACAGACTGCCTGAACTGCCTTTAAAAGCCGGACCTCTGCTCTCAGAACAAGCCCCGAGGTCCTTAGCCTGTCCTACCAAGCCAACACAACCTGGTACTTCCTGCCTGGCCACCCCCCTTCAAGCTCCATCTGGCCCACTCTCCTGGCTCCTCAAGACCTATCAGACTTAAACCCAGCCCTCCTCCTCCTTCCAGCCCAGAACTTTCTGCACTCACTTACCTCCCCATCACAGCTGTTATTTTCCCATGTGCTTCTTTTCCTTCCTAGCTCTTGTAATTTTTAATTTCCTATTTGTCAGTGTTTATTGGTTATTCCTCCGGGGCAGCATAAGCCACATAGCCTTTTCTCATTTCTACAATTACCATGTCATTGTCTCCTAGGGAGAGCCAACAACCAGCATGATATAAAGGGAGGATGGAGTTTGGCGAAGCTTAACAGCTAGTGGTGAATGAAACAACAGTGGAGTAAATGTTAGAACCTACTCACACCTTGCCCTCCTCAACTGGCACTGAACTTGGCATCAGAGCCCAAAACAGCCTCCTCCCAAACAGAGTGCTCTGCGGCTACGAACCATGTCCTGTCGTCTAACTCATACTAATCTTCCACTCCCAACTGGTGTCTAACCCAGCTCCTTTCCCCACATTCCCTGAGCAGTAAATGTCCTGCAAGTGTCGTGATCATCACATCTCCCAAAGTTCACTTGCTGGAAACCTAGCCCTGCAAGGGATGAGATCTGGAAGAGCTGGCAGGTCAAAAGGGCAGGTGCAGATTGGGGCAGTTCTCACCTGAATGGGTTCCCAGTCAAGGTCTGGGTCCAGCCCCCTCTGTCTTACACCCCTCCCTCCACTTCCAGCCTCCTCTGTGACCACCACCACCCTCCTGTCTTTCCATCTCCTACTATGGGATAAGGAAGCAAGGAGGCCCTCCCCAGGTGTGAGTTCCCTTGAACTTCCTAGCTCCAGAACTGTGACAAACAAGTTTCTCTTCTTTGTAAATGAGCCAGTGTATGATATTCTGTTACAGCAGCACAAATCAATGAAAGCCTGAGTGATCCTGGAGCCCTTGTAACCACCCTGTTGTTTTATCCTCAAGTAGTACTTTCACACACCTCCTCCGTTTTACCATCCTATTACTAAGCTGGTTACGAGACTGCATTCACATGGTGGGAAAGGACTGCTTTTAAGGCAGGCCTCAGAGTGCCTGAGCCTGAGGACATGGGCAGCCGTGGACGTGCATGTGCGGCTGGCAGCAGACGACCTTACTTCCACTACAACTCGGCACCAGTCTTAGGGAAAATGCTGCACGTCTCAGCATGTCCACTCTGCTGAGAAAGTGTTCTGCTGAGACCTGTCCTTCCAGTGCTCGTGCCTGTGCTGGTAGGGCCACCCCGGGCTTAATGGTGTGTGCTGCCTGGCAGGAGTCTGGCTGTGCACCCTCAGCCTCCACAGGCCTCATCTCTAACCTGGGAGCCTCGGCTGGTCATCTGGAAGGGCCAGGGTCTAAAAGAACAAATCCAGGTCTCCATCTAAATCTCCCTCCTTCAGAGATCTAGAATTCTACTAAAATGCAAGTTTGCATTTCACCAACAGGGACTAATAAGAGGAAAACCTTCTATTCTATGCTATGAGCGATCACAAACTTAGATGTTTCATTTTGTTCCCTATGTCCCAAGTGAATTCAGGGGAAAGCCTGAAGTCACAAACTTTGTAGGGAACACTAGGAAATGACAATCTGCAAAAGGCTGTCAGGCAAATCAGGAGAATTCAGTGTAGATCCGCAGTCCCCAAGCACAAGTGGGTGTGAGACTGAACAAGCAGAATCTTTCATCATGAGCTATTCTTCACAACTAATATTTGTTATTCTTCTGTGCTTGAAGCCATCACAGAAATAAAGTAACAATACTGGGGGGAAAAATATATGGGAGACAAAATTATATTCATCTGTTACTTTTTTTTTGGGGGGGGGGGTTGATCATAGGGCTTGAACTCTTGGATGGATAGTTATCCCTCAGCTCTTCAGCTCAAGGCGAGCGCTCTACCACTTCAGCCACAGAGCCTCTTCTGGTTTTCTGGTGGTTTACTGGAGATAGAGTCTCACAGACTTTCCTGCCCAGGCTGGCTTGAACTGTGATCCTCAGATCTCAGCTTCCTGAGTAGCTAGGATGACAGGCATGAGCCACCAGTGCCCGGCTCGTCCGTTAATTTTCATTTCCCTGCAAACTTGGACGGAGCCACCACAGTTCTTTTGTCTGTAGACCACTCCAATCTAGCTGTTTGGGGGGAGCATGATGTACAAACCATGGCTATAAAACTTGCCTTTCTTGCTTGAAAGATGCCTGCCCATTCTTTTCTACTTTCTGCAAAAGGGCAACTAACTGAGTACTAAAAATCAAAGGGTACTTGTAAGAACCTTGAGCACCCACACTCCCATGCAAGTTAAAGCAGTAAGTGGATGTCCCCTTAAAAAAGCATGATGACTCTCAAATACCGAAATGATTTGATTTTCACTGTTTTACCAAAAAAGTGGCTGATACAAGGGTCAAGTCCAAGTTTTACCTGAGTGCTGCTGAGAATACCCAAAGAGGTCAAATGACAAGGTAATGACAGCTAGCAGCTGGGCCAGCAGGCCTGCCCTGTGGAGGACTCCAACATTCGCCCAGCACCTTCTCAGCCTGAGTCCTTTCCTGTCCTGCACGTGGAGTGACATGAAGGTGCACCCCAGAACCTACGTACTAGATGCCAGGAGCATCCCCCACCTCAGCTGTGACAGCATCTGCCTCCAGACAGACAAATGTCCTAGGAGTCAGGGGGGAGTGGGTGGAGAGGTACAAAAGTACCCTGGCTGAGAATCCAGGCTCTAAGACAACAGGAAATAGCTGCATAAAAGAGAAAGGATATGGGTGGTCACTCACAATTGGGGCACTCATCTCATTGGATTTCTGGGAAGTGAAAACCCAACTTTAACAGCCATCTACCTAGTCCGTATCACCGTGATCAGACATCAAGAAGGAACCTAATTGCAAAGCTTCTGTGGAGAAGTACCGGTAGCTAAGTCTTAACATGATCAAACCAGAGATGGCCAATCGACTTTCTATCCTCTGTCAACGCCAGCAACAAGGGTAGCTGCCTGGAGCTGTGAACTGAGCAGGACTCTGAGGCTGAATGTGAGGGGTACGGGTATAAATTATGAATACAGATCTGCCACCAGAAGGCATGGTAGGCTACAGGTCCACCATTAACCTTCTTTGTGCTCAGTATAACATCCATCCAATTTAAAACACTTTTGTAAATTAAATACACACGCATGCACGCACGCATGCACACACACACAGTGTCCTTCGTAATGCCATTAGGCTTATCTAATGGGCTGAAAAAAAAAGCAAAAAAATCCTACCACTCTTCCTACTTAGAAATCAGCTCTAGATTCTTAAGTTCCAGAGGACAAAGTCCAAGCAGCCTCCAAAGCTTTCCCTTCCCCCAGGTGCTCGGTACCCCCACAGCTCTCCATGCATAGCCAGCCACTCAGTGTCTGTCTCCCCAAAATATCTTTCACACATCACCCCATCACCCCTTGGCCTAGCAGACTCCTATTCATCCCTCAGAGTGCTACTTAAGCATTTCCTCTCTCTGATGTTCAAAGTATGGTTCTTGGGCCAGCAGCATATCACCCAGGGAACTTGCTAGAAATGCAGACATGGAGGCCCCACTCCAGCTCTTCTAAATCCAAATCTGCTTTGTAACAAGATCCCCATGTGAATTATGAATGTGAGTTGTGTGCACATAAAGTTCAATATGCACTGTCTAAGGGAACGTGCCAAGTCCTCCTAGATACCACTGTTCACAGCGGTTACAGTGTCTTCCCCAAGACCCAGTGCCTGGCACAAGGCAGGGGAGGCACTTCAGTGGTATGCATAACAGGCCAGACCCTCCTTTACTTATGCCCTCTACTAAGGTAGGAACCTGAAACACCCCCTTCCTACCTCGGTGGCAGCCAGTTGTCATGGATGGAAGCAGGGCCTGCTCAGAGGCCTCTGGGAGTACTTTATGTCCCTAATGACATCTGCCCTCCTGGGTAGAATGCAAGGTGCCTCAGATGCCATCAGCAGGCAACCATGAGGTGACAAGCAGGAGAACAAGAGAGCAGAAACTGCAAGGGACATTAGGGTAGAAACATAGAATTGTACAGGACCACCCATCTCTCACTCACTGTTCAAGCTAACTCCACACTCCTAGTGGTCAGTCAGTCTCAGAGTCTTTCTCTTGTGTGACTACATCCCTAACCCACAGAGTAGGATGGATGGATAGATGGATGGATGGATGGATGGATGGATGGATGGATGTTGGTGACAACTACTAACGGCTCAGAAGATTATATTAAGAAACAAGGCCTCTAAGAATTGTTTCAACTTTGCCAAAGTATAACTATAAAGTATCTGCACTTCTAAAACACATTGACCCATTTTTGTTCATGGCTTAATGGACAAAAATGTGGACCCGTCATAAAAAGCAATGCAATTGACCTCTAAGAATCTATTCAACTTTGCCAAACATGCCTATCAATCAGCCCTGCCCTGTAGAACTATAAACCCATTTCTGCCCACAGTTTAATGGCTTGAAACATGAACACCATCTTGTGACTATATTAAGATGCTGTAGAAACTGCCTTTCACATTGTGAAAGAGTAGAAAACTGAACTTAACAGAGCTTTGGCCTTGAAAAGTTTGCAACTGCTGTGGCTTCTCTCAACCATAGTAAAGAAGGCAGGGAGGAGAAAGGGGGGGGGGAGAAGGGGGAACAGAAGAAGACTTTCATAACCAGCAAGTTGCCACTCTTCTATTTTCTTACTTTGTGATCTCTGACCTGAGTCTCCTTTTCTCCAGTCCTTATTTCAGTCAGGAATTTTAGTCCAGCTGAGCACTTGTGGCTCATATCTGTAATCCTAATTACTCAGTAGGCTGAGATTTGAGGATCAAGGTTCAAAGCCAGCCCAACCAGGAAAGTCAGTGAGATTCTTATCGCCAATTAACCACAAAAAAAAGCAAAAGTGAAGCCATGGCTCAAGTGGTAGAGCACCAGCCTTAAGCAAAAAAGCTAAGGCACATTGCCCAGACCCTGAGTACAAACACACACACACATACACACACACACACACATACATTGATACATACATACATACACACACACACAGAATTTCCATTCAACTTTCAGGATGAAACAGCTGCCATTTGCTTTCTTCTTGAGTACACAAAATACAAGGAAAAACTATTCCAAGGAGGGGGTGCTGTTCACTGGCAGTATCCCTCAGAGCGAAGAGGAAGGAACTAGAGCACTTGCATTCCTCTGCTAGACCACTGATCCTGCAATCCAATCATCTGTTCAATAAATGTATTCTACAAAGAAACTTGAGAACACCAATGGAAAGCCAGTACCACTTGCTATAAATAGAAGACAAATGAAGAAACAAACTCAATAAGCACAGAGCTTATTAAATTTAGTTACTGTTGCCTACCCAAGCCTCTCTACCCAGGAAGCCTGCTTTCCCTTTGTTTATAAATGGGGGTGTAGGGATGAGCAAGAGGTGCTAGGAGGAGGAGGAGAACATCAGGCTGAGATTCTACTGGGCATGATCAGGATAGAAAAGGACCAGAAAGGAAGTGATTTCTCACCATGTGACTTTATCCTAATACCACATCCACATCTCACCTGTGCAATCTACAACCGCTTTTTGTTTCTGGCCTAATTCCGTGGTGCAGCCAAAAGGCTCTTCAACCATCTAGGCCCCACCTCCAACCTCACCCTCTCAAACCCTTGCAGCTACACCAATGCAGCCATTCTTCAATTTAAAGAGGCCAGCCAGCAGCACATGAGTGCCATCAGCAGGTTTTGCTTGCTTTAAAGTACGGCTGATATACCTGCTCCCTTTCCTCAAGTGCTAAATAAAGAAAAAAGTAAAATGGCAATAAATGCTCATTGTACCAGGCACTATTAGAGAGATGCCTTGCCTATCAGATTGGACCCTAAAGCAAAGTGTCCATCAGCAAAGCAGAAAACAGTCAAAACCAGGCGACTTTTAACATATCCACTTGTTTGCTATGAAGCAGGCAGCAGATGGAGTAAAGGACACTGGGAGGCTGAGTAAACTTGCCCTGGGTTCCACCGCTACTAAGTAACAGAACCCAGGATTTGAACCCAGATCCCGACGGCAAGTTCCACGCAGGCAGGGTGTCTTGCTCTCTGCCACACCCCTCCCAGATGCTTATCCGCGGACTGGGGAAAGGATGCAAACAGACGCTCAATAATTGAGGGGGAGGGAGGGAGAGGAAGGAGGGAGGGAGGGATGGCTGCGTGGATGGAGCCACGCGTGCATGCACAGATGCACGGAACCACGCATGCATGCGTGCATGCATGGATGCACGGACGGGCAGGGGAACGGAGAGAAGGCGCCTCCTCCAATAGTCAGGGCTAGCCAGCATCCCCACGCCCAAGGCCCGGGCGTCTCGGGGCGCATCCGAGGCAACGGGCGAGATCCAGGACGGACGGGAAGCTCGGGCGGGGCAGATCGGGGGGGGGGGGGGGCTCACCTTGAAGTCGCGGCTGTGCTGCGGGGTGTACTCTAGGGTCCAAAGAGCCCGCACCAGGTGCGCCAGCTGCTCGGTGACCTCGCCTTGGCCCTGGCCGCCGCGGCCGGCGGCGGGAGGCTGGGGCTCGGGCTGGGCTTCGGGCTCCGGGCGGCCCGCGCGGTACTGGCCGAGCGCCAGGTACTCGGCGAACAGCTCGGTGTTGCTGAGGCACTGCAGCGTGGCGTTCATGAAGCACGTGTTGCCGTGGTTGCGGAGCCCCGCCACGCCGGGCACGGGCTCCGAGGCGCAAGCGGGCGGCGCGGCGGGCGCGGCGGGCGGCGGCGGCGGGCAGGGCGGCGGCGGCGCGGGCGCGGCGGCGGCGGCGGAGGGCGGGAAGCAGCTGCGGAGGCCGCCGCGCTCGGGGCCGGCGCCCTCGGAGCTCAGGTGCGACAGCGTCGACAGCGTCTTGAGGACGCGGCTCATGAAGCTGCCGACCGAGCGCGCCGAAGAGGGCGCGGCCGGCCCGGGGCCCCCCGCCCCGCCGCCGCCGCCGCCGCCGCCGCCCGCGCGGCCGCTCCGGAACAGCCGCTTGCTGAACGAGCGCTTCTCCTTCCCGCCCGCCGCCACCGGCGGCCCGGGCCCCGGCGCCGTTACCTTGGACATGGCGGCGGCTACCGACGCTCATCACCGTGCTCGGCCGCCCGGCCCGCGGCCCCGCCACGGCCGCCGCCACATCCCGCCGCCCCGCGCGCTCACCCGGGCCCGGGGAAGTGGGGAGGGGAAGGCTCGCCGCTCCTCCTCCTCCACACACCTCGGAACGCCGAGCCGGCCCGGGAGCGAACAGGCGGAGCGGCGGCCGGAGGGGCGCGCGCGCGCGGACGGCCCAGCTGGGCTGCTCACGTGACCGCCTCCCAGCGCCGCCCGCCCCGCGCTGAAGCCGTTCCGGACGCCATCTTGACTGTGGGAATGGAGTCGGGTCTCCAGCCGGCTGCGATGACGCACGGCTCCGGGCGCGGTGCCGCGACGTGAAGCCACACGGCGGCCATGTCAACTTTGGGCATGGTCCAGGCGTGGAAGCAGAGTTGACTGCTGCTGGGCTTGTGGTAGTCGGATGGAGGAGATCTAGGAAAAGTACTGAAGTCAGGCTGCTGCCCTCACTGGACTACGAAAGAGAGGTGAACAGAGCCGTGGCCGAGCCAGCCCTTCCTGGCACTTGAGGGGTGTTGCAAGATCCCGACTGCCTGGCTACCATCCCAGTACTTTCTGCCAGCCCTGCCTTCCAGGCTGTGACTTGGGGTCCGGGGAAAACAGTGTTACCTGAATGACTTTTCTGGAAAAAAAAACTAGTCCACGGGACCTCTCCTATCATTCATTCATTCGTTCACTCTCAGTTATTCAACAAAGGGCCTACTATGTGCCCTATGAACACTACGAAGAAAGAAACTAACGTGGATTCTGCCTTCAATTCACACTCTTACTTTCAACCACCTCTAGGTTCCATGCACAATGCCCAGCATGAACTAACAAAGATTCTTTAGTCTTTAATTCGATGCCTTTGAAATGTACCCGTATGCAAACCCAAGCTTGATTTAAAGATTTAAATCAAGGGTCACAGACACAACTGTGAGCGGGAGCAGGTGGGTCACGGCAGTGAACGGACCCTCGTGGGGAGGAATGATCTGTTGACTTATTCATACTTCAAGAGACTCTCAGCGTTCCTGAAACAATAAAGAAGGTTAAGGACAGTGACAAACTGTAAATTCTCAGCTTCAGTTTTTTGTTCCCAAGTGAGAAGGAGGATCTGGTGTTGCCAGATCATCTGATCTGAAGGTGGGAATCATATTTTTAAACATTGGCTCAATTTAAAAAAAGAAAGGGAAGAGGAAGAAGTAGTGCAAAAGAAAAAAACACTATGTGTTGAAGGTGCTTCAGCCCCTATCCCACTGTATGTTTTGTTTGCTAGCAGAGCTAGTCTGGGTCCTGGTTACTACAGAAGACAGCAATTCAGGAAGAGAGAGCCCTTACCTTTTCAAAACATGAAGACTGGTGCCAGGTGCCAGTGGCTCATGCCTGTAATCCTAGGTAATCCTAGCTACTCCGGAGGATGAGATTTTAGGATTGATTAAAGTTGAAGTCAACAGGGACAGGAAAGTCCATGAGATTCTTATCTCCAATTAACTACCTGGTTCATGTGATAGAGCACCAGCCTTGAGCAAAAATGCTAAGGAATAGTAAGTATCCAATCCCTGAATTCAAGCTCCAGTATGGGGGGAGGGAGGGCAGGGGGAAGAGGAGAAGAAGAAAGGGAAGGAGGGACCACCAGACACTGGTGGCTCATTCCTGTAATCCTAGCTACTCAGGGGGCTTCAGAGCCCCCTTGCAGTTCAAAGCCAGCCCAGGCAGGAAAGCCCATGGGATCCTTATCTCCCATGAAACACCTAAAAACCAGAAGTGGAGCTGTGGCTCAAAGTAGTAGAGTGCTCATCTTCAGCAAAAAAAACAAAAAACAAAAAACTCAGGAACAATGCCCAGGCCCTAAGTTTAAGTCCTACAAACCAACAAAAAAAAAAAAAAAAAAATTAAGGGAGAAATCAGGGAAGAGAGCATCCTTCACCTTTTAAAAACATGAAAAACACTTTGCACTCATTTCAGAGTAAATGGCCTTTACTTCCTATCCCATAATAGTGTCCTAAGGTAGTAGTGCTGGTGTGTTCTACATTGACCCAAACGACCTTCACTTTGTCCTGAGTGTCCAGTAGCTCACTGTATGGTGAAACTCCTCCCCTGGACCACAGGAAGAAAGCTATCAGGTCACTGAAGGAAAACACAGTGAATCTCAGACTACACATTCCAGGTCTTTGCCTAATCCCAACACTCGGCAGTGAATACCTATCCCTGAATGCCTGCATCCCGCTAGTTGATCCTCTTCTGAAAAAGCTTCCCCTTGCTATTAGTATCACGGCTCCAGAAGGCAGCACTTGGGCAGGCTTTCTTGGTACTTCTCAGTTGTAACACTTGATCATATTTGTATTCAGTTTGCAATCTATCACCTTCACTTAAATGTAGGCTTGGGTCCAGAAGAACCCATTGGCTCATCATTGGATATGGACATCCTATCGGTGTTGCAGAAGGATTCATGTATTAAAGTGCGTCCTACTCTGCTCACAAGGAGCAGGCTGACAGTCATATTTTGATTGATATTTGATACTTGAAACATGAGAAAGAAATCTGCTGGTCATAGATGACATATTGATGCGCTTTTCTTTGCAGGAGTGAAGATGCATATGCACAGTTCTTTTGGCTATCTAACAGCTAAACCAGCTTCCTATAGAAAGAGATGATGAGATGAAGGAAGAAAACTCACAGTCCCTTATGGAAACAGGGCAGGGGGTGGGGAGAAGCAGTCTCCTTCACAACCCTCTTAGCTACCATCCAGGAAAGGGAACTAAGAAAGCCAAACTAGGTGTGCCCACCTGGACTTTGCCTCTGGAGGTACATGGGAGATAATGCAGCAAATTAGAGAATCTATTACTGGATCGATATGACTGGGCCCAGGACCTAGAAAGTTCTTGGTCTCATTAGAGGAAAATTTCAAAGATGAACACAGAGACAACTTAAAAAGGAACAGATTTACTAATGCAAAGCAAAGTAGAAGTGCACCCTTCCAGAAGGGGAAGTGGATAGACTGGAGAAAGAACCAAGTGCCCGTAGCTCTTACTTGTAATCCTAGCTACTCGGGAGGCTGAGATCTGAGGATGGCTGTCCAAAGCTAGCTTGGGCAGAAAAGTCTGTGAGACTCATATCTCCAACAAACTACTCAGAAAACAAACAAACAGAAGTGGCATGTGGCTCAAATGGTAGAGAGTTAGCCTTAAGCATAAAGAAGCTTGGGGACAGCATCCAGGCCCTGAGTTCAAGCCCCAGGACTGGCGAAAGAGAAAAAAGAAGAGAGATTTTCCTCAGCTTTCTTGGGCCTTTTTTTTTGTTGTTTTGTTTTTTGCCAGTCCTGGGGCTTGAACTCTGGGCCTGAGCAGTGTCCCTGAGCTTCTTTTGCTCATAGATGGCACTCTACCACTTGTGCCCCTTCCAGCTTTTTCTATGTATGTGGTACTGAGGAACTGAACCAGGGCTTCATGCATGCGAGGCAAGCACTCTACCACTAAGCCACCTTCCCAGCCCATCTTGGGCTTCTTTTCTACATGGCCCCCTTGCCTTCTGAGCTGAAGCTTCAGAAACATGAACCCAAATAATCTTTCCTTTATGAATTACCCAGTCTAGGGATTCCCTTACAGTAACAGGGAACAATCTAAGATAGAATCTTGCCTTTTCCCACCCATCACAACCAGCCAATGGTCTCAGCGACACTTCTAGGAATGCCTACCTTTCCCACTGATTTAAAAGTCTGTTTTATATAGATCCAGGGTTCAAAAAATGTCCCTTGCCCATCAACCGATGAATTGGTAAAGGAACTATTGCACATATGCACACACCATGAAACAGTACTCAGCCATAAGGAAAAGTGAAATTATGTCCTTCATATTAAATTGGATGGAACTAGAATCTATCAAATAGAGCCAAACTCTAACAGCTAAAAATATCACATGTTCTCACTCATCTAAAAGACATGCATATGCATAGATACATACATACACATATACACACACATAATTGTAATTGTAACTGTGGGACTATTTGGGGAGATAATGAGAGAAAGGAAAGGGAAAGAGAATGATGAAGGAAATAAATGTGTCTACATATGAAGATGGCATAAGGAAATTCACTAAAAGCTTTTGAAAAATAGGGCATGGAGAGATGGGAGAGAGAGCCAAGGAGGTTAATCAGACAAAAATATGGCATATGCACATGTGAAATGCCATTGTGAAGCCCCTTTATACAATTAATATACACTAAGAAATGACCGGAAGTGAAAAAGACCCTGTTAGGAGGGAGGGGGGAGGAGGGAGGAATGGAGAACTGTGATTGACAGTGGAGAGGGTGATAGATATGTATAAAAATTGACCAATAAAACCTGTTGGGATTGTGGGAGTGATATGGAAGGAGTGAGTTTGACCAGGATACATTATATGCAAGTATGGAAATGTCAGGCTGGGAAGGTGGCTCAGTGGTAGAGCGCTTGCCTTGCAATGCATGAGACCCTGGGTTCAATTCCTCAGCACCACATAAGCAAAAAAAAAGGAAAAAAAGCCGGAAGTGGCGCTGTGGCTCAAGTGGTAGAGCGCTAGCCTTGAGCTGAAGATCTGAGGGACAGCGCCCAGGGACAGCGCCCAGGCCCAGAGTTCAGGCCCCACAACTGGACCCCCCCCCAAAAAAAGGCAAGTATGGAAATGTCACAATGAAACCCATTCACTCCAATACTACCTTGAAACAAATACATGCCAAGAAAAAGTTGCTAATATAAAAGACACCAAAAAGGCCGGGCGCTGGTGGCTCACGCCTGTAATCCTAGCTACTCAGGAGGCTGAGATCTGAGGATCACGGTTCAAAGCCAGCCCAGGCAGGAGAGTGAGACTCCTATCTCCAATAAAACCACCAGAAAACTGAAAGTGGCGCTGTAGCTCAAGTGGTAGAGCGCTCGCCTTGAGCTGAAGAGCTGAGGGACAGCGCCCAGGCCCAGAGTTCAAGCCCCATGACCGACAAAAAAAAAAAAAAAAAAGACACCAAAAAATGTTCTATCTTACCATATGTCTCCATTTTCCAGAGTATTATTAGTTTAGATTATATTGAAATATTTGCTATGTCAATATTTCCTAGTGCATTATTAGCTGTTGGTTTATTCTTTCAAATCTTTTCATCCTCTACTATTAATTAGTATAGATCAAGGAAAATTGACACTGCCATAATATTTATCCTGTTATCTAAGACTAAAGGATGTTCTATAAGGATACAGGTGGACCTGTTGCAACAATGAGAAGCACAAGTTGTCATGTCCAAAACGAGCTTTACAACGTCGGTGCGGTGGGTGGGGGATGGGGTGGGGGGGGGAAGGAATAGGATTGGGATGGGGGGAGGGGGGAGGCTGGGAAGGGATGTGAAGGGTAAACAAAGGAGGAGGCTGCAATGCTTGGTAAGAAATGTACACATTATCCTGCCCATGTAATTGTAACTCCTCTGTACAGTATGTTCACAAATAAAATTAAATTAAATTAAAAATTAAAAAAAAATCATACAAAGGGTCAGGTGCTGGTGGCTCACACACATAATCTTAGCAAATCAGGAGGCTGAAATCTAAGGATTATGGTCCAAAGCCAGACTAGGCAGGAAAGTCTGTGAGACTCTTACCTTCAATTAACTACCGAAAAGCCAGAGTAGAGCTGTGGACCAAGTGGTAGAGTGCTAACCTTAAGCAAAATAGCTCAAGACAGTACCCAGACCCTAAGTTCAAGCCCCAGCATGGGCACACACACATTAAAAAATATATACAAAAATATATATATATTCAAAGGGCAGGTTGCTGCTGGCTCATGTCTACAATTGTAGCTACTCAAGAGACTGAGATCAAGCCGGGCGCTGGTAGCTCACACCTGTAATCCTAGCTACTCAGAGGCTGAGATCTGAGGATCAAGGTTCAAAGCCAGCCTGGGCAGGAAAGACCATGAGACTCTTATCTCCAATAAACCACTAGAAAACCGGAAGTGGCACTGTAGAGCGTGGTAGAGCGCTTGCCTTGAGCTGAAGAGCTGAGGGACAGCACCCAGGCCCAGAGTTCAAGCCCCACATCCAACAAAGAGAGAGAGAGAGAGAGAGACAGACAGACAGACAGACAGACAGACAGACAGACAGACAGAGACAGACAGAGACAGAGACAGAGAGAGACTGAGATCCCCAGGTGCTGATGGCTCACACTTATAATCCTAGCTACTCAGGAGGTTAAGATCTGAGGATCATGGTTCAAAGCCAGCCCAGGAAGAAAGTCTCTGAGACTCTTATCTCCAATGAACCACTCAGAAAACCAGAAGTGTCACTTTGGCTCAAGTTGTAGGGTGCTAGCCTTGAGCAGAAGAGCTGAGGGACAGCACCCAGGCCCAGAGTTCAAGCCCCACGACTGACAAAAAGAGAGGTGGGGGGGGGAGAGAGAGACTGAGATCTGGACAATGGCAGTTCAATGCCAGCCCAAGAAAAATTCCTAAACCCGCATCTCCAAAAATGACCAGCAAAATAAAAAACCTAGGCTGGAAGCATGGCTCAAGTGGTAGAGCATCTGCTGTGAACAAACAAACCAAGCAAGCATGAGGCCCTGGGTTAAAATTCTGGTACCAGGCACTGGGAAGGTGGCTCAGTGGTAGAATGCTTGCCTTGCATGCATGAGGCCCTGGGTTTGGTTCCTCAGCACCACATAAGCAGAAAAAGCCAGAAGTGGCGCTGTGGCTCAAGTGGTAGAGCAATAGCCTTGAGCTGAAGAGCTGAGGGACAGTGCCCAGGCCCTGAGTTCAGGCCCACGACTGACAAAAAAATAAAAAATTCTGGTACCAGAGAACAGAGTTCTTCCATGGGTCTCACCCAGTGCTGTCATGAATGAGATTTTTTTTATGCCATTATATCTTGTACTGGTTGCTAATGTGACAAACATATTTGAACTAGGCCTCTTAATAATGGTTACTTCTTTCCCCTGATTTCCCATTGATTCTCTTCTTTTTTTTTTTTTCAAGAATGCATAGCAATGCACAAGACAATAACCTTGCTTCTTGTTTGACCAGAGTTATAGCTCATCTCCCTTTTTCTTGCCTGTTTTTCTCCCTGCCAGGAATGAGAGGAGGAGACTACATTTTTTGCTACATGTCCAGTGCTTCACCATTAAGCAGGACGTTGGCTTTTGGTTTGAGATATATATTATTCATCGCATTAAGTGGTATCCATTTAGTCTGCCTTCAGAAAGGGTTGTTATCAGAAATGGATCTTGAGTTTTCTCAAATACCTTTCTGAGCATCCACAAAGAGAAGCACCGCCTCTTTGTCACCTTTGACCCCTGTGAACAGCAGAGGTTCTTACTTGTAAATGGTGCAAGCTACTTTTAGTATTGTGAGCAGAAAGGGATATCACAGAATGGACAGCTGAGGTCAGAGGCAAACTTGGAAAACCAAGGGAGAGCCGGGCGCCAGTGTCACACCTGTAATCTAGTTACTCAGGAGGTGGCAATCTGAGGATCCCGATTTAAAGCCAACCCAGGCAGAAAAATCTGTGAGATTCCTATCTCCAATTAATGACCTAAAAACTGGAAGTGGAGCTGTAGCTCAAAGTGGTAGAGTGTTAGCCTTAAGCACAGAGAGGCTCAGGGACAACACCTATGCCCTGAGTTCAAACCCCATGACCAACCAAAAGTAAAATAATAAAATAAATCCTTGAGCCAGGTGCTAGTATGGTTCACACCTGTAATCTACCTAGGAGACTGAGGTAAGGATAAAGGTTTGAAGCCAGCGCAGGCAGAAAATCTGAGGGACTCCAAGTGAGCAGAAAAAGCTAGGAGTATAGCTGTGGCCCAAGTGCTAGAGTGCAAGCCTTGAACTGAAAAAACTGAGTAAGAGTTCACAGTCTGGGCTGGGAAGGTGGCTCAGTGGTAGAGCACTTGCCTTGCATGCATGAGGCCCTGGGTTCGGTTCCTCAGCACCACATAAGCAAAAAGAAAAAAGCCGGAAGTGGCGCTGTGGCTCAAGTGGTAGAGCGCTAGCCTTGAGCTGAAGAGCTGAGGGACAGCACCCAGGCCCAGAGTTCAGGCCCCACGACTGGACCTCAAAAAAAACAACAAAATACAGTTCACAATCTATAGTTTAAAGCCCTAGTACAAGCACCAGTCAATCTATAAATACATTAAATAAGTGTGATGTTTCTCTATTTTCTTTATGCTCTGAAATATTCTAAATGATTATTTTTTGCTAGTCCTGAGGCTTGAACTCTGGGCTTGAGCTCCTTTTGCTTAAGGCTAGTACTCTACCACTGGAGCCACAGTGCAACTTTCAGCTTTTTCTGTGATTAATTGGAAATGAGTCTCAAGGACTTTGCTACCTGGGCTGGCTTTGAACTGTGAACTTCAGATCTCCTGAGTAGCTAGGATTATAGGCTTGAGCCACTGGCCAGCTTAAATGATGTATGTTTAAAGATCATATATAATATATAATGAATATATACTATGTAATATAAAATAAATGTATAATCTGCAACATAACATAATCTGCAATATAACATATGTCAAATTTAGTCTCTTAATTTGATGAGGTATCAGTTTTTTTAAATATTTTCTCAATTTTCATTTCCCAATTTAGATTGAAGAATCTAAGATTTTCTCTCTCTTAGGTTAATTTTATTTTTTATTTTATTTATTTTTTAATTTTATTTTTATAGAAACATGACCCAGATTTTCTTTTCTTTCTTTCTTTCTTCCTTCCTTCCTTCCTTCCTTCCTTCCTTCCTTCCTTCCTTCCTTCCTTCTTTTCTTTCTTTCTTCCTTTTTTTTTGGGGGGGTCTGGTTGTGGGGTCTGAATTCTGGGCCTGGGCGCTGTCCCTCAGCTCTTCTCAAGGCTAGCACTCTACCAGTTGAGCCACAGCGCCACTTCCGGCTTTTTTCATTTTGCTTATGTGGTGCTGAGGAATCAAACCCAGGGCCTCATGCATGCAAGGCAAGCGCTCTACCACTGAGCCACCTTCCCAGCCCCTTTCTTTCTTTTTTTTTGTGCCAGTCCTAGGGCTTGAACTCAGGACGGTCTGGGTGCCATCCCTGAGCTTCTTTTGCTCAAGGTTTGTGCTCTACCACTTGAACTACAGCTCCACTTCCAGCTTTTTCTGAGTAGTTTATTGGAGATAAGAGTCGCATAGACTTTTCTGCCCCAGCTGGCTTTGAACCTCCTGAGTGGCTAGGATTACTGGCACGAGCCCCCAAATGTTCTAATTCAATGATGAACTCTTACAAAGAATAACCATGCCATTATTCTATTTGGGGGTAAAGGGGGGGTCACAGAAATGAGGTAAACGTGCCCCTCCACTGGAGACTCTCATTGTCTGGTATTGTCTTACCCTGCCCTGTCTCTGTTATTGGACACTGAGCCTTGCCTTGGACTAGCAACCTGTACATCTGTCCTTGCAGCTAATCCAGTCCTCAACTGGGAGCTTTGCTCCTGAGTGGCTCTTAAGGGCTGACTGGTGGGTGCAGAGGTCTGCAGGCTGGCTCCTCACCTTCAGTCACAACAGGGGCAGCATGTACGGCAGAGCTCTCAGCGTGGCTGGCCGAAGGCACCCATGCTAGGACCTTATCTCCAATTCCATCTCTGCTGACTCTGTCTTCTCCCTTGACCTGCTTCCTCTCACCTTGTACTAACTTGGATCTGGAGCATCTCCCCAAAGACTGGTGCATTCAGAGCTGGGTCTTCAGCGTGGCACTGTTGGAGGGTGGTGGAAGCTTTAAGTAAGAGGTGGGGGCCTAAGAGCAGGTCTTAGGTCCCTGGAAGGGTCTGCCCTTCAATGGGTTGTGGAATGCCAATCCCAATGCACAAAGCCAACCAACCAGAAATTAACATCAGCAAAACTCTGAGCCAAAGCCAACCTTTCCTTTTTGAGAAACAAAAACCAAAACCCTTTTTCCTCTATTTAAATTGATTGTCTCAAGTATTTTTGTTACAGTAATGGAAAGCCGACCTTAGGAATATCCCTTACCAATCTTCTGAGAATTCTTCCTTAGTAAATGACTTAGAGAAAAAGTCATCTCAGCATCTAGTTCTGGGAAATTCATCCAAGAAACAAGCATGTTATAAACGAGTGCAGCAGTAGTCCTTACTGGATTCTATGTTGAAAATGAACTATCCAACTTGTAGATGGGGATGGGAGGGGAAAACTGGGAATTAGGGAAGTGAGATTGTAAAAAAAAAAAAAATCAGGCATACTAGCTAACAAATCACACCGTAACCATTTAGGCATTGTGATAGAGATACAGGAGAGTAGTAACTCATTTGGATGATGTCATGTTCTAAATGTTTATGCTCCTCCAAAATCCTTATATTAGAAGGAGAGAAAAATAAAAAAGCCCAGAGTCAGTTACCAGTCATCACACCAGGAACCCTCGCTACGTGAGAGGCTGAAAACCAGAGGATCATGGTTTGAAACCAGTCTGTGCAGAAAAGTCCACTTGATTCCATCCCCAATTAACCAGCAAAAAGCCAAAGTGGAGGTGTGATTCCAGTGGCAGAGTGCCAGCTGTGAGTGAAAAAGCCCAACAAGAGTATGAGGCTATGAGTTTAAGCCTCAATAGAAAGAAGGAAGGAAGGAAGGAAGAAAGGAAGGAAGGAAGGAAGGAAGGAAGAAAGGAAGGAGCGAGGGAGGGAAGTAAGGAAGGCAGGCAGGCAGGCTGAGATGGAGGGACGGAAGGAAGGAGAGATAAATGAAGGAAAGAAGGAAGAAGGAAAGAAAGAGAAAGGAAAGAAGGACAGAAGGAAGTGAGGGAGGGAGGGAAGAAGGAAGAGAGGAATGAACAAAAGAAAGCTCAAGCCCTAATACTGGGAAGAAAGAAAGAATGAAAGAAAGAAAGAAAGAAAGAAAGAAAGAAAGAAAGAAAGAAAGAAAGAAAGAAAGAAAGAAAGAAAGAAAGAAAGAGAGAGAGAAAGAGAGAGAGAAAGAAAGAGAGAAAGAAAGAGAGAAAGAAAGAGAGAAAGAGAGAGAAGAAAGAGAGAGAAGAAAGAAAGAAAGAAAGAAAGAAAGAAAGAAAGAAAGAAAAGAGGAAAGAAGGAAGGAAGGAAGGAAGGAAGGAAGGAGCGAAAGAGAGAGAGGAAACAACACGACCTCTATACTGAAAACTTACACAGAAAGCGCTGTGGGAGACATGCTAGGAAGAGGAGAGCAGAGCAAAGGCTGGAAAGAAGTGAGGTAGGAAGCTGACAAAAATAAGGAGAAAAGGAGTTGTAGGAAGATGGCGCCCAAATGGAAAGGCATTAAAACAAGACTTCCTGGCTGTGTCAGACAAACAGTAAGGACACCAGTGTGGCAGCACAGGGGTGAGAATTTACTGCTCTACAAAAGTATAATGTGCATGGTAACTATTTCAATGTACTAAGGCATGTAGGGCTTCAGGATGGGTCCTAGAAAGGCCATAAAACAAGCCCATATGATTTTTTCTTGGGGTCCGGTCATGGGGCCTGAACTCTGGGCCTGGGCGCTGTCCCTCCGCTCTTCAGCTCAAGGCTAGCGCTCTACCACTGGAGCCACAGCACCACTTCTGGCTTTTTTCTTTGTGCTTATGTGGTGTTGAGGAATGGAACCCAGGGCCTCATGCATGCAAGGCAAGCGCTCTACCACTGAGCCACCTCCCCAGCCCCAAGCCCATATAATTTTTAAAGAATTAAAATTAAGCTAAGCACCAGTGGCTCATGCCTATAATCCTAGCTATTCAGGAAACTGAATCTGAGGACACTGGTTTGAAGCCAATCCAGGCAGGAAAGTCTGTGAGATTCTTATCTCCAATTAACCACCAGAAAACAAAAAGAGCCAGAAATGGTGTTTTGGCTCCAGTAGTAGAGTGCTAGACTTGAGCAAAAAAGCTCAGTGAGAATTAGCTTCATTCATGAGTTTTAGAGCTGCAAATTCATCTAATCACTGAAAATTATTTCTGCCCCTATAACCCGATACTTGAGGTTTTTTTATGGCTATTCTTATGACCTGATTTTTCCAGTATGCATCTTCAGCAGATCTCAAATAAGGTCAAATAACTGGCTTTATAGATAATATATAAATATATTTATATATTTATTTATATAAACACACATGCATATACATGTATGCATACACATATATGGTGATGGTACATTTATATATGTTATATATATATAATAATGGAGTTTGAATTCAGTTATTGCTCTACCACTTGAGCCACACATCTCCAGCCATTTTTGCTTTAGTTATTTTTCAGACAACATCATGTACTTTTGCCAAGGACTGGCCACAGATGTTGGTATACCTCAGCCTTCCAAATAGCTGGGATTACAAATGTGTGTCTCCATGTCTGGTATAACTGTGTTTTATTGTAGCCCTCAGCTAGGAATGTGGCTTAGTGGTAGAGTGTTTGCCTAGAATGTATGAAGTCCTGGGTTTGAATCCTCAGAACCACATAAACAGAAAAAAACTGGAAGTGGTTCTATGGCTCAAGTGGTAGAGTGCTAGCCTTGAGCAAAAGGGACAGTGCCCAGGCCCTGACTTCAAACCCCAGGATTGGCAGGGGGGAAAAAAGAATAGAGCTGAAATGTTTCTAGTAGGCAAAGCCATTCCTTACTGAGAAAATAGGTGTCAGCTGAAGTTCACAGACGTGAGTTTTCATGCTATGTATGGATCATGAATTCTATGTTAGCAAATCAACTTGATGTTAAATAAGGAGACCTTAAACAGAAACGCACAAACAACCAAAGTGATTTATGAAGCCAGGTGCCAGTGGCTCACATCTGTAATCCTAGCTGCTCAAATGGCTCACATCTGAGGTTCAAGGCTCAAAGTCAGCCCAGGCAGGAAAGTCCATGAGAATATTATCTCCACCAGTAAAAAAAAAGCTGGAAATGGAAATGTGGTTCAAGCAGTAGAGCACTAGTGTTGAATGAAAAAGTTAAGAGTGCTCAGGCCCTGAATTCAAGCCCCAGTACCAGCACACAACAAACGTTGTATATGGATTACTTGATAAAACTATTATAACCTTATGTAACTGTAGCCCCTCTGTACATCACCTTTATAATAACAATAAAGATTTTTGTGTGTTTTTTTCTTTTTGTCGGTCCTGGGACTTGAACTCAGCCTGGGCGCTGTCCCTCAGCTCTTCAGCTCAAGGCTAGCGCTCTACCACTTGAGCCACAGCACCACTTCCATCTTTTTTCGTATGTGGTGCTGAGGAATCGAACCCAGGGCCTCTGGCATGCAAGGCAAGCGCTCCACCACTGAGCCACCTTCCCAGCCCCAACAATAAAGATTTTTAAAGTAAAAAAATATAACGAGAGGCTCAGTACTCCTTAAGTCAGCATCTGTAGTATGCGTCTAGACCCTAACTACCATGGGTAGCAGGAATTGACTCCATTTCCAGATCTTTCATCCTCGCTGACTGCTTAGGCTAGTCCGAACATGGGTCTTCTAACTCCCTCATCCTTCTCAGTGAACTCACCCTCAAACCACAGGGTGTTTTCTGGAACATGAGCATTCACGTGGGTTCGTGGTTGCTGTCCACGGTGCTGATCGCTCACTGCGAGAGAGGCGGTTCAGGAGAAGGGACGGGAATGTGGCCCAAATGAATCTAAAGTCCTGGGCTTCCTACGCCCCAGTGAGCGAGGATAGGATGTTTCCAAAAGAGACTGAGTCAAAGCCAGGGATTGGTGGTTCACACCTGCAATCTTAGCTACTGAGAACTGAGCCACCTTCCCAGCCCAAGAAAATCATTTTTAAACTGAGTGGTAGTGGCTCACACCTGCAATTCTAGCTTGTAAGAAAGTTGAAGTATGGAGGGTCATAGATTTAACTTAGCCCAGGCAGAAAAGTTCATTTCCAATGAACCAGCAAAATGCTGACTGGAAGCATGTTTCATATGGTAGGATACTAGCTCCAAGCAAGAAAACTGCGTGAAAGCAGAAGACCTTGAACTCATATCATGATAGTGACCAAAACAAACAAAAAAATCACTTACAAACTTAAGAAAGAACTAACCTCAGCCTTTTTGCTCAAGGCTTAGCACTCTACCACTTGAGCCACAGCTCCATTTCCAGGCTTTTTTGCTGGTTAATTGGAAATAAGAGTCACACAGACTTTCCTGCCCCAGGCTGGCTTTGAACCGTGATCCTCACAGCTAGGATGACCGGGGTGAGCCACCAGCTCATAGCCGCGTTGAGTTCTCGTTGCAGGTCGGGAGGGAGTAGGGGAGTTAGGGAGACGGTGTGTGCGTGTGCGCGCGGGCAGGTGTGCGTGTGGGTGCACACGCACAGGCTAGGGCATCAGGTCTTCTGTCTGGATCAGCAACCCGACGGCAGGAGGCGCTGCGAGCTGCCTTGGGACAGGACGGCGATGCAGGGCGCAGGGCGGCCTCGGGGCGGCAGCAGAGCCACGCCGTACCACGCCGGGCGCGGAGCCGGGGCGCAGAGCGGCCTGGCGACAGCAGGTGGCGCTGTGGCGTAGGCTTCCCGCTCCGCGCGCTCCGTGCGCCCCGCGGGGGTGGGAGGGGGGGGAGGGAGAGGCGCGGTGCGCTCACCTGGGCAGGTGAGGGCGGGTCTGGGGGGCGGGGCGAGGGCGGGGCCTAGGCCCGGTCCACAAGAGCTCGGGGGCCAGGCCCGGCCCGGGGGATGCTGGAGGCGAGAGGTCAGCAGAGGCGCAGCGAACCCCGGCCGAGCGAGCGTGCGTGCGCACGGGAGCCGCAGCTTCCCGAGGTGAGCCCAGCGGGGCCGGGTCGGGACCGGGGTGACGGGGGTCCCCCTCGCAGGCACGGCCCAGGGCGGAGCCGACCCTTCCACCCCCCCGCCCGGGGCCCAGGCTCTCCGCGATCCCCGCGGCCGCGATCCCCGGCGGGGCGCCGGGACCGGACCCCGACTCCGCGCTCCGCCCCGCGCTGGAATGCTTGCTTTGGGGGTGAACACGCGCGCGGGCTGGCTGGACTCCCGCCCGCCGGAGGGCTCCGTGCCCTTCGGGCCACAGGGGGTCTCCAACCACGTCCCCGGGGGATGGGGGGGCGCGGATCGGGCGCCCGGTCCCCGGTCCCGGACCCCTGTCCGCCTCCTTATGGGGAACCCCTGCCCCGAGGAGCGGATCTCCCCTTTCACCGCCCCCCCCGCCCCCTGCACCTCGGTTCAGGGACGACCGGAGGGCGCGCGCAGGAGACGGGCAGGGTCCGGGTGAACCCCAGGGGTCCTGGAATCCCCAGGGATCCTTTGAGTTCCCTCCTGCCGGTGGCGGCACTGAGACTGGGCTCACCGCCTGGCACCTTCCTGCACCTCAGTTTCCCTCCCGGTGAAATGGAGATGGTGATGATTGCTGCTGAATGCATTGGCCGCCAGGATTGAAGGAGGTGTTGGGCAAGAGGGTTCGGCGATCGCTGCCCGCGGGGTGGACAGTTACTGTCATTTGAGGAGCAGCCTAGCTAGGAGAGAGAGAGAGAGAGAGAGAGAGAGAGAGAGAGAGAGAGAGAGAGAGAGAGAGAGAGAGAGAGAGAGAGAGAGAGAGAGAGAGAGAGAGAGAGAGAGAGAGAGAGCGCCAGCCAGACAGGCAGGCAGGCAGGCAGGCAGGCAGGCAGACACAGAGAAAACAGAGACACAGAGAAAACAGAGACACAGAGAGACAGAGAGACAGAGAGAGAGACATACAGACAGACACAGAGAAAACAGAGACAGAGAGAGAGAGACAGAGAGAGAGACAGACAGACAGACACAGAGAAAACAGAGACACAGAGAGACAGAGAGAGAGACATACAGACAGACACAGAGAAAACAGAGACAGAGACAGAGACAGACAGACAGACAGACAGACAGACAGACAGACAGACAGACACAGAGAAAACAGAGAGACAGAGAGACAGAGAGAGAGACAGACAGACAGAGAGAGAGAAAGAGAGAGTGAGAGAGAGAGAGAGAGAGAGAGAGAGAGAGAGAGAGAGAGAGAGAGAGAGAGAGAGAGAGAGAGAGAGAGGGACACGGGTCCTGAGTTCAGATCTCAGCCCCGGGCACTTTTGCATGTGACCTTGGGCAAGCTTAACCTCCAGATGCCTGGGTTGCGTTTTCTGAAATGGTGGCGCTTACCTGGGAGGGTTCAATGAGGTAAAGCACTGGGAAGACTGTAAAGCGTTTTAGAAGACCCAGTGCTGGGTGGGAGTTACTCAGCCCACAGCAAAGCCACAAACCTGTTGGGTCTGAAGCACAGTGTTACTTGTGTGAAGCCTTCTTTCCCTTCTGGCTGGTTGATTGATCCACAGGGGTTAGACTTAGTCCTAAGGAAGGGACTAAAGGCAGAGGGACCCCAGAAACTGTCATCAATGAGAAGACTGAGAGTTCCAGATAGAAACTTCCAGCATCTCAGCTCCTGACCAACGGTCTCAATGGAGGAAGCCCCTGGGGATAGTGATTTTTATACAGGAAATAGAATCCAGACTTAGGTTGTGATCACAAACACATAGGAATAGGCAATATTTAAAAGGATTTAAAACAAAATGAATTCTGTTCCTCTGGCCAAGAGATGATTTAAATGCCATAATTTTGAAGGTCAGAGATGAGAAAGATCGTTTTTTTTAATAAAGTAATTTGGCACTTTCTGGACATCTCCTGTTATCATAAACCTGAGAGCACCCTCCCCTGCCCAGTGTTGCCCCAACTTCTCATTTCGGACCATAGTCTAAGTCATTCCACAAGTCTAGAATTTGCTTAAAGAATTTTGGCAAGCTGGGTGCTGGTGGCTCATACCTGTCAACCTAGTTACTCAGGAGGCTGAGTTCTGAGGATCATGGTTTGAAGCCAACCAGAATAGAAGAGTCTGTGAGACTCTTACCTCCAGTTAGCTAGCAAAAAGCTGGAAGTAGAGCCATGGCTCAAGTGGTAGAGTGCCAGACAAGAAAAAAAGCCCAAGTACAGTACCCAGGCCCTGAGTTCAAGTCCCCCCCAAAACTTTGGCACATCCAAGCCCTTGTCCCAAACACCCCAGCCCTTGCTCACAAGCATGGATGTCCATGCTGTAGTCTGAACCAGAAGCATAGCCAAGTTGACCTTTGCCACTGTGCAGGGGAAGGCATACAGGAGAGAATTCGAATATGCCTTGGGATAAGGTCACATTTGTAACTCAGAGTTTGCAAATCAATCTTTCCTCCCCCTTAAGCAATTTTTATTGTCATTATAGGGGTGATGTATAGAAGGATTACAGTTATATAAATCAGGTAAAGAGTCATTTTTTTCTTTTTGAACAATGTCATCCCTTTTCTCTCTGTCTCCCAGTTTTCCCTCCCATCCCCACCCACAAGTTGTATAATTCATTTTTCACATAGTGCCCACCACTGCATTGAGCCTCTGTATCTGTGTTTTCCTCCTTTGTTTAATCCCTGGTACTGTTAATAATCTACGTATGTTGAGGGAGCTCGCAGGACAAGAGCAGACCCCTCAAAGACATCGACCACATGCTTAATGCTACAAGGTTCCAATCCCAACAGAAGGCTGTAGCTCAAGTCTGGAGCTCATTCTCTTCCTGTGCAAAGGGGAGTTGATGATCATGTACCTCATGAAGGTGTGCAGCCTCCCCTGAAATACACACAGACTGTGGCATTGTTTATATAGAGAGAGCCAGATGATCAGATATATGTTATATATGCTACATATATGCTATACATATAGATGTATATACATATGTGTACATATATATGTGTATATATATTATAAATATGAGTCTTTATATACATGATATTGTAAGTTTGTTCATTTCTCTCTTCCTTTCTTTCTTTCTTTTCTTTCTTTCTTTCTTTTTTGGTCAATCATGGGACTTGAACTCAGGGCCTGGGTGCTGTCCCTGAGCTCTTCAGCTCAAGGCTAGCAACACTCTACCACTTGAGCCACTTCTGGTTTTCTGGTGGTCAATTGAAGAAGATAAGAGTCTCAGGGACTTTCTTGCACTTTCTTGGAGGTAAGAGTTCATGGACTTTCCTGCCCAGGCTGGCTTTGAACTGCAATGATCAGATCTCAGCCTCTAGTAGCTAGGATGACAGGCATGGGCCACCGGTACCCGGCAAGTTGTTGGGTTATTTTTGTTGTTGTTTCCTTGTCCTAGGCCTTGAACATGGGCTTGGGCTCTGTCCCAGAGCTCCTTTTTGTTCAAAGCTAGCACGCTACCACTTGTGCCGCAGCTCCACTTCCAGTTTTTGAGTGGTTAATTGGAGATAAGAGTCTGACAGGGTCTTCTCTGCCCATAGCTGGCTTCCAACTGTAATCCTCAGATCTCAGCTTCCTGAGTAGCTAGCATTACAGGTATAAGACACTGGCACGTGACCAAGTTTGTTCATTTCTAAACTGAATATTAGCTCCTACTGCAAAGGTTCCATAGTTGAGATGCACCCTAGAAATTGATGAATGCAGTCCACTAGTTTTCAATACTCTCCCTGAAAGCTGTTATTAAATCAACATGCCTTTCCTTAAATTAATGGGTTTTGTTTTAACTTCGTTGGTGTCAATCCCGGGGCTTGAACTCAAGGCTGTCATTCTCCCACTAAAGCCACAGCTCCACTTCTGGCCTTTTGCTGGTTAATTGGAGATAAGAGTCTAAGGGACTTTGCTGCTGGGCTGACTTTAAACCACAATCCTCAGATCTCAGCCTCCTGAATGGCTAGGATGACAAACGTGAGCCACCAGAACTCGGCTCAATGAATGATATCTGAACATCAAGGAAATGGAACTTAGTGGCTGGGGAATATTCCAGAGTCGGTGTGCTTGATGAAGGTGGAGCTTGACTATGAAATGAAACCAAGCTCATTTCATTTGTAGGAAAGCAGCAAGAAAAAGGGCATGGGGGCACGAAGCCCAAGAAAGTAACCTGTTGCTGAGATGTGACAGATTCTGTCACAGCCCAGGGGCTGTAATGAGATAGAAGCGGGGCCCTCCAGGAGGGCAGGGGAAGGGGGAAGGGATTAAAAAGTACTAAGCATGGGTTACAGTACGCCTTCCTTTTTTTGTTTTGTCAGTCGTGGGGCTTGAACTCTGAGCCTGGGTGCTGTCCCTGAGCTCCTCAGCTCAAGGCTGGTGCTCTACCACTTGAGCCACAGCCCCACTTCCAGTTTTCTGGTGGTTCATCAGAGATGAGAGTCTCACAGATTTTTCCTGCCCAGGCTGGGCTTTGAACCATGATCCTCAGATCTCAGTCCTCCTCAGTAGCTAGGATTACAGACATGAGCCACCAGTGTCTGGCTAAAGTACTCTTTCCCAATTGAAGTGCTAGCTAGTCGTACCAAGGGCTCTTGACTTGGCCATCTGGGAAGAGGTCCTTCAGCCAGTCTAGCCAGTATTGACAAGTTCCACTTGCGCCAGTGCTCCCACAGAGCCAGGCCTGGGGGCCTGAAGAGGAGGAGGCAGCTTCTCGGGCAGGCCTGTGGTGGCCAAAAGAATAAATATCCTGGAGAAGGGGCCAAGGCCTGAGAAAAGAGGGAGGTGACTGAAAGCTATATGGGCTGGTTTCCCAGGCCCTAGCCTCCGGAGACCTTCCAGCCAGACATAGGGAAGGAGTTCACCTGTTTTTCACCTAGGTCTCTGCAGTGTCCTGACCACATCTACATCCCATCCTTAACACCATGGCTCCTGGAGAGAAGATTAAAGCCAAAATCAAGAAGAATCTGCCCGTGAGAGGTCCCCAGGCCCCCACCATCAAAGACCTGATGCACTGGTACTGTATGAACACCAATACTCACGGCTGCCGCCGAATTGTGGTGTCCCGGGGCCGCTTGCGACGTGGATTGTGGATTGTGTTCACGCTCACAGCCGTGGCTCTCATCATCTGGCAGTGTGCCCTCCTCGTGTTCTCTTTCTACACCGTCTCTGTGTCTATCAAAGTCCACTTCCAGAAGCTGGACTTCCCCGCTGTGACCATCTGCAATATCAACCCTTACAAGTAAGAGGGAATGTCAGGATTCGAGGCTGGGGGCAGAGGGTGGGGGAGAGGGGGAGGGGAACAGGGGGAGGGTCTAGCATGTTAAAGCCCAGGCCAGTTGGAAAACATAGTGCCTAGAAATTGGAAGCCCTAGCGGCTGGGAAGGTGGTTTAGTGGTAGAGTGCTGGCCTAGCATGCATGAAGCCCTGGGTTCCATTGCTCAGTACCACATACATAGAAAAAAACAGAAGTTCAAGTGATATAGAATGGTAGCCTTGAACGAAAGAAGCTCAGAGACAGTGCCCAGGCCCTGAGTTCAAGTCCTAGGACAGAGAGAAAGGGGGGGGGGGGGAAGAAATCATTGCCAGGCCCTGGAAAGCCTGTAAGATTCTTATCTCTGGATAAACACCAAAAAGCTGGGAGCAGAGCTGTGGCTGAAGTGGTAGAGTGCTAGCCTTGAGCAAAAAGGCTCAGGGACAGCACCCAGATTCTGAGTTCAAGCCCCAAGACCAGCAGCAAAGAAAAGAAAATTAAAGAAAAAAGAAAAGCCATTTCTAAGTCCTCACCAGTGCTGCGGAACTGCCCTTCCCCTGTCCCGAATCTGTACACATTTTTAGTCCATCAGGTACATGTGGGGACAGGCCAGCACAGGGAAGGCAGATCTAGGAAGATACATAGACCAGTTTTGCCTAGTGGTTGGGCCAAGAATAAGCTAGAATACTACCTTCTTCCAAAAGCTCACACAGAGCAGATCAAGCCATTCCTCTCCACTTTCCACACCCTCACTCTTTCCCAAAAGGGACACCCAGGTGACTTCTAGAAGCATCTCAGCATCCCTGAACCCTCGTCCAAGCCCCCTCAGCCTTATTAGTTGAGATGATCAGATACAAGCTTGGAACAGATCTTGATGCAATCCTGCTGTCAATTGTAGGACTTGTTCTAAATGGGCCATCAGTCCTGCAGATTATGGAAAAGCCATCGGGGAGGCAGGCCAGAGTCCACCAGACTCTTGTCCAAGCAGGAGGCAGGACAGAGAGAAGGAAAGAGTAAGAGAAGATGACCAAGATTATCCCAATGAACTCACTTGTTCACAATCACCAATGAGTTGGTGGCAAAGCTCAAAACTAAAATTGATCTAAGGCTCATTTTCTCCCTTCCTTCCTTCCTTCCTTCCTTCCTTCCTTCCTTCTTTCCTTCCTTCCTTCCTCTCTCTCTTTCTCTCTTTCCCTCTCTCTCTCTCTCTCTTTCTTTCTTTCTTTCTTTCTTTCTTTCTTTCTTTCTTTCTTTCTTTCTTTCTTTCTTTCTTTCTTTCTGCTGGGAATCAAACCCAGGGCTTTGAGCCTGTTTGGCAAGTGCTCTACCACTAAGCTATGTACCAAGTCCTAGGGCTCACTTTCTTTGGCAGTACTTAGATCGAACTCAGAGCCTCACACATACTTAGGTGGCTGCGTGGCTGGTGCTTTACCACTTGAGTCATCTACTTCCAGTCCTACTTTTGGCTGGTTAATGAGAGATGCAGTCTGAAGAACTTTTCTGCCCAGGCTTGCTTCAGAGTATGAGCTTCTAATTCTCAGCATCCTGAGTAACAGGATTACATGTGTGAGTCATGGCACCCAACTTCTAATACTCTTCTTCTACCTGAGAAGTTTTTCTTTCCCTTATTTATCCCTCCTTTCTCCCCTTCCTCCCTTTTCCCTTCCTTCCTTTCTTCCTTCCTTCCTTCCTTCTTTCCTTTCTTCTTTCTATTTCTTATCCCATTAACCATGCCCTCAACATCTTCATTATGTACTGTGTGCTAGCTTCTAGGGCAGAGGCCTAAACAATTGAGTCTTTGCCCTGATAAAGTATGCAGAGTGAACTATTAATACACATAATCACACCACTGTACATAATAATCATGGCTACCTAATTATACATATGCAGGAATACTTGTAGCTGTCTGAGACTTCCCAATAACCTCATTTTACAAAGCAGCAAACTAGAAAACTGAGACAGACAAAGGTTAAGCGATGCATAGCAGGTCAGTCATGTAGGCCATGCTGGCATGGAGAATGCAAACACTGCTAGTTTAGCCCTGAGATTTACACCAGGCAGTATGTGATATTGTCTATGCATAAAGTGTCAGGGATCAAGATGGGTGCAATTTTCACCAATTGCCTTATGATAGCCCCTGGTCCCTGAGACAATTAAGGTTTCCACTTGAGAGGGGGGAATGGTAGCAAAAAAAGGGATAACTGTTAGGTTCTAGGGATAAAAAGTGTTAGATAACCTGCTTCCCACCATACAGCTTCTTGTTCCCAAACTGCCCCACGTTCCTGCTCAAAGGATTCTTCCCATAGTGCCCTGGGTTTCTGCTCAAATGCTTCTTTTTCCCATAATGCTCTGGGTTCCTACTCAAATGCTGCTTCTTCCCATAATACCCAGGATTCCCATTTAAACTCTCCTTTTTCCCACAATGCCCTCAGCTTATGCCCAAATACTTCTTCCCATAATTCCCTGAGTTCCTGCTCAAATGTCTCTTCTTCTCAATGCTCTGGGTTCCCACTCAAATGCCTCTTCCCATAATTCCCTGGGTTCCTGCTCAAACACTTCTTCTCAGAATGCCCTGGGTTCAAACTCAACCAATGAGAAGAGCCAGGGGAGGGGCTTACACAGCCATCAAGCAATCAGCACAAAGCCCAGGCGAGGAGCGCTGGGAGGGACACTGGGCTGTAATGGCAGCCCTGGAGAGGACACCAGGGGACTCCTCTCTGGGGCCTTCTCCTGATGCGGAGTCTTGCTGTTTTTCTTCTTGGCTTTCATCTCACTTTCAAATACACTTACTCTGTTTCCAAGAGGAAGAAAAGGAAAGGGAAGGGAAGGGAGGGGAGGGGAGGGCAGGAGAGGGAAGGGAAGGGAAGGAAAGGGAGAAGAAAGAGAGGAGGGAGGGAGGGAGCAAAGAAAAGAAGAAAGCTTTAGAAATGATATCCTGATGGTTTCTGCAGTGCATTCTGTGTTCATGGTTGTCAAGGTGACCATCAGATGCAGCTCCTCACCACCCCCCCCCCCCCCCCCAGCACAGACCGGAGACCACCCAGGAGGCTGAGCGTGTTGGGTAGAGATGGAGCCTAGGCCCTGGGGAGACTCTTGGTTAGCAGTTATTTCCTTGGCTTCATGTGGCTGGTTTATGGGAGGTGCCTAACACTCACCCCGCCAGAAATGCTGGTTGGGGTGAACTCATGAACACCCCCTCCCCCAAGAGCAAGCAGGTGGTAGTGGCAAGGGTGAACTCCAGGGTCACTCATGGGCTTTTCCTGGTGGAGAGGTTTTGCAGGGGCAAGTAGCAGGCAGGGACCTTCTAGGTCCCCATTGACCAAAGGAGTGACCACATTCTGCCAGAAGGGTCTTCCTTTCCTGACACCGCCTTCCCACCCACCCAGGTACAGCGTTGTGCATGACCTCCTGGCCGATTTGGAAGGAGAGACCGAAGCTGCCTTGAAGTCTTTGTATGGCTTTGAAGAGGTGCAGCATCGGAAGCGCCGGGAAGCGGGGGACTGGAGCCCAGCCTGGGCAGGCGGCCCACCTAAATTCCTCAAGCACATCCCTCTGCTCATCTTCAACGAGAATGAGAAGGACAAGGCCAGGGACTTTGTCACCGGCCGGAAGCGGAAGATCAGTGGAAACATCATTCACAAGGCTTCCAATGTCATACACGTCCATGAGTCCAAAAAGGTCGTGGGGTTCCAGCTGGTAAGACTTCCTGCCTAGGTTGGGGGGACAAGGGATAGGCTGGAGACAGGGAGCCCCAAATCTCTCCTCCTGGGCCATATCTTCTTGTAGACCACTGGGGAAAAATGCACCTAGTGAAGAGTGATTTGATTGGAAGCAACTAAAATGAATGAAAGCTGGTTTTTTGTTTTTGTTTTTGTTTTTACTAGAACTGGGATTTGAACTCAGGACTCTCACACTTGCTATATTAGCACACCACTTGATCTACATCTCTAGCCCTTTTTGCTTTAGTTATTTTTCAGATAGCATCTTGCATTTCTTCACTGACCTCAGAAAGTGAACCTCCTACTCCAGCGTGGTCTGGAGTTACAAGCATAAGCCACCGCACTTGGTCAACTGAGATGCTTTTAAGCATGACAAAAATGTCTGGGGAGGTGATCTGTGGCCAAGAGGTTGGAGGGGGAAGGGGACTCTCAAAGGACAGAAATTAGGGAAGATCTACTGATCTAGGTATGAGGAAATTATGAAGTCGTTTTAGCTACTGCTACTAGAGAAGCTATTTTCAGTCTTTTTGTTAATGCTTAAGATTCTGATTCTATTTCAGCACTCTCTTGTTCACCACACTGGGGGAACCTCATCTCTTCTTGTCCAGGGAGGGCAAAGTTTTCTTACCAGACAGTAGGCAAAGAAAGCAAAGTTTCCAAAGCCAGGAGCTGGTGGCTCATGCCTATAATCCTAGCTACTCAGGAGGCTGAGATCTGAGGATCGCGGTTCAAAGCCAGCCCGGGCAGGAGAGACCATGAGACTCCTATCTCCAATAAACCACCAGAAAACCAGAAGTGGCGCTGTAGCTCAAGTGGTAGAGCGCTCGCCTTGAGCTGAAGAGCTGAGGGACAGCGCCCAGGCCCAGAGTTCAAGCCCCACAACTGACAAAAAAAAAAAGAAAGCAAAGTTTCCAAAGCATAGTGGGGTGCAGATAACAGAAAGAGTAGACATATAACAAAAGTCCCAGAGTTTCCTCTATCTATCTATCTATCTATCTATCTATCTATCTATCTATCTATCTATCTATCTATCTATCTAGTGCCAGTAGTGGGGCTTGAACTTACTCTCCCCTAGCTTTTTCTGCGCAAGTCTAACACACTCACATTTGAGCCACAGTGCCATTTCTGTATTTTTAGTGGTGAATTGGAGATAAGAGTCTCACAGACTTTCCTGCTTTCCTGCCTGGGCTGACTTTGAACTATAATCTTCAGATCTCAGCCTCCTGAGTAGCTTAGGGTAACATGACCCATCACTGCCCACTAGTGTTTGCCTTTTAGAGGTGCTATGGCCTAACTTTTTTTGGGGGGGGTTCCAGTCGTGGGGCCTGAACTCTGGGCCTGGGCACTGACCCTCAGCTCTTCAGCTCAAGGCTAGCGCTCTACCACTTGAGCCACAGTGCCACTTCTGGCTTTTTTTTCTTTTTGCTTATGTGGTGCTGAGGAATCGAATCCAGGGCCTCAGGCATGCAAGTCAAGCGCTCTACCACTGAGCCACCTTCCCAGCCCCTGGCCTAACTTCTAATCTCTTCATTTGGCCCTATTTGAAGGGCTCTTTTAGAAAGCAGACATACACCAAAAAATGAATTCTATTACTTTTTCTAGGCAGCCTCCATTTTCTTTGAACCTCTCCAAGCCCAGCCCCCTTGCAACATGAGGCTTACTTGAACACCTTTGCCTTGGATTGCTGATGCAGAGGCTTGTGGCTTTGGCCATAAATCCTACAATATGGTTCTTCATCAAAGTCACTTGAAGCATCTAATCTCCCTAGTTTCCTGGATGTTTCTGAGACTCCTCTTGATGGTAAAGTCTATGATTAGACATTGGTTCTCACAGGAGAGATTTCCTGTCCTGGGTGATGAGATCTTGTGGAAAAGAAGCTTCAGTCAGTTCTGGCCAGAATCCAGATTTCCAGGTTGTTTCTGTAACCAGAAGTAGGAGCAACTCAACACCTTAGTCAGCCAAACCCCGGATGTCTGGAGACCCTGTGGAGGCTGGTTTTGCTTTGTGCTGTGGTAGCAGCTGGTAGGCAGAAGTCCTAGGAGTGGGTCCATTTCCTTCCTCGCACACCAAGGTGACTTCTCGCTCCAGGAGTAAAAGGAAACCCATCCCGGCCCCAGGGCTGATCGTAAGACTCTCGCAGCAAGCACCAATCACTCCCCTTCCCAGTCCTTCACATTTGGTGGTGACAGGACTTCCGGCTCTAGCCTCGCGTCTCTTCTTATCCATAGTGTTCAAATGACACCTTTGACTGTGCCACCTACACCTTCAGCTCGGGCATCAATGCCATCCAAGAGTGGTACAAGCTCCACTACATGAACATCATGGCGCAGGTGCCTCTGGAGAAGAAAATCAACATGAGCTACTCCGCAGAGGAGCTGCTGGTCACCTGCTTCTTTGATGGCATGTCCTGTGATGGCAGGTCAGGAGGGGAGGGCTGCTCACTCGGCCTTTGCAAACTGGGGGCTGTGACCTCAGGCCCTTTGCACGTACAAATGTGCCTTCCCACTGCCTCTGCGCTTGGGAAAACCATGCACATGGGAGCTAGCTCCTTCAATCAGTGAGTGACCTGGTAGCTTTGAATGCATTCAGCTAGACATCACAGCAGTGGTTGGCAAGGTACAGAGAATCTGTGTGTGTGTGTGTGTGTGTGTGTGTGTGTGTGTGTGTGTGTGTGTGTGTGTGTGTGTGTGTGTGTGTGTGTTTTCAAGCCCCAACTCAGGGCCCAAGTGCTGTCCCTTAGCTTTTCTTTTCTTTCTTTCTTTTTTTTAAAATTTAACTCAAAGCTGGAACTCTACCACTTGAGCCACACCTCTACTTCTCGCTTTTTAGTGGCTCTTCGGAGATAAAGGCTCACAGAATTTCCTGCCCTGGCTGGCCTTGAATCTCAATCCTCGGATCTCAGCCTCCAGAATACCTAAGATTAGTGCCCAGTTTGCAGAGGGCTTTGTATAGAACTGAGTTGCAAACTCAGGTACAGAGAAGGGAAGGAGGAGAAGGAAGGAAAGAGGGAGGAAAGAAGAGTCTAGGTTCACAGCCCTGAGCCCTCATACCCTTCTGACTTTGAGTGACGCTCAGATCCCGGAGCCTTGCTGGGCAGTGGGAGGGACGTATCTGAAGTGCTTACTCCATTGTTTATTTTTTTCTTTTGTGCTGCTACCAAGGCTTGAACTCGGGGCCTCACATTTTCTACTGCTTTTTCTGCTCTACCACTTGAGCCATGTTCTAGTTTGACATTTTTCTGGGTAACTACAGAGAAAGTCTCTTGGACTTTGCTACTTGGGCTGGCTTTAAACCATGACCAACAAGGTCTCAGACTCCTGAGTAGCTAGGATGACAGGCGTGAGCCACCAGCACCCAGCTTTTTGTTCTTTTCAAATTCTAAACCTTCCTCATTTTTCTATATTAGTAGACATATTGTCCCTTGTATAAGTAAAGTACTTGGCATGATGCCCCCCTGTGGGTTGAGTTGTAAAGGCTCCTTCTTGGGGGCTCATTTCAGAGGCCTGGCCATTGAAAAAAAATGTTACTGTTCAACAGGCAATGTGGCTCCTGCCTGTCATCCTAGCTACTCAGGAGGCTGAGATCTGAGGATCACGGTTTGAAGCCAGCCTGGGCAGGAGACTCCATGAGACTCATATCTCCAATTTATCACCAAAAAAGCTGGAAGTGGAGCTGTGGTTTAAAAACAAACAAACAAACAAACTCAAGGAAAGTGCCAAGGCCCTGAGTTCAAGCCCCAGAACCGGTACCGAAGAATAAAAGCTACTGTTCAAGTGTTTGGGGCTGATCTGTGGCCTAAGGAACACTAAGTGGGAATAGAGCGCATGGGGAGAGGAGAAAGTGAATCCCAGGACTGGCATCTGCAGTGAAGGGGCTGGGTTGTCATCTCCTCCAAGAGCAGATGGGAAAGTGAGTCATGCTGGCATCCACCGACCCCAGAGAGAGCCAGTGTGGTGCCCACCCCGACTCCAGGCTCCAGCGCAGCCCCGGCGCCCATGCCCAGCCGCCCTCTCACACCGCCTCTTCCTCCACAGGAACTTCACGCTCTTCCATCATCCCATGTATGGAAACTGCTACACCTTCAACAACAGAGAGAGCACCACCACCCTCAGCACCTCCATGGGCGGCAGTGAGCATGGTAAGGGCCAGCCTGGGCCCCAAGGCCCCCGGAGTCGGCAGAATGATGGGTACCCCAAGCTCTCCTTCCTTTCTCTTTCTTTCTTTCTTTCTTTCTTTCTTTCTTTCTTTCTTTCTTTCTTTCTTTCTTTCTTTCTTTCTTTCTTTCTTTCTTTCTGTCTGTCTGTCTGTTTCTTCCTTTCTTCCTTCTTTCCTTCCTCCCTCCCTTCCCTCCTCCCTTCTTCCCTCCCTCTCTCTCCTTCCTTCCTTCCTTCCCTCTTTCTTTTCTTTCTTTCTTTCTTTCCTTCTTTCTTTCTTTCTTTCTTTCTTTCTTTCTGTCTGTATGTCTGTCTCTTTCTTTCTTTCTTCCTTCTTTCCTTCCTCCTCCTCCCTCCCTTCCCTCCTCCCTTCTTCCCTCCCTCTCTCTCCTTCCTTCTTTCCTTCCTTCCTTCCTTCCTTTCTTTCTTTCTTCTTTCTTCCTTCCTTCCTTCCTTCCTTCCTTCCTTCCTTCCTTCCTTCCTTCCTTCCTTTCTTTCTTCTTTCTTCCTTCCTTCCTTCCTTCCTTCCTTCCTTCCTTCCTTCCTTCCTTCCTTTCTTTCTTTCTGTCTGTCTGTCTCTTTCTTCCTTTCTTCCTTCTTTCCTTCCTCCCTCCCTTCCCTCCCTCCCTCCTTCCTTCCCTCTCTCTCCTTCCTTCCTTCCTTTCTTTCTCTCTCTGTCTGTCTTTCTTTCTGTCTGTCTGTCTCTTTCTTCCTTTCTTCCTTCTTTCCTTCCTCCCTCCTTCCCTCCCTCCTTTCTTCCCTCCCTCTTTCCTTCCCTCTCTCTCCTTCCTTCCTTCCTTTCTTTCTCTCTCTGTCTTTCTTTCTTTCTCTCTCTCCCTCTTTCTTTCTTTCTTTCTTTCTTTCTTTCTTTCTTTCTTTCTTTCTTTCTTTCTTTCTTTCTTTCTTTCTTTCTTTTTTTGTTGATCATGGGGCTTGAACTCAGGGCCTAGGCACTGTCCTTGAGCTCTTTCATTCAACATGAAAGAGCACATTCTACCACTTTTTTTGGGGGGGGGGTTCAGTTGTGGGGCCTGAACTCTGGGCCTGGGCGCTGTCCCTCAGCTCTTCAGCTCAAGGCGAGTGCTCTACCACTTGAGCCACAGCGCCACTTCCGGCCTTTTTTTTTCCTGCTTATGTGGTGCTGAGGAATCGAACCCAGGGCCTCATGTATGCAAGGCAAGTGCTCTACCACTGAGCCACCTTCCCAGCCCAAAGAATTGAATTCTTTTTTTTTTTTTTTGGTTGGTCGCAGGGCTTGAACTCTGGGCCTGGGCGCTGTACCTGCGCTCTTCAGCTCAAGGCCAGGGCTCTACCACTTGAGCCACAGCGCCACTTCCTCATTCTACCACTTTGAGCCAAAGCTCCACTTCCAGTTCTCTGGTGGTTAATTGGAGATAAGACTCTCACAGACTTTATTGCCTGGGCTAGCTTTGAACCACACTCCTCAGATCTCAGCCTCCTGAGTAGCTAGGATGACGGGTGTGAGCCATCAACACCCGGCTTCAGGCTATACTATCTATGTTTCTATCAGCATCCATGTTGATCCTTTCTCTAGTTTTTCTGTCTCTTTTCCTTTTCCTTTGGTGGTAGTAGGACTTGAACTCAGGGCCTCATGCTTGCTAGGCAGATGCTCTACCACTGAGCCATGCCTCCAGCCTTTTTCACTTTAATTTGTTATTAGATAGGGTCTTGTGTTTTTCATTTAGGCCGGCTTTAAATTCTCCACCTGTTACACAACACAGCTGGGACAGCAGGTGGGCACCACCATATCTGGCTTATCTTTGAAGTAGGGTCTCCCTAACTACTTCTTCTTCCCCCTCCCCTCCCCCTCCCTTTCTCCCTTCCCCTCCTCCTCCTCCTCCTCCTCCTCCTCCTCCTTCTCCTTCTTCCTTGGCTTCCCTGAGCTGCCTTTAAACCTCGGTCCTCCATCTTCACCTCCCTTGTAGTTGGGATTACAGGTATGGGTACCGCATCCAATCTTTGTTTTCCTTTTAGGCTTCTCTTCTTTATCTTTGAAAGAGGCGCAGAGACTCGGCTGCCTCCCCTCCCTGCTGGGAAACCACTGCACTCTGGTTGAAGGGCCCAGTTGGAGTTTAAGCCACCATGCAGGTGGCTGATGAGGACATTAGCCAGATAGACTTACTTTAGCTTAGTGAACAGCACAGGTGTTGGAGCCAAACTCCATCTGTGCCTCTTGCTGTGCAGCCTTGGTCAGGTTACGGCCCTTCATCTTCATGGACAGAGTGAGACTCTGTCTGCACAAAGGAGGAGGCTTAAGTAGGCCAAGAGGTTAGAGCAAGGCCCTGAACGCACTCTCTGTCTGCTCAAGAGACCATAGCAAAATCCTCCATGATACCTGTGATCCAAGCTACTCAGGAGGCTGAGATCTGAGGCTCATCGTTCAAACCCAGCCCTACCAGAAAAAATCATGAGACTCTTTATCTCCAATTAACCAGCAAAGAAACAGAAGTGGAGCTACAACTCAAGTGGTAGAATGCTGGCCTTGAGCATAAAAGCTCAGGGACAGTGCCCAGGCTCCCTGAGTTCAAGCCCTAAAGTTCAAGCCCTAGGGTAGAGCTGTGCATACACACACACACACACACACACACACACACACACACACACACACACACACACACACACACGAGACTTGGTTGCCTAGGTAACAGGCATTTGTTTCTCATGGTGAACAGAGACCAGAAGCCCAGGATCATGGTGCTGGCAAATTTGGTTTCTTCTGCCCTTGGGCTGCAGACCACTGTCTTCTCCCAGGCCCTCACCTGGCCTTTCCTGTCACTGCAAGTGGAGAGAGTGAGACGGAGACAGGCGACAGGTGGAGAGTCTGCTGGGATGTCTCTCCCTGTGTTAGGAAGGGCACACATGCTATCAGATTGTGGCCACACCTTTAAGACTCCCCTTAGTCTTAATTCAAGGGCTTTCTCCAAACCTCCTCCAATTGGAGGATAGGGCTTCGATACAGGGATTGAAAGGACATAGCTCAGCCTTGCATATATGAAACACTGAGTAAGTGCCACTTATTATCATTCTTGTTGAGCACTATCAGCAGTATTGCTATTACACCATCAGACCCAGGGAAGTAGTGATAGAAAGAATTCTCAAAAACTCCTACACAAATGGAACATGTGTGTGTGTGACAGAGAGAGAGAGAGAGAGAGAGAGAGAGAGAGAGAGAGAGAGAGAGAGAGAGCGTGCATGTGCGTGCACCCGTTGGCACTGAGTCTTGAACTCAAGGGCTCACATTGCCAGTTTTTGTTGTTGTTGTTGTTGTGGTGGTGGTTTTGTTGTTTGTTGGCCTTGAACTCAAGGCCTGGGCACTGTCCTTGAGCTTTTCTGCTCAAAGCTAAAGCTCCACCACTTTGAGCCACAGCTCGACTTCTGGTTTTCTGGTGGTTCATTGGAAATAAGTGTCTCACAAACTTTCTTGCCTGGGCTGGCTTTGAACCACAATCCTCAGATCTCCATCTCTTGAGAAGCTAGGATGACAGGCGTGAGCCCCCAGTGCCCAGCTAAGCTTAGCTTTTCTTGCTCAGGTCTGGCATTCTATGACCTGAACCACAACTCCACTTCTAGCTTTTTGATGGTTTATTGGAAATATGAGTCTCACAGACTTTCTGCCCCAACTGGCTTTTTACCACAATCCTCAAACCTCAGCCACTATCACTCAGAGAGAATGTTTCCTTTGACCCTGCTGGCTGGTGACCTCTGCGCCCTGTCTTGTCTTTCAGGGCTACAGGTGATTCTGTACATCAACGAGGAGGAATACAACCCCTACTTGGTGTCCTCCACTGGGGCTAAGGTGCTGATCCACCGGCAGAACGAGTACCCCTTCATCGAAGACGTGGGGACAGAGATCGAGACCGCGATGTCAACCTCCATAGGAATGCACCTGGTAAGAGAAAATTCCAGTCTGCTTAGACTCAGAGTGGAGGATAGCTAATATGCTCCTGCGGGAAAGAATTTAAGGAAACTCCCTTGTGTAAAAGAAAAAGATAAGCTGGGTGCTGGTGGCTCATGCCTATATTCCTAGCTGCTCAGGAGGCTGAGATCTGAGGATCAAAGTTGGAAGCCAGCCAGGGCAGGAAAGTCTGTGAGATTCTTATCTATAATTAACCACCAAGAAAACCAAAAGTGGTGCTGTGTCTCAAAGTGGTAGAGCACTAGCTTTGAGAAGAAAGCTCAGGGGACAGTGCTCAAGCACCACAACTGGCTAATAATAATAATAATAATAATAATAATAATAATAATAATAATAATAACAGGATAGCCAGGCCACCAATGGCTCACACCTATAATCCCAGCTACTGAGGAGACTGAAATCTGAGGATCAGAGTTTCAAGTTAGCCGAGGCAGGAAAGTCCCTGAGACTCTTATTGCCAATTAACTACCAACAAACTGGAAGTGGAGCTGTGGCTCAAGTCAGGAAAGGCCAGATTTGAGCATAAAGAGCTAAGTGGTAGAAAACAGAAAGCTAAGTGGTAGCATGCTAGCCTTGAGAAAAAAAAAAGAAAGAAAGCTCAGGGAACAGTGCCCAGTCCCCAAACTTCAGAAAAAGAAATGCTAGTGCTTATAGAACTTACAAGCAAGGAGACAAAGCCTCAGACACTTACTATACATTGGTCCATAACACAAAGAGACCAAATTAACAGCCTTTCTGGCCAGCCAGGGCAAACCAGGGCCAGCTAGGGCCTCTAAGCATGCCTAAGATGAATGGGAAGTCCTCAGGCTTTCAAAGATCTATTTATTTAAACTTTCATTTATACTTCTTTGGTATTATGTCTAAGTAGTTGTACAAAGAGGTTTGGATTCAACATGTTAGTGTGTGAATTCAGGGCACCTAGATCCATGTCACGCCTTCCAGCATCCTCCCCCATCTCTCCTGACCCCACCCCTCCCCTCAACTTCCCTGGCTCCATTTTCACATATGTCTATTGAATATTATGACTGCATGCACCCATCAAAGGTCTATTTTGCCTATCACAGACTCATTCGTTTCATCTCTGTTACCCAGAATCCTTTAAGTCTCTGACCTTCTCTGATCCCATTGGCTGTGGAGGACACTCAAATCTATCACTGGAAACATGGGACTTCTATGCAGTTCTTGGTCAGTGTTCATTCTGGTGTTTGAACTCAGAGCCTGGGCACTGTTCCTTAAGCTTACTTTACTCAAGGCTGGTGCTCTGCCACTTGAGCCACAACTCCACATCTAGCTTTTGCTGGTTTATTAGAGATAAGAGTCTCATAGAATATCCTGCCCAGGCTAGCTTTGAACTGTGATTGTCACTAAGATCTCAGCCTCCTGAGTAACTACAATTACAGGTGTGAGCCCCAGTGCTTGGGCTGCATTTCTTCTTAGTGACATTTGTTCACATGTATATGTTTGTTTGTTTTTGTGTGTGCATGTATGTGTGTGTGTGTGTTAGACAGTTTCATTGTGGACTATCCCTTCATGTTTTATTTATGTCTAGATTTGATGGCTCACATTAAATTATCCAGCATGCCCCACTTCACAAACAGCCTCCAGAGCAGTGCTTTCTCAATCTAGTTGCTCATCAGTGCATATTGGGCTAGCCTGGAATCTTTCTCAAAATGACCCAACCCCCTGCAGTCATTATAACAGACTGCACTCTTGGAAAACTTTAGAAACTTGAGCTGTTTCCTAAAGATTGCAGCTCAGTGACAGAGCACTTGACTAGCATGCCTAAGGCCCCTGAGATCCATCTAGCACTACAAAAGTAAGCAAACAAACAAACGCAGATCATGCCAATGTCACGCACTAGTGTCTCACATCTGTAATCCTAGCTACTCAAGTAGTCTGAGATCTGAGGATCACAGTTCAAAACTAGCCCAGGCAGGCAGGCCCAGGAGAATCTCATCTCCAATGAACCACCAACAGCCAGAAGTAGAGCAGTGGTTCAAGTGGTAACGCACTAACCTGGAGGACAAAAGCTCAGGGACAATGCCCAGGCCCTGAGTTCAAGCCCCAGGACAGGCACAACAAAACCAAAACCATGCTAGAACTTGGGAGCAATTCGGAGAGCAGACGTGAGATGATACAAAAGGCCCATCTAGCCCAGCACAGATGGCTTCGCATTGAGTGAAGTGACACAGCTGACATCTGAAGCCTGGCGATCCAGCCATCATTTTTCCACTCAGTACTTATTTTTCTGAGCACCTCCTCTGTGTTCGGCCCAGGAACCCCGTGAAGCTCTGTCCCAGGACTGATGGAGCCTCAAGTCCAATAGAGAGAGAAGATCAACAGTAAGAAAAGACCCAATGCGTTGTCCTCCACCACACAGGCTGAATGCGAGCACACCACGGATGTCTTGATCCGTTTTGTGTACAAATGCCTCAAACTGGCTAACATATAATGAACAGAGGTTGGTTTGGATGGAAATTCTGGAGGTTGGGACGTTGAGGGTACTGGTACTTGGGAAGAGCCACAGACTTTACAATAACACAGTGGTGAATGAACCCATTGCTTAAGTCTTCCTCCTCCAAAGACACTAGTGGTGGGGGCCCCTGCCCTCATGACCTCATCTAACCCTAATCAGTGCCAAAAGCCCCGCCTCCAAGTATCATTAATACGTGAGATGGAGGATCAAGTGTCTAATGCATGCTCACCTGGGTGGGCTTTCTGTCTTTCTCTCTCTTTCTTTCTCTCTCTCTTTCCTTTCTTCTTTCTGTCTTTCTACTTTCTTTTGGTCTTTCTTTTTAATGGAAGAAGGTACTCAAGGAATGCTATTCAGAGACAATGTTACTTTGTGTGTGTGTGTGTGTGTGTGTGTGTGTGTGTGTGTGTGTGAGAGAGAGAGAGAGAGAGAGAGAGAGAGAGAGAGAGAGAGAGAGAGAGAGAGAGAGAGAGAGAGAGAGAGAGAGAGACCCAAGGCTTGAACTCAGGCCCGAATGCTGTCCTTGGGTGATTTTTTTCTCTCAAGGCTAGCACTCTACCACTTAAGGTCAAAGCTCCACTTTTGGCTTTTTTGGTAGTTTATTGGAGATAAGAGTCTCACGGACTTTCCTGCCCGGGCTGGCTTTAAGCCTCCATCCTCAGATCTCAACCTCCTGAGTAGCAGGATTATAGGCACGAACTACTGGTGCCTGGCTGACAGGGTTATTGTTTTGTATTTGTTATTTACTTATTTTGCTTTTATTATTTTATTATTATTTACTTATTTTGCTTGTTTGTAATTGTTTGTCCTGGTATGGGGGCTTGAACTCAGGGCTTCCTGATCTGGCTTGGCTTTTTAGCTCAAGACTGGTGCTCCACTACTTGACCCATGCCTCCATTTCTGGCATTTTGACCGTCTCTTCATTTGTCTGCTCAGGCTGGCTTGAAACCACAATCCTCAGATCTCAGCCTCCTCAGTAGTTAGAATTACAAGTGTGAGCCACCAGCACCTGGCATATTCTCTTCACTAATGGTGGGTAAACAAAATTTCTACTACATCAAGTTTGAAATGTAAAAAAATTCAACGTTACAGAGCAGGGTCCCTCAGGTCCAGGTATGGTTTGTGTTATTTAGCACAATAACAAAAACATAGAGGTTGCAAAGAAATCAGCAAGGGGACACTTCACTATTTTCACATTAATTAATAAATTTATTTATTTATGCATTCCTTATTTTATTTATCTATTTATTGTGCCAGTCCTGGGGCTTCAGCTCAGAGCCTGAGCACTGTTCCTGACTTTTTTCTGTGCTCAAAGCCACTTGAATTCTACCACTTGAACCACACCTCCACTTCTGGGTATTCTTTGGTGGTTAATTGGAGTTAAGAGTCTCATGGACTTTCCTGCCCAGGCTGGCTTTGTAATGCATTCCTCAGATCTCAGCCTTAGGAATAGCTAGGACTACAGTGTGAGCTACTTGCACTTGGCTGAATTAATTTATTTTAATAAATGTATTCAGGGGCTGGGAAGATGGCTCAGTGGTAGAGCGCTTACCTTGCATGCCTGAGGCTCTGGGTTCAATTCCTCAGCACCACATAAGCAAAAAGAAAAACCGGAAGTGTATTCAGACTTAAGTCACTAGTTAACAAACTTTCCTTATTTTGTTGAAAGCATTGAAAATTCAAACATGAACACAACAGAGAGCCTTCTTAGAGAGATTTTTGTGTGTGTGTGTGGGCGGTCCGGTCGTGGGGCCTGAACTCTGGGCCTGGGCGCTGTCCCTCAGCTCTTCAGCTCAAGGCTAGCACTCTACCACTTGAGCTACTGCACCACTTCCGGCTTTTTTCTGTTTGCTTATGTGGTGCTGAGGAATCGAACCCAGGGCCTCAAGCATGCAAGGCAAGCACTCTAGCACTGAGCCACCTTCCCAGCCCTGAGAGACTTTTTTTTTGGGGGGTCCGGTCATGGGGCCTGAACCCTGGGCCTGGGCGCTGTCCCTCAGCTCTTCAGCTCAAGGCTAGCGCTCTACCACTTGAGCCATAACACCACTCCCGGCTTTTTTCTTTTTGCTTATGTGGTGCTGAGGAATCAAACCCAGGGCCTCAGGCATGCAAATTAAGTGCTCTACCACTGAGCCACCTTCCCAGCCTGAGAGATTTTATTTTTAAGAGAGGAGTCAAGCTGGGTGCTAGTGGCTCACACCTGTAATCCTAACTACTCAGGAGGCTGAGATCTGAGGATTGAGGCTCAAAGCCTCCATGAGATTCTTATCTCCAATAAATCACTCAGAAAACCAGAAGTGGCTCTGTGGTTCAAGTAATAGAGTGCTCACCTTGAGCTGAAGAGCTGCAGGACAGTGCCCAAGCCCAGAGTTCAAGCCCCAAGACTGACCAAAAAAAAAAAAGAGGGGAGACAATTTTCAGGAGGATGAGATGAGAGGACTTCACTTTGAGGCTAGTCAGGCAAAAGTTAGGGAGACTATCTCAAAGAACAAGCCAGGTGTGGTGTTCCTTGCTTGTAATTCCAGTGACTCAAGAAATGGAGGTAGAAGGATCAAAGTCCATCCAGGCTGGCCTGGGCAAAAAACTGGAGACTTTATGGGGAAAAATAACTAAAGCAAATAGGGCTGGGGGTGTGACTCAAGTGGTACAATACCTGCCTAGCAAGCACAAGGTCCTGAGTCCATACTCCAGTAATACACAAAACGGGAGGGGGGGGGGGAAGCAAAAATCAACACCTTTGTGATACAGTTCACATCTCTATGGAAATGAAGGCTTTGTTTGACTCATTTGAGGCTTAATTTTTATAGTTTATCATCAGTCAATATTGGATGAATGGATGCATGGACACATGGATGTATTGGCCACATGGATGGATAGCTGCAGGACAATGGATGGGTGCATGCATGCATGAATGGATGGGTAGGTGAATGAATAGATCAATGGGTGGATAGATTAGTGGTTGAGTATATGTTTGAATGGATGGATGGATGGGTGAATGGATGTATGGATGGGTAGATGAGTGAAGGGTAGATGGATAAGTTGGTGGATGGATGAGTGGTTGTTTATACAGATATATGGATGGATAGGTGGATGGGTGAACAGGTAGATGCGTAGATGTCTGAATGCATGATTGAGCGGATAGACGGAAGACTTCTGGCAGGTAGCACATTCACAGACTTTCCAGAAAATGGATGAGTTGCTGCTAGGAGGCTATAACTGTGAAGATGCAGAAGGGGTGGTTTTGGAGATGGTCCAGTGTGAATGTAGTAGGATGTGAGCAAGTAAAGCCAGGAAAATCCAAGGAGTATTTAAGTCCGCCTCTGAATTAAGGAGTACAAGAGGAGGTCCAGAATACTCGGGGAGATGAGGACTGCTTCCATTCAGGACATACCCAATTTGTTGTGCCTCTGGGAAAACAAAGTGAAGATAAAGTATCCAGTAGCAGGTGCTGTGAGCCAGAACACCGGAGGTCATTCTAGAAGTGGAAATAAATACCCTCACTCAAGACGGACACAGAACCTTTACACAGGCCGACATTCGGGGCTTAGCAGAAGGAAAATGGATAACTGAGACAGAGAATCAGGAAGAGGTAGTGTCAGGGAAATGAAAGAAGGTGAGACCAAAGGTGACAAATGCCGCTGAGAGGTCACGCAAGGTCAAGAGCCATCGCCACTCACCTTCCTGGGTTTGGCAAGAGGTCACCAGAGCCATTGGTAGAAGAAATGGGAGAGGTTGTGTGTGTGTGTGTGTGTGTGTGTGTGTGTGTGTGTGTGTGTGTGTGTGTGTCTTCCTGGGTCTTGAACTCAGGGTCTGTGCATGGTCCCTTAGCTTTTTCATTCAAGACTGTTACTCTACCACTTGACCCAAAGCTTCTCTTGAAGCCAACCCAGGGAAGGAAAGTCCATGAGACTCTTATCTTCAATGAACCACCAGCAAACCAGAAGCGGTGCTGAGGCTGTTAAGTGGTAGAGTGTTAGCCTTGAGTAAAAGGGCTCAGGGACAGTGCCCAGGCCCTGAGTTCAAGCCCCACAATCAACAAAAGAGAGAGAGATGATCCCCAGACCGGGGATTGTCCCCATATATTCTCCTGGTCCTTCCTGGTCCAGTCGCATGGATTGGCCAATGGCTTACCTACCCCTCAGAAGGCCAAATCCAGACTTCTCTGCAGGGCTTCATCTGGCCTCCCCTGCCTTTCTCCCTCCCCTCCCCCATGACATCATCTCCCTGGGTTCCTCTGTTTGGCTGTGGTGCTGTCCTGGCCTCTCCTGCCTCCAGCCTCCTTCTGCCTGTTCCTCCCCGATCTGTCCACAAAGCTAGCTTTTTCTTACCATTTCACATTTGAGCTGACCACAAGACAAAGCTCTTTGTCAGGGATGCCTGCCCAGTCACTCTATGGATAGATCCGGATCCTCCCAAGCCTTCTAGTCTCCCTACCCAGCATCACGGATGTATCTACCTTCTAGAATGGAAGCTTCATAAGATCAGGGAATCCATCACCTTCGATCTTGGGGGATTTCACCGTGTCTTGTTTGTGTCGTTGGTGGTGGTCATGGGGCCTGAACTCAGGACCTGGGCGCTATCCTTGAGCTCTTTTTGCTCACATCTACTGCACTAACACTTTGAGCCACAGCGCCACTTCCGGTTTTCTGGTGACTTATTGGAGGTAAGAGTCTCAACGGACTTTCCTGCCTGGGCTGGCTTTGAACCGCGATCCTCAGATCTCAACCTTCTGAGTAGCTAGGATGACAGGGGTGCGCCACCTGTGCCCAGCTAATGTCACATTGTTTTGTGAAAGAAACAACAGTATGGCCCCCTGGCTACCAGGGAACCCTCCCATTGGAGACCTCCCTTTCCCCTGCCGGAGAGGGCAGAGATGAATGGGGGTCTCTTTGATGGCAGACGGAGTCGTTCAAGCTGAGCGAACCCTACAGCCAGTGCACAGAGGACGGGAGTGATGTTCCGGTCAAGAACATTTACAAGGCTGCTTATTCCCTCCAGGTATGGCCTGTGGGGGGTGGGAGGGGGGGCGGGGATGTGGTTGAACCTAGTCCTGGTTTGTGGCTTGGACCCAGGAGACAAGTTCTCCCTGGGCTGAGGTGTGGCTGGTACCAGGAACTGGGGTGAGGAGCCCTGGGGTTTGTCCAAAAGCCTGAAAATGTGAACAAATGATGCCGGCTGGTTCCAGTCCTCTTCCAAATCCTCCGTAACCAGAGCTTAATTGATTCACTGAGGTTTGTGGGGAACACAATGTACAGCCGAGACCAGCCGCTGGCTAAATCGAGACCTTGGCAGATGAGGGGTGGGAGGGAAGCGAGTCGGGGAGTGATAGGCAGAGGGGTCGAAGTGTTGGGCTCACCGGTTGATGTGTATCCCTCATTCACGGGTGGGCAGATCAAGTCACATTCCTTGGATCTACTCTTGGGCCTCTGCCGGCTGCACACCAGAGTCTAACCTGGATGATAGTTGAAAACGAGGGAAAGTCACAAGAAAAGACCAATTTCCAGCTTGTCTCGGAAAACAAGACGATCTGGCGATCCTGGAGTCCAGATTCCAGCAGGACAAGCAAGGAGAGCACCCACGCCATTAAATAAGCCAAGGGTGTTCTCACCCACTAGTGACTTATATTTGTCACTGGGCCCTGAATGAACTGCCATTTCTGGCTCTCAAATGCAATAAGGGATGAGCTCTTAAGTCTCCTCTTCCATCCTTGGAGAGCTGCAATTGGTCTCCAACTAGAACCCATGCAGATCAATCATCCAGGCACAGAAGAGTGATCAGCTGCCCTCTGCACTGAGCCCCTCCCATCACAATGCCAGGAGACTGTGTAGACACTGTGTAAAAGGGTCTTTTATAAACCAGGCACCAGTGGCTCACATCTGTAATCCTATTTAGGAGGCTGAGAGCTGAGGATCATGTTCAAAGCCCAGCCCAGGCAGGGAAGTCCATGAGGCTCTTAGCTCTAAGTAATCACCAAAAAGCTAGAAGTAGAACTGTGGCTCAAGTGGTAGAGCATTAGCCTTGAGCAAAAAAGCTCAGGGACAGGGCCAAGGCCCTGAGTTTGAGCCCCAGGTTTGGTGCACGCACAGACACAAACACACACACAACAACAACAACAATAACAACAAACCTTCCCACCAAACCTCCCCTCCAATAAATAAACCTCCCCATTTAGAAAACTAAATAAGTAAATAAAAAGGAACTGTTAGCTGGAGACTGTTTATAATAGGGACTTTAAGCCCCAAAGGAAAAGTAAGCTCGGTAGAAAAATATATTTAGTGCTAAGCTAGCCAGGTTCAAACTCGTCGATACAACACGTGCTCATACTAATCTGAGGAAAGAGGTATCATTGCTCTTGTTTCAAAGAGGAAGAAAGGAAAGTATCATTAAAGTCAAGTGACTGGCTTAGGGCCACATAGCAGGTAGGTGGCAAGAAGAAGATTAGAACCAGAACATCTGACTTGGGGGCGGCTGCCTGCGGTTAGTTTTGATGCATTAATGTCCTGGTAGTTTTGATGGCTTCTGATCTTCTAGAGTGGGGAGGGCATGGATCTGGGGATTGGAATGTGTTTCTTTCCCTTTGTTCTTTTTCTCTTCCTTTCTTCCTTCTTTTTATTTGTTTATTTATTCCTCCCCCTCACCCCTCTCTCTTTTACTGGTGCCAGAGCTGGGGCTTAAACTCAGTACCTCGCACTTTTGCTTCCTTGAATTTTTCCACTCAAGGCTAGCACTTGAGCCAAACCTCTACTTCTGGCTTTTTTTTTTTTTTTTTTTTTTTTTTGCCAGTGAACTGAAGAGTCTTACAGATGTGGCTGTCCAGGATTTCAAACTCTCATCCTCAGATCTCAGCCCCCTGAGTAGTAGCTAGGATTACAGGTGTGAGCCACCAGCACTAGGATTACAGGTGTGAGCCACCAGCACCCAGCTTCCATCCATGTCTTGGAGGTTGTTACTTTTCTTGATTTGGGGGTGGGGATCAGCACTCTTGCGACAGAGAATGAACCTTGGCTCAACCTGATCTGTACGACTCAGTCCAGATTCTCAGCAGAGGAGAAGGAGGTGGGCGCATGCAGTAGTCCCTGGGCCCCCAGGGATAGGTAGTGCAGGGAGGTAACTCAGAGCATCTTGGGATTTTGTCTTTCAGATCTGCCTATACTCATGCTTCCAGACAAAAATGGTAAAGAAGTGTGGATGTGCTCAGTACAGCCAGCCTCTTCCTCCAGGCACCAACTACTGCAACTACCAACAGCACCCCAACTGGAGTGAGTGTGCCACCACCCCCCCAACAGTGTACCTTCCAGAAGAGGGAGCATCTAGTTCAGCACCGGGCTCTATCCTGAGACATACCTCTACTCTACCCCATTACCTTTTTCCTTAAGGGAGGTATAAGATGCTCACTAGATGCTAGGTGCTGCAACTCACACCTGTCATCCGAGCTACTCAGGAAGCTGAGATCTGAGGATCACAGTTCAAAACCAACTGGGGCAGGAAACCATGAGACTCTTATCTCCAATTAACCAGCAGAAAACTGGACATGGAGCTATGGCTCAAACTGGTAGAGCACTAGCCTTGAGGGGGGAAAAACCCCTCAGGGACAGTGCCCAGAAGTGAAGCAGCTTGCCCGACCTAACATAGGCAAGGGAATAACAGAACTGGACCCAGGCCAAAGGCTGCTTGAACCTTATCTCACTCCTTTTGCGACTTTCAATACTAATGTGAGAATGGAGGTACCAATCCTAGGACCTGAACTCAGGGCCTTGGTGCTATTCTTTAGCTGTTTTTGCTCCACCCTTGAGCCACACTTCTGGCTTTTTGCTGGTTAATTAGAGATAAGAGTCCTACAGACTTTCCTGCCCAGGCTAGCTTTGAACCTCTGTCCTCAGATCTGTACCTCATCTGTAACTAGGAATGTAAGCCTGAGCCATCTGTGTTCAGCGCCACCCATATTCTGTTTCCCCCAAATCACAGACAAGTGCTGGCTTCCAGAGAGCCAATGTCTGCAGAAAATGAGAGGAGGGCTAATGAAGCAAGAGTGGGGGTGGGGTTTCTGGGGTGGCCCAGGGACCCTCAGGAAAGGTGCCATGACTCTTGTGCTCACTCTGCTATGTCCTGTGTCTATCAGTGTATTGCTACTATAAGCTGTACCAGGCTTTTGTCCGGGAAGAGCTGGGCTGCCAGTCGGTGTGCAGGGAAACCTGCAGGTAAGTGTGGGCCTGGGCAGGGCGTGGAGGAGAGGGGGGCAGGCCTGGGTGCCCTGAGCTGCCCGCGATCACTCTATTCCTCTCCTTAAGCTTTAAGGAATGGACCCTGACCACCAGCCTTGCCCGGTGGCCATCTGAAGTCTCTGAGGTCAGTTCTACTCTTTTTCTGAATGTCCTTGCCATCCTCTGACTTTGGGGTGGCCCCAAGAGGAGGGGGGGGCTCTCTGCCTGAGGAGAGGGGGAGCAGTAGCGGGGGGGGGGAGGGCAGCGGACATCCCAGGTCCCATCTTCTTTCTTTCTTTCTCCATCACAGAAATGGTTGCTGCCTGTTCTCATCCGGGACCAAGGCCAGCAAATAAACAAAAAGCTCAACAAGTAAGTTGACCTCTCTGCCCACTTCCCTCTCGCCTGAGTCCCCCAGCTCTTCCTCTGTTTCCTCATTGCCCAGCCCTCGCCTATTCTTTCAATCATTCCGTCAACAAATATTTATCAAGCTCCCGATCATGAGCCAGGCCCAGCCCTGACTTTCCTTTCACCGTGATCCACCTCCTGCAATACTTTGTACATTGTAACGCACTGAAGCCCTAGTTGAAATACAACCGAACTGGCCACACTATTTCCTTATGATGCACAAAGCACTCAGCAAACGCTCAGATGGTTCCTGTACCTTGGGCCCAACCAGTTGTTCACAGCTGTCTTTGGGTATTCTCGCAGGATTAGTTCTGAGGCCCTCCCCTCCCAGGTGGATACTAAAATTCCAGGATGCTCAAATCCCTCATGCAAAATAGTAGGGCATTTGCATGGAACCTACCACATCCGCCTGTACCTTTAAGGCCAGCATCTCTAGTTTGCTCAGGATACATAACATGATGCAAATGTTATGTAAAGACTTGTTGTATCAGCTTGTTTATTGAAAGTAATGACAAGACAAAGTTTGTAGCCAGGTGCTGGTTGCTTACGCCTGTCATCCTAGCTACTCAGAAGGCTGAGATCTGAGAAGTTCAAGGTCCAAAGCCAGTCTGGAAGACAAATCTGAGAGACTTTTATCTCCAATTAAACCAGCAAAATGCCTGGAATGGAGACACGGCTCAAGTGGTAGAATGGCATCCTTAAGTAAAAAGAAAAAAGCCAAGCAACAATGTGAGGCCCTGGGTTTAAGTCACAGTACTAGAATGGAAAGGGGGGGGGGTAGGGAGGGAAGGAGGAAGGATGGAAGGAAGGAAGGAAGGAAGGAAGGAAGGAAGGAAGGAAAGAAAGAGTGGAGGAAGGAAGGGAAGGAGGAAGGGAGGGAAGGAGGGAGGGAGGGAAGGGGTCTGCACATATATATTCGGGAAAGTTGCAGATTATTTTCTGAAATTCTCCCAAGCACTGTCATTTGAACACACAGGTCTGAAAGTTCCTGATGCAGGAGGGCTGAGTGTGTAGCCATTCCAAAGCTCCCACATGCCTCATTGATACCCAGGTCACCCCAGTTGGCTAATACTTTGAGTATCCCTTTCAACACACATCTCTCAGTCTATTTAATTTTGCAAAAAATATTGATCATAGCCCAGTAAATGTATCTCATGGTTACTGATATAGCACAACTTAGAAAAAAATACCAGCATTTCTAATCCCTCTTGAGTTATTTCCAAGGGAACGTTAGCAAACACTCAACCAGGCTGGACAGGGGCCAGCTATATGGGAGAGATCTGGTTCAGACAGTGATGACCTGGCCTGGACCATCACCATCTCCCAGGGCCCTGCCCTGGGGCATGAGGACACTTAAGCATCTGGTGGACACTAGGTGTTGTGTGGCTCCTGGGGGCACCAAGTAACCAAGCACCCGTGGCATCTTCCCTCAAGGGGTTTATAGTCTAGTGATACATATAGACTTAGGTCAAGCTTTGGCAAACTTGGTTTGCAAACCAATGACACCCTAGGCCAAATCAAAACACCCCACTCCCAGATTTCCAGCATTCCAGAAAAGATCAAAATGCCCAAAAATCGTGAACTTCAATCCTTACACTGTGCCAACCATCTAAGTAATAGCTGCAGCTTCAGAATGAGCCTGGGCATTGGCGTGTGCCACCACACCCGTGGAGATGGATCTGAATGGCGCCAGAGCTGTTGGGGATTCAATGTTTGTCTCAGTTAAATGTTAGCGATGCAATCGTTGTCAGATTCTTTAACCAACCTGTGTCTCCATTTACACTTCTGTGAAATGGGCTGGTGGCAGGGGCAGGGGGAGATGATTAGAACACACTTCCCTTCCTACCCACAGAGGTGGTGAGACTTAAATGAGTTAGTTCATAGAAAGGGTTTTAAAAAGTTGTTGTTTTTGTTCTTGTTTTGAACAAAGCTTGTAAACCCAGGAAGTACTTAATAAATGCTAGCTGGGTATCACTCCTATGGCCGTATCCCACAAGTCTGCCTCATTCCCTATACCTATTTGAGATTGCGATCAAATAATTACCAATGTCACTTTGATGGAGAGCCAGCTGTTGCGGGAGATGGCAGTGTGCTGACTTAATCTGGAAGGTGAAAATTGTCGTGGAATACATACCATTATGTATGTAATCCTGAGACCCAGAACCAGGCTAGGGATAAGCTCTGGGAGAAAGGAAAAGCCCCACAGACAGGTTTTTATATTATGGACGCAGGGAACTCAGAACCTGGGGTGCTGAGGGCTGAGGGGGAAGGGGGAGGGCATCCAGCACAATGCCAAGGCTCCTGACTCACCTGAGCTCTCCCTGGTGTAATGTCTACAGGACTGACTTGGCCAAACTCTTGATATTCTACAAAGATCTGAACCAGAGATCCATCATGGAGAGTCCAGCCAACAGTGTGAGTTCCGGGCTTGTGAATGTGTGCATCGATCTGGCCAGTCAGGGTGGGTCCTGGTGGCATGGGGCTCCTCTTGAGGGTGGACCTGGGGCTGTCTTACAGATCGAGATGCTCCTGTCTAACTTTGGTGGCCAGCTGGGCCTCTGGATGAGTTGCTCCGTCGTCTGCGTGATCGAAATCATCGAGGTCTTCTTCATCGATTTCTTCTCCATCATTGCTCGCCGCCAGTGGCAGAAAGCCAAGGAGTGGTGGGCCCAGAAGCAGGCACCCTCCGGCTCCGAGACTGCAGCCAGCCAGCAAGGCCAGGACAACCCAGCCCTCGATATAGACAATGATTTGCCCACATTTACCTCTGCCATGCGCCTGCCTCCAGCCCCGGATACCCAGGTGCCGGGCACACCGCCTCCCACGTACAACACCTTGCACTTGGAGAGAGCCTTTTCCCACCAGCTCACGGACACCCAGCTGCCCAGTGAATCCTGAGGCAGGATGGGAAAAGACTGGGTGATCAGGACCACCCCCTGTAGGTGGGAGGAGGGGTCTGAGGACTTAGCCCTGGTCCCCCGAGCTAAGGGGGCCTCCTGAGAACCAGGTGGGCCCTGCTGGGCTCTGCCTATCATTCTCACATGTAACCAGGCCCAGAGGAACGAGAGCCTGTGGTCCACACTGAGCATGCCCAGGAGACTGAGGCTGAAGCAATGGGTGTGGGGAGGGTCAGTCTTGGTGGAAGCCAAGCTGAGTGTTCTTCCTTAGGTCTGGAGAGAGAAGGATGCTCTTAAACCCCAAGCTCAGGGCTTCCTCCACTTTCCTGGCCTAGGCTGGGGCTTGAAGATAAGGCTTTAGGTAGCAAATCTGGACAGCCACTGCCTTACGCCGAAGACAGGAGGAGGCCTCGCCCCGGCCCTGGCCATAGAGGTTAGGCAATGAGCCCAGGGCCTGGGAGTGTGTTTTGGGAGGGGCACAACAGAAAGAGGTGTTCCACTCTGGGACTGTGGAGTGCACAGCTAAGACGGTGACCTGGCAGAAGGGACTCGTTCGAGGGCACAGCTGGACACACCTGCCAAGTGATGTCTCCATAGCCTCCCTCAGCTGCTTTTTCCACAGGCCAGCTCAGCACCACCCCAAAGCAGACCTCCCACGGCCGCCACCAATGCCTTGCCCCTTCAGCAAGCCACCGTACAGATAACCCACTTTGTGCCCTGTGGACACCTTTGACTTCAACCCCATCCCAAAAGCTGGGGTGTTCTAAGCACTTATGAAGACAAAGGGACAGCAAGGGACTGTCCATAGACTAAACCTTGTCCTTATCCATGAACTAAAAATGTGTGTGTATGTGTGTGTGCGCATGTGCAGCATTGTTAAATAGCTAACAATACCTACTAAGCCAAAAGAGAATATTTGTGACTCATGAAAAGGATGTGAGATTCAAGTATTAGGGCCTATAAATAAAGTTTTATTGAAACACAGCCCTGTCCATTCATTTGCATATTGCTTGTGGCTGCTGTTCAGTACAGGTGAGTGGTTCAGACACTAACAAATAAATCTTTTCTGGTCTTTCCAGATAAAGCTTGCTGGCCCTTGGATGAGCCCATTAAGGATGTATGACAGGTCCATCTTGTAGATAAAAAATAAACATCAGGTGTACAGAGAGGTTAGGCTGCTTGCTCAAAGCAAGATAGCCAAGAAGTTTGCAGAATTGGGATTTGAATCCAGGCAATCTGACTTCACAGCTATTCTAGTTTTCCATTAGTTCATTTTTGTGCTAGTATTGGCACTTGAACTCAGCACCGAGGCCCTGTCCTACTTCAAGGTTAACAGCACTCTAGTACTTGAACCACAACTCCATTTCCAGCTTTTTCCTGCTGAACTGGGCATGGATCTCGAGGATTTTCCTGCCCCGGCTGGTTTTGAATTACAATCTTTAGATCTTAGCCTTCTGAGAAACTAGGATTACAGGTGCAAGCACGAGTGCCCAGCTTCACAACTTTTCCTAGCGTCTGATAAGGTACCTTGTAATCACTCCACCCTTGAAGTGATGTCATTTGGAGTAGGAAAGGATGTTGGCTCAGCACCCTAAGATCCAGGACAGAAGTGGGAGTCCTTCGCAAGGTGTGTATTTCAGAGCAAATCCCCATGGAGGAAGGCTGTGGGGACCCTGCCCAGGCCTGTGCACACCAAATTCACTCCTACCTCAGGCCTGCAGCTGGAAAGCAAGGCCAGGGCAGGGCTAGGAGCTGTGCCAGGAAAGCAGGCAGGCAGGAGGTCATGGTGACCCTGGGTGGCTGGCCCTCCCCTGGGGAGTGGGCTCCAGGGGAAGGCCGATGGCTGCTCAGGTTTCAGGGTGCTGAGCTTGGGGGCTGAGCCTGGATCCCATCCAGGCTGGACTGCGGTGGTTGTAGCCGGTGCAGACAGGGAACTGGCAAGTGATCATCTCTTTCCTCAGACAGGAGCTTCCTCCTCCTCCACTCCACCACCCCCAAACCCAAGGCTGGAGGAGGGGAGCTGGCATGGGGGGCGGGGAGGTCACGTTTGTAGAATCCGCCAGCTTTGGCACGATCGCATGGTTAGCAAGCTTTCCAGCAAGGCGGCTGCTGGGCGTGTCCCAAGAGCCTGCCAGCCTCTGGCTTAATTGGCCCCTGGCAGATGGGTGTGCCATGTCCTGATTCCAGCTGTGTCTGCCCAACTCCTGCCCGATTCCTACGAGCCCTGCGCTGCCCCTTTCTCCTCTACCCGCCCTCCTCAGCCAATGTGCCCCAGGTACTGCCCTGGCTCAGCCCTGAGCACTGTCCCTCAGCTCTTCAGCTCAAGACTAGTGCCCTACCACTTGAGCCACAGCGCCACTTCCGGCTTTTTTCTTTTTGCTTATGTGGTGCTGAGGAATCGAACTCAGGGCCTCAGGCATGCAAGGCACATGCTCTACCACTGAGCCAACTTCCCAGCCCCTGATAGGTGGCATACTTATTGAGCTCTTGCTTGCTAGTGACTCTGCAGAGCACTACATACAGCCTCGGCTCCTGTCATTCTGGCAGCTCAGATACTCTTGCAAAGGAAGACAGGTTCAGCCCAGCACCGGTGGCTCACGCCTGTGATCCTAGCTATTCGGAAGGCTGAGATCTGAGGATCGTGGTTCTAAGCCACCCTAGGTAGGATAGTCCCTGAGACTTTTATCTCCCATGAACCACCAGAAAACTGGAAGTAGAGCTGTGGCTCAAAGTGGTAGAATGCTAGCCTTGAGCAAAAGAGCTCAGTGCCCAGGCCCTGAGTTTAAGCCCCATGACAGACCAAATTTAAAAAATAAAGGTTCAGAGAGGCCTAGAATGACTTGCCAGTGACCAGCAGCCAGAGCCTGTTTGCTTAAACCATGATGCAGAAGGCCTTTCCTATGGAAACTTTTTCCCAAGGGGCTGGTCTGTCCCAGGATCTCTTCTTGGGTCTCTCTTGCTTTAGTTCTAGTCTGCTCAGCCCAGAATCTCCTGATCCCAGGACAGAAGTAATGCTGGGGAAGACTGATAATATTCCAGGAGTCCTTTGTAAACAGCCACTATGGCCAAGACTTTAGGGTTTTCTTTCCTTTTTTCTTTCCTTCTTTCCTTTCTTTCTTTCCTTCTTTCCTTTCTTTCTTTCTTCCTTTCTTTCTTTCTTTCTTTCTTTCTTTCTTTCTTTCTTTCTTTCTTTCTTTCTTTCTTTCTTTCTTTCTTTCTTTCTTTCTTTCTTTCTTTCTTTCTTTCTTTCTTCCTGTACTAGGGTGTGAATTTAGGGCCTCATGCTTGCTCAGCTTGCTTGTTCAGCTGTTACTCTACCACTTAAACCATACCTCTAGCCCTGATTTTTTTTTGGCTGATTATTTCAGAGAACTTTTTTCCACCTAGGCTAACTTTGAACCATAATTCTTTGGGTCTCAGCGTTCTGAGTAGCCAGGATTACAACTGTGAGCCACCATGCCCGGCTGCCCCTTACCTTTTCAAGCCACCCAAAC